>NW_027666388.1:0-321534 GCF_963455335.1 Martes martes | reverse complement strand
AATGGATAAATTCCTAGAAACATATAAAACTGCCAAAAACTGAGGACAGGAAGATATAGAAAATTTGAACAGACTAAGAACCAGCAAAGAAATTGAATCGGTAATCAAAAAACATCCAAAAGACAAAAGTCGAGGACTGGGTGGCTTGTCAGGAAAATTCTACCATTTATAGAAGAGTTAATACCTATTCTTCTCAAACTATTCCAAAAATAGAAAAGGAAAGAAGACTTCCAAATTCATTCTATGAGGCCAGCATTACCCTGATACCAAAACCAGATAAAGATACTACTAAAAAAGGGAACTATAGGCCATGATGAACATAGGTGTAAAAATCCTCAACAAAATACTAGCAAACTGAATTCAACAATAAGTTAAAAAATCATTCACCACGATGAAGTGGGATTTATTCCTGCATCAAGGTATGGTTCAATATTCATAAATCAATCAACATGATTCATCACATCAGTTAGAAAAAGCACAATTAAGATATGATCATTTTAAGAGACAGAGAAAAGGCATTTGGCAAAGTACAACATACATTCATGATAAAAATATCCTTAACAAAGTGAGTTTACAGGGAACACACCTCAACATGGTAAAAGCTATAAATGAAAAAACCACAGAAAACATCATACTCAACGGGGAAAAACTTAGAGCTTTTCCCCTAAGTTCAGAAACAAAACAAGGATTCCATTCTCATAATTTTTATACAACATAGTAATGGGAGTCCTAGCCATAGCAATCAGACAAAACAAAAAAAAAAAGTAAAAGGAATCCAAATAGGTAAAGAAGAAGTAAAACTTTGACTATTTGCAGGTGACATGATACTCTATATAGAAAACCCAAAGAATTCACAAAAACTGCTGGAATGGATAAACTAATACAGTAAAATTGCAGAATACAAAATCAATATACAGAAATCTGTTACATTTCTATACACCAATAATAAAGCAAAAGAAAGAGAAATTAAGAAAACAACACAAAATACAATCATATCAAAAATAGTAAGATTCCTAGGAATAAACCTAAACAAAGAGGTGAAAGACCTTACTCTGAAAACTATAAAACACCAATGAAAGAAATTGAAGATGACACAAATAAATGGAAAAAATTCCTGCTCATGGATTGGAAGAACAAATATTGTGAAAATGTCTATTTGACAAAAAGCAATCTACATATTTAATGTAATCTCTATCAAAACACCAACAGCATTTTTCACAGACCTAGAACAAACAGTTCTAAAATTTGTATGGAACCACAAAAGACCCTGAATAGCCAAAGTGATCTTAAGAAAAGCAAACCTGGAGACATCAAAATTTGAGTTCAGGTTGTATTACAAAGCTTCAGTAATCAAAACAGTATGGTACTGACACAAAAATAGACACATAGCTCTATACAACAGAAGAGAAAACCTAGAAATGAAAGTACAACTCTATGGTCAATTAGTCTTCAACAAAGCGGGAGCAAATATCCAGTGGGTAAAGAACAGTCTCTTCAACAAGCGGTGTTGGGAAAATTGGACAGATGGATGCAAAAGAAAGAAACTGGACTACATTATTTCACCATACATGATAATAAATTCAAAATGGATTGAAGACCTCAATGAGAGACCTGAAACCATAACAATCCTAGAAAAGATCATAGGCAGTAAGTTTTTGACATGGGCCATAGCAACTTGTTTCTAGACAGGTCTTCTGACATAAGGGAAACAAAAGCAATAATAATCTATGGGACTACACTAAGATAAAAAGCTTCTGCATAGCAAAGGAAACAATTAACAAAACTAAAAGGCAACCTCCAGAATGCAAGAAGATATTTGCAAATAACAGATCCAATAAAACGTTTGTATCCAAAATATATAAAGAACTTACAAAATTCAACATCCAAAAAATAAGTAATCCAATTAAGAAATGGGCAAAAGAGGGGGGAGACAAGATGGTGGGGAAGTAGGAGGAGGCAGCGTTTCAACCTGGACCCTAAAGTGAGCTGATTACCTACCAATGAACTCTGATCACCCATGAAATCAACCTGAGATCAGAATTATACACATCTGGATCTCTACGAGGGCAGAAGACGCCAGTGGGCAGGTAAAGCAGAGTGGGAACGTCGGACTGATATAGGAAGAGAAACAAAAGGGGGAGGGAGCCACCAGAGGCGACTGATTGGAAAGTAATACCCCAGTACAAGAGTTCCCTGCATCTGGGGACCAGCATTAACTTGGAGTCTGGTTGAAGGCACTCAAAAAGAGCAAAGGATTGCAGGGGGAAACTGTGGGAATCGGGGCGGGTAGGGACAGGAGCTTAAGTCCCCGGACCCAGGACAGACACCCCTGGTGCTAAGCCAGAGAGAGTGCAGCAGAGAAACCAGGTCTTGGTCCCTGTGCTGCCAGTGCACCTGAGAGCGCGTGGGGTGCGGCTTCTGTGAGGGGCTGGGAGCCTCGCTGGCCGGCAGAAGCACAGTCTTTTGTACTCTCCACGTGAGTGCCGTACTGTGCTATCAGAGCCTGAGACACGCACACCCCACACCCTTCCCTGAGAGAGGTGCACGCAAGCCCGGTGCTCTCAGACCCAGAAAGACCAGGCACTCCCAGCCCAGGCCAGCAGGAAAATCTCAGTATGCGATCGCTGCTTGGAACCTCTCTAGTGGTCCAGAGCTGCCCAGACAGCCACCGCTGTCGTGGTTTTGGGTACAAGCAGAAGTTCCTTTGTCCCCAGGGACTGCAATTCAGAATGTGCTCTGCCAGCAGCCGAGGGGGAACTTATGTGCTCTTCAGCACCCAGAGGGAACAGACTGAGGCTTCTCTCTGAGAGGGAGGTTGGGGGGCACTTTGCTTTCCTCTAAACCTCCAAAAACCATCAAAAGCTGTCAAGGCGAGAGAAAAAAAAATGAACAAACAAACATAAAAACCTTCAGAGAACAAAGGCCTGAAAAACCGATTTCCTCAGAGCCCACCCCCTTGAGGGGGGCGGGAAGACTTAACTCAGGGAACATTGCCTGAAAACCCACGTGACAGGCCCCTCCCCCAGAAAACCAACCAGGAAAAAAAAGAAAGAAAAAAAAGATGAGAAGAGAACAACCACCACTACTTCATAGATACAACTTTTATTTTTAATTCATTCCCACTATTCTGGTTCACTTTTTTATGTTGATAATTTTTAACCTATTTACAATCACAGTGAGATGTCCAGTACATCAAATTCCATCATAACCTTTAAACCTGAACTTTTTGACATATATACCAGTGTTTTTCTTTTGCTTTTCTATTTTTTAATCTTTTTTTAAATTTTAGTTTAGTTTAGTTTATTCATTTTTATTTTTATTTTTTAATATTCATATAGAGTTAAACTTCAAGGTAATCCCCTTTTCCCAATCAATGCTACCCCTATAGGTAAACCAATTTTTTTGAAGATTTTATTTATTTATTTATTTAACAGAGATCACAAGTAGGCAGAGGCAGGCAGAGAGAGAGGAAGGGAAGCAGGCTCCCCGCTGAGCAGAGAGCCCTATGTGGGGCTTGATCCCAGGACCCTGGAATCATGACCCAAGCCGAAGGCAGAGGCTTTAACCCACTGACCCACCCAGGTGCCCCTAGGTAAACCTATTTTTAATCCCCCTTTATCTTAGAAAAGTTGAGTCCTTTAACAAAGATATCAAGATACATCCAGGAAGAATCAAAATAACCCTCCTCACCCACACTGAGAATTTATAACCACTCTCCCATTTTTTTCTTCCGCCAGTATTTCTGTGTATTTGTGTTTGTCCTGATAGTATATAAATCTTATATTGGAGTTCTTTTTGACGAGGTTCTTTTTTTTCCCTTTGCTTTTATATATATATTTTTTCTCTTGTCATATACTTTTATCAGTCTTTTTGTTTATCTGTTTTGCTTGTATACTCCATAAATCTTACCTTGGGGCCCATTTGGGCTGAGCCTTCTCTTTTATCTTCCCTTTTTTCCCTCTCTCTCTCTCTCTCTCTCTCTTCTTTTTCTTTTCTTTTTTCTCTCATTTGGGTGGAGACTCCTGATTGCTCAGAAGCGTTCCAGAGTGCACCTTGACTGCACCACCGTTGATACATCCAGCTACATCCATTCAACCATCTCTCACCAAAATGACTAGGAGGAGGAATGCCCAACAGAAGAAAAATTCAGAGGATGGGCCTTCTGCAACAGAGCTAATGGCTATCGACATAGACAGTATGTCAGAAAGGGAATTCACGCTAACAGTTATTCAGGCAATAGCTAGGTTGGAGAAAGCCATGGATGACCAAAGGGAATTGATTAGGGCAAAACTGAAAGCCACCAGGGATGATGTTCACAATGCTCTCAATGAGTTCCAATCTAATCTAAATTCTCTAAAAGCTAGGGTAACTGAGACAGAAGATAGAATTAGTGATCTGGAGGACAAACAGATAGAGAGAAAGGATTGGGAGGAAACCTGGAACAAACAGCTTGGAAGCCACGAAAACAGAATCAGGGAAATAAATGATGCCATGAAACGTTCCAATGTCAGAATTATTGGAATCCCTGAAGAGGAGGAGAAAGAAAGAAGTCTAGAAAAAAAGTGGAAAAAGTTCTCCCTGAAAATTTTCCCAATCTCGCGAATGGACCAGGGTTCATGTACTAGAGACAGAACGGTCTCCCCCCAAGATTATAGATTCTTGAAAGTCCTTGAGACACCTAATAGTAAGAATGAAGAATTATAATTGTAGGCAGGTCCTCTTGAAGGCAGCTAGGACAAAGAAGCTCCTTACATACAGAGGAAAGCCCATCAGAATAACGTCAGACCTGTCCACAGAAACCTGGCAAGCCAGAAAGGGCTGGCAAGATATATTCAGGGCACTAAATGAGAAGAACATGCAGCCAAGAATACTTTATCCAGCAAGACTGACATTCAAAATGGATGGAGAGATAAAGAGTTTCCAAGACCAGCAAGGCTTAAAAGAGTATGTGACCACCAAGCCGACATTGCAGGAAATATTAAGGGGGGCTTCTATCAAAGAGGAAAAATCCCAAGAATATCATTGAACAGAAATATAGAGAGAATATACAGAAAGAAAGACTTCAGGGATGACTGGGTGGCTCAGTTGGTTAAGCAGCTGCCTTCAGCTCAGGTCATGATCCCGGCGTCCTGGGATTGAGTCCCACATCAGGCTCCTTGCTCAGCAGGGAGCCTGCTTCTCCCTCTGCCTCTGCCGGCCACTCTGTCTGCCTGTGCTCACTCTCTCTCTGACAAATAAATAAATGAATAAATCTTTAAAAAAAGAAAGAAAGAAAGAAAGACTTCAAAGGTAACATGATGTCAATAAAAATGTATCTGTCAATAATCACTCTCAATGTGAATGGCCTAAATGCGCCCATAAAACAACACAGGGTTGCAGATTGGATAAAACGACAGGACACATCCATATGTTGTCTACAAGAGACCCATTTTGAACCTAAGGATACACCCAGACTGAAAGTGAAGGGATGGAGAAGCATCTTTCACACCAATGGACCTCAAAAAAAGGCCGGGGTAGTGTTTCTCATATCAGATAAATTAGATTTTAAACTAAAGACTGTAGTCAGAGATACAGAAGGACACTACATCATTCTTAAAGGGACTAACCACCAAGATGATCTAACAATTATAAATATCTATGGCCCCAATATGGGAGCAGCCAATTACATAAGAAAACTGTTAATCAAGATAAAGAGTCATATTGATATGAATACATTAATAGTAGGAGATCTTAACACGCCTCTCTCAGTAATAGATTATCGAAGCAGAAAATCAATAAAGAAACAAGAGCATTGAATGACACATTGGACCAGATGGACCTCATAGATATATACAGAACATTCCACCCTCAAACAACAGAATACTCATTCTTCTCAAGTGCACATGGAACCTTCTCCAGAATAGACCACATACTGGGTCACAAATCAGGGCTCAACTGATACCAAAAGACTGAGATTATTCCCTGCATATTCTCAGATCACAATGCTTTGAAACTGGAGCTCAATCACAAGGAAAAGTTCAGAAGGAACTCAAACACCTGGAAGCTAAAGACCACCTTGCTTAAGAATGCTTGGATCAACCAGGAGATCAAAGAAGAACTTAAACAATTCATGGAAACCAATGAGAATGAAGACACTTCGGTCCAAAACCTATGGGATAGAGCAAAGGCGGTCCTAAGGGGGAAATACATAGCCATCCAAGCCTCCCTCAAAAAAATTGAAAAATCCAGAATACACCAGCTGTTCTACACCTTAAAGAACTGGAGAATCAACAAAAAATCAAACCAACTCCACACATAAGAAGGGAAATAATCAAGATTAGAGCAGAGATCAATGAGGTAGAAACCAGAGATACAGTAGAATGTATCAATGAAACCAGAAGCTGGTTTCTGGAAAGAATCAATAAGATCGATAAGCCATTGGCCACACTAATCCAAAAGAAAAGAGAGAAAGCCCAAATTAATAAAATTATGAATGAAAAGGGAGAGATCACAACTAACACCAAGGAAGTAGAAACAATCATCAGAAGTTATTATCAACAGTTATATGCCAATAAGCTAAGCAACCTAGATGAAATAGATGCATTCCTGGAAAACTATAAACTCCCAAAATTGAACCAGGAAGAAATTGACAACCTGAATAGACCGATATCTAGTAAAGAGATTGAAAGAGTGATCAAAAACCTCCCAAAAAACAAGAGCCCAAGACCTGATGGATTCCCTGGGGAATTCTGCCAAACTTTCAAAGAAGAAATATCACCTGTTCTCCTGAAGCTGTTTCAAAAAATTGAAGCAGAAGGAAAACTTCCAGACTCTTTTTATGAAGCCAGCATTACCCTGCTCCCCAAACCAGGCAAAGACCACACGAAAAAGGAGAATTTCAGACCAATATCACTGATGAATATGGATGCTAAGATTCTCAACAAGATCTTAGCAAACAGGATCCAACAACACATTAAAAAGATTATCCACCATGACCAAGTGGGATTCATCCCTGGGTTACGAGGATGGTTCAATATTCGCAAATCAATCAGTGTGATAGAACAAATCAATAAGAGAAGAGAGAAGAACCACATGGTCCTCTCAATTGATGCAGAAAAACATTTGACAAAATCCAGCATCCGTTCCTGATTAAAACGCTTCAAAGTATTTGGATAGAGGGAACATTCCTGAACTTCATAAAATCTATCTATGAAAGACCCACAGCAAATATCATCCTCAATGGGAAAATGCTCACGGCCTTCTCTTTGAGATCTGGAACATTACAAGGATGCCCATTCTCACCACTCTTGTCCAACACAGTATTAGAAGTCCTAGCAACAGCAATCAGACAACAACGAGAAATAAAAGGTATCCAAATTGGCAATGAAGAAGTCAAACTCTCTCTTCGCAGATGACATGATTCTTTATATAGAAAACCCAAAAGACTCCACCTCCAAACTACTAGAACTCATACAGCAATTCAGTAACGTGGCAGGATACAAAGTCAATATACAGAAATCAGTGGCTTTCTTACACAATGACAATGAAAATACAGAAAGGGAAATTAGAGAATCGATTCCATTTACTATAGCACAAAGAACCATAAGATACCTGGGAATAAACCTAACTAAAGAGGTAAAGGATCTGTACTCGGGGAACTACAGAACACTCATGGTAGAAATTGAAGAAGACGCAAAAAGATGGAAGACCATTCCACGCTCTTGGATCAGAAGAATAAGCATTGTTAAAATGTCTATACTGCCTAGAGCAATCTATACTTTTAATGCCATTCTGATCAAATTTTCACCAGTATTTTTCAAAGAGCTGGCACCAATAATCCTAAAATTTGTATGGAATCAGAAGAGACCCCGAATTGCTAAGGAAATGTTGAAAAACAAAAATAAAACTGGCGGCATCACGTTACCTGATTTCAAGCTTTACTACAAAGCTGTGATCACCAAGACAGCATGGTACTGGCATAAAAACAGAAACATCGACCAGTGGAACAGATTAGAGAGTCCAGATATGGACCTTCAACTCTACAGTCAAATAATCTTCGACAAAGCAGGAAAAAATATCCAGTGGAAAAAAGACAGTCTCTTCAATAAATGGTGCTGGGAAAATTGGACAGCCATATGTAGAAGAATGAAACTCGACCATTCTCTTACACCCTACACAAAGATAAACTCAAAATGGATAAAAGACCTCAACGTGAGACAGGAATCCATCAGAATCCTAGAGGAGAACATAGGCAGTAACCTCTTTGATATCAGCCACAGCAACTTCTTTCAAGATATGTCTCCAAAGGCAAAGGAAACAAAAGCGAAAACGAACTTTTGGGGCTTCCTCAAGATCAAAAGCTTCTGCACAGCAAAGGAAACAGTCAACAAAACAAAGAGGCAACCCACGGAATGGGAGAAGATATTTGCAAATGACAGTACAGACAAAAGGTTGATATCCAGGATCTATAAAGAACTCCTCAAACTCAACACACACAAAACAGACAATCATATTAAAAAATGGGCAGAAGATATGAACAGACACTTCTCCAATGAAGACATACAAATGGCTATCAGACACATGAAAAAATGTTCATCATCACTAGCCATCAGGGAGATTCAAATCAAAACCACATTGAGATACCACCTGACACCAGTTAGAATGGCCAAAATTAGCAAGACAGGAAACAATGTGTGTTGGAGAGGATGTGGAGAAAGGGGAACCCTCTTACACTGTTGGTGGGAATGCAAGTTAGTGCAGCCACTTTGGAGAACTGTGTGGAGATTCCTCAAGAAATTAAAAATAGAGCTTCCCTATGACCCTGCAATTGCACTACTGGGTATTTACCCCAGAGATACAGATGGAGTGAAAAGAAGGGCCATCTGTACCCCAATGTTTATAGCAGCAATGGCCACGGTCGCCAAACTGTGGAAAGAACCAAGATGCCCTTCAACGGATGAATGGATAAGGAAGATGTGGTCCATATACACTATGGAGTATTATGCCTCCATCAGAAAGGACGAATACCCAACTTCTGTAGCAACATAGACGGGACTGGAAGAGATGCTGAGTGAAATAATTCAAGCAGAGAGAGCAAATTATCATATGGTTTCACTTATTTGTGGAGCATATCAAATAACATGGAGGACATGGGGAGATGGAGAGGAGAAGGGAGTTGAGGGAATTTGGAAGGGGAGGAGAACCATGAGAGACTATGGACACTGAAAAACAACCTGAGGGTTTTGAAGGTACAGGGGGTGGGAGGTTGGGGGAACCAGGTGGTGGGTATTGGGGAGGGCACATATTGCATGGAGCACTGGGTGTGGTGCAAAAACAATGAATACTGTTACACTGAATAGAAATAAGAAAAAAAGACTACATTTCTGGAGGAGACTAAAAATGTAATTAGGTTAGGTATTAAGCAAAAATTTGATGACTCGGCCTAGCCTAATGGACTGTATTTGGGGCCTGTGGTCTTCTTTTTGACAACAAAAAAGATGTGGGCCTGGCCTAACATCATGCACTGTGGGCTGAGAGAGTTCAAAAAATTTCACTTTCTTTTTCCCTAGTGTACTGTTTATGAGTGGGCTCTGGAGACAGACTGGATCTAAGCCCTAGTTCTCTATTTACAAATGATGTGTTTGATTACTTTCATTTTACCTTGTAGTCTCTCATTTGCCTCATCTGGAAAATTGTGCTTTTACAGTACTGACTATAGAAAAAAAAGCTTAAAAAATATGTCATTACATTTTGTTTTTTTACAAGAATGAATGGTCGGGGCACCTGGGTGGCTCAGTCAGTTAAGTGTCTACCTTCAGCTTGGGGCATGATCTCATGGTCCTGGGATTGAGGATTGAACCCTGCATCAGGCTCCCTGCTCAGCAAGGAGTCTGCTTCTCCCTCTCTTTCTGCTCCTCCACCTTGCACCCCCTTTAAAAAAAAAAAAGGAGAACAGTTAGGAATTACATCATTTAATAAATTCTACTGTAGAGACATTGGGGCAGTTGGCTCTTTCTGACCCCTGGAAAGCAAAAAAAAAAAAAAAACTCTCTGTGCCTAGTTTCTGCTTCTGTAAATGAGGAAGCAACTGGCCCTTCCTCAAGGGTTGTCCTTTTTTTTTTTTTTTTTTTTTAATTTTTTATTTATTTTCAGCGTAACAGTATTCATTGTTTTTTCACCACACCCAGTGCTCCATGCAATCTGTGCCCTCCCTAATACCCACCACCTGGTTCCCCCACCCTCCCACCCCCGCCCCTTCAAAACCCTCAGGTTGTTTTTCAGAGTCCATAGTCTCTCATGGTTCACCTCCCCTTCCAATTTCCCTCAACTCCCTTCTCCTCTCCATCTACCCTTGTCCTCTATATTATTTGTTATGCTCCACCAATAAGTGAAACCATATGATACTTGACTTTCTCTGTTTGACTTATTTCACTCAGCATAATCTCTTCCAGTCCTGTCCATGTTGCTACAAAAGTTGGGTATTCGTCCTTTCTGATGGAGGCATAATACTCCATAGTGTATATGGACCACATCTTCCTTATCCATTCATCCGTTGAAGGGCATCTTGGTTCTTTCCACAGTTTGGCGACCGTGGCCATTGCTGCTATAAACATTGGGGTACAGATGGCCCTTCTTTTCACTACATCTGTATCTTTGGGGTAAATACCCAGCAGTGCAATTGCAGGGTCATAGGGAAGATCTATTTTTAATTTCCTGAGGAATCTCCACACTGTTCTCCAAAGTGGCTGCACCAGTTTGCATTCCCACCAACAGTGTAAGAGGGTTCCCCTTTCTCCACATCCTCTCCAACACACGTTGTTTCCTGTCTTGCTAATTATGGCCATTCTAACTGGTGTAAGGTGGTATCTCAATGTGGTTTTGATTTGAATCTCCCTGATGGCTAGTGATGATGAACATTTTTTCATGTGTCTGGTAGCCATTTGTATGTCTTCATTGGAGAAGTGTCTGTTCATATCTTCTGCCCATTTTTTAATATGATTATCTGTTTTGTGTGTGTTGAGTTTGAGGAGTTCTTTATAGATCCTGGATATCAACCTTTTATCTGTACTGTCATTTGCAAATATCTTCTCCCATTCCGTGGGTTGCCTCTTTGTTTTGATGACTGTTTCTTTTGCTGTGCAGAAGCTTTTGATCTTGATGAAGTCCCAGAAGTTCATCTTTGCCTTTGTTTCCTTCGCCTTTGGAGACATATCTTGAAAGAAGTTGCTGTGGCTGATATCAAAGAGGTTACTCCCTATGTTCTCCTCGAGGATTCTGATGGATTCCTGTCTCACGTTGAGGTCTTTTATCCATTTCGAGTTTATCTTTGTGTACGGTGTAAGAGAATGGTCAAGTTTCATTCTTCTACATATAGCTGTCCAGTTTTCCCAGCACCATTTATTGAAGAGACTGTCTTTTTTCCACTGGATATTTTTTCCTGTTTCATGCAGCCAAGAATACTTTATCCAGCAAGACTGACATTCAAAATGGATGGAGAGATAAAGAGTTTCCAAGACCGGCAAGGCTTGAAAGACTATGCAACCACCAAACCGACACTGCAGGAAATATTAAGGGGGGTTCTATAAAAGAGGAAAAATCCTAAGAATAGCATTGAACAGAAATATAGAGACAACCGACAGAAAGAAAGACTTCAAAGATAACACAATGTCAATAAAAACGTATCTCTCAATAATCACTCTCAATGTGAATGGCCTAAATGCACCCATAAAACGACACAGGGTTGCAGATTGGATAAAACGACAGGACCCATCCATATGTTGTCTACAAGAGACCCATTTTGAACCTAAAGATACACCCAGACTGAAAGTGAAGGGATGGAGAAGCATCTTTCACGCCAATGGGCCTCAAAAGAAGGCCGGGGTAGCGATTCTCATATCAGATAAATTAGATTTTAAACTAAAGACAGTAGTCAGGGATACAGAAGGACACTACATCATTCTTAAAGGGACTATCCACCAAGATGATCTAACAATTGTAAATATCTATGCCCCCAATATGGGAGCAGCCAATTACATAAGAAAACTATTAATCAAGATAAAGAGTCATATTGATATGAATACATTAATAGTAGGAGATCTTAACACGCCTCTCTCAGAAATAGACAGATCATCGAAGCAGAAAATCAATAAAGAAATAAGAGCATTGAATGACACATTGGACCAGATGGACCTCATAGATATATACAGAACATTCCACCCTAAAACAACAGAATACTCATTCTTCTCAAGTGCACATGGAACCTTCTCCAGAATAGACCACATACTAGGTCACAAATCAGGGCTCAACCGATACCAAAAGACTGAGATGATTCCCTGCATATTCTCAGATCACAATGCTTTGAAACTGGAGCTCAGTCACAAGGAAAAGTTCAGAAGGAACTCAAATACCTGGAAGCTAAAGACCACCTTGCTTAAGAATGCTTGGATCAACCAGGAGATCAAAGAAGAACTTCAACAATTTATGGAAACCAATGAGAACGAAGACACTTCACTCCAAAACCTATGGGATACAGCAAAGGCGGTCCTAAGGGGGAAATTCATAGCCATCCAAGCCTCCCTCAAAAAAATTGAAAAATCCAGAATACACCATCTGTCTCTACACCTTAAAGAACTAGAGAATCAACAACAAATCAAACCAACTCCACACGTAAGAAGGGAAATAATCAAGATTAGAGCAGAGATCAACGAGGTAGAAACCAGAGATACAGTAGAACGTATCAACGAAACTAGAAGCTGGTTTTTTGAAAGAATCAATAAGATCGATAAACCATTGGCCACACTAATCCAAAAGAAAAGAGAAAGGGTTGTCCTTTTAAGAAATGATTGAGTTAACATGTGAACACACTTGGAAAAGGTAAGGCACACAGTAACAGCTCAATAAATGCTATAATTTTTATAAATATATGCAAGTGTAGATTCTAGGAGTTTTGATAGTTTTATTTAAAACTTTTCATATGTTTTTAGTGAAGTTTAATTATCTTTTTTTCTAAGATTTTTATTTATTTGTTTGTTTGACAGAGAGAGACAGCAAGAGAGGGAATACAAGCAAAGGGAGTGGGAGAGAGAGAAACAGGTTTCCTGCTGAGCAGGGAGCCTGATGCAGGGCTCAATCCCAGGACCCTGGGATCATGACCGGAGCTGAAGGCAGATCCTTAATGTCTGAGCCACCTAGGTGCCCCATGAAGCTTAATGATCTTACAACTGAATCCTAACTATCAACAGATATATGTTTTACATCACTAACTTCTACCATAACCATTGTTGGGTACCTAACTTATTAACATGAGAGCATCTCAAAAACCACCTGGAACAAGAAACCTCAGAACACAGCACCATCATTTCTGCATGTAGTTGACAAAAAGCTGAGGGCTAGTCCTGGATTCACCTTTATTCTCACACACCCCCACCTACAGCCATGGCAGGTCCCACCTGTCCTACTTCCAACATGTTCTGTCCAGAGCCACCACTGCCTCCTTCACACTGCTGCAGCGTTTGGCTGTTTCACTCTCATCCCTCTCCTGGACTTCTTCAAGTTTCTCTTAATGGTTATCCCCAGAGCCATATTGCTCCTGTCTAGCCCATTCTCATCACAGTGGCCATAGTCACCTTGTGAGCACATGAATCAGATTATGTCACTCCCACACTCTAACACTCCACCATCAGAATGATTCCAACCTCCTTATACATCCCAAATAATGTGGCTCCTGGCAGCCCTTCCACCTCATCCCATACCATCTGCATATTGTCTGCCAGGATTCACGCATTTGAGCTTGTGGTCTGCTTCTATAAAAACTAGTGCTACATACACTGCAACCAAAGGCTGGCCCAAGTCTGGTTTCCTTTCGTCGTTCATTCATTCATTCATTCATTCATTCATTCATTTTAGAATTAAGCTCAAGTGTCACATCCTGGGAAAAAGCTTGACTGATGATGCACTTATAATAGTCTTTGTCCCTATCCTTTCCTACTCAGTGAACATTTTCATTTTCTTTTTTTAAGTTAACATATAATGTATTATTAGCCCCAGGGGTACAGGTCTGTGAATCACCAGGTTTATGCTTCACAGTACTCACCATAGCACATACCTTCCCCAATGTCCATAACCCAATCACCCTCTCCCTACCCTCCTCCTCCCCCCACCCCGACAACCCTCAGTTTGTTTCGTGAGATTAAGTCTTTCATGGTTTGTCTCCCTCCCAATACCATCTTGTTTCATTTATTCCTTTCCTACCCCCGCAAACCTCCCATGTCGCCTCTCAACTTCCTCATATCAGGGAGATCATATGATAATTGTCTTTCTCTGATTGACTTATTTTGCTAAGCATAATACCTTCTAGTTCCATCCATGTCATTGCAACATTTTCATTTTCTTGAAATCATTCATTCCCATATGAAAATTTCCTGCTTGCTGATTCACTTACCTGCTTCTTGCCAGTTTATCCAAGCTAGACACAAAGCATCAGGGACACTGCCTTGTCAATCTCACTGTGTTGTGTCCATAGGGTCTAGTTCTATGGTTATAATTGGCTCAATTGTGTCACCCCAAGAAAGAAATGTTAAAGTCTTAACACCCAGGACCTTGATGTAATCTTATTTGGAACTATGATTGGTGTACATGTAATTAGTTAAAATAAGGTCACACTGTATAAGTTGTCTCCCAAAACAAATGTGGCTGGTGTCCTTATAAGAATACAGTGATGTGAAGGCAGAACAGGGATAACACCTTGTGCCTGTGATAGAAGAGACTGGGGTCATAAAGCTATAAGCCAAGAGATGCAGAGATTGCCAGTGAACCTCCAAAAGCTAGGAAAAAGCATAGAGAGATACCCTGAAAGGATTCTGAGGGAGCATGGCCTTAGCAACACCTTGATTTCAGGTATCTAATCTCCAGAACTGGGAGACTATAAGGTTCTATGGTTTAAGCCACCCCGACTATGGTACTTTTTATAGGAGGCTTAGGAAACTAATACACTCTTTGCCATATCGAACAGTGAGTATTACTGAAAAGAAAGAACAGTTCCCCTTTTTCATCAACTGGGAGGAGACACAGATACTTAAAACTGGGTTGCAGGACAAATTGACATCAAAATAAGACATGAAAGGATTCAAAATTTCAAGAACATCTTGTTGAAAATTGACAGCAGTGACTTTCTAACTTGGAGGAATACTACAATAAACAGGAAAAAATTATTTAAAATGAGTACAACCTGATTAATACAAGTGTTGAACATCAAGTATCTTTTCTTTCCTAAAATTACTTGTGTTTTCAACAAAAAGATTTCCAATTATATTTTGCTACTGACAGTTCAGAGAAAATATAACACCTTCAAACTGTAAAAAAAAAAAATCCTTCCACTGACAATATTATCAAAAAGTATGAACTATATAGAGATGCTATATAGCACATATATGTCCACAAGTAGGAGGCCTGTGCTCTGAACACTGCAAAATATCACTGAGAGAAATTAATGAGTCCTAAATAAATGGAGGGATATATCAACTCCTTTGGTCAGAAGACTCAGTATTGTTAAGATGCCTTTCTCCTCAAACTGATCTATAGATTCAATACAATCCCAATAAAATCCTAGCAGACATTTTTGCAAAAGAAATTCACAGGCTCGGGGCACCTGGGTGGCTCAGTTGGTTAAGTGCCTGCCGTTGGCTCAGGTCATGAACCCAAGGTCCTGGGGTAGAGTCCCGTATCAGGCTCCCTGCTCAGCAGAGAGCTTGCTTCTCCTTCTCCTTCTGCTGCTCCCCCTGCTTGTGTGCGCTCGCTCTCTCTCTCCCTTTTCTTCTCTCTCTCTATCTCTCTTTCACATATATAAATAAAATCTTTTTAAAAAAAAGAACATAACAGGCTTATCTAAAAGTCATGTGGGTAGATGGAGAGAAGGGAGTTGAGGGAAATTGGAAGGGGAGGTGAACCATGAGAGACTATGGACTCTGAAAAACAACCTGAGGGTTGTGAAGGGGGGGTGGGAGGTTGGGGGAACCAGGTGGTGGGTATTAGGGAGGACATGGATTGCATGGAGCACTGGGTGCGGTGAAAAAACAATGAATACTGTTATGCTGAAAAGAAATAAAAAATTTAAAAAAAAGTCATGTGGAAATTCAAATGTCCAAGACTATGGAAACAACTTTGAAAAAGAAGAATAAAGTTAGGAGATAAGCACTACCTTATTTCCAGACTCATTATAAATCCACAGTATTTAAGACAGTGTGGCTTTGAGATGAAAGTAGAACTATATAAAGGAACAACATAAAGAGTCCAAAAGCAGACCCATATATATATAGACAATTGATTTGTGATAAAGCTCCAAAGACAATTCACCAAAGAAAAGATAGTCTCTTCCATAAATGGTGCTGAGACAACTGGTTCTCCATATGCATAAACAGCAACTGTGATCCAGGTAGCACACCATTTACAAAAGTGAACTCAAAATGACCACAGACCTAATTATAAAAGCCAGCATTCAAAACATCATGAAGAAAATACAGAATATGTGACCCTAGGTCAGCTGAAGATGTTCTAGATACGACATCAAAGGCAAAATCAAAAGTATTAATGAGCAAACTGACAAACTAGACTTCCTCAAAATTAAAAACCTTCATTCTTCCAATGAAACTGATAGGAGAATTAAAACATAAACCACCGAGTTGGAGAAAATACTTGCAAATCATTTATCTGATAAGGGATTTGTATCCAGAATTTAAAATCTCACAAAGGTCAATTAGAAGAAAACAGACACTAGCAAATAAATGGAAAAAAGATATTTGAAAAAATACTTCACCAAAAGAAATACACAAATTTCAAATAAGGACATGAAAAGATGTTGAGCATCATTAGTCATCAGGGAAATTTAATGCCACTATACCGTCCCCCCCACCCCAAGGAAGCTCAAAATAAACAACAGACCATAACAAATTCTTGCAAGGTTGTGGCAGACGAAACTCTTACACATTGCTCGGGGTAATAAAAAATGATGCGACCCCTTTGGAAAAACAGTTTCTCATTTTCTTACAATGTCAATCTTACACCTATCATATGATGCGGTTTTGAACTCCAAATGTGTTCACCTGAGAGACAAACCTATGTCCAAGCAAAAATTAATCACAAATTTCCATAGCACCTTTTTTTACAAGATGCCCAAATTGGGGTAAAAAAAAAAAAAAGGAAAAAGTATCCATGAGCAGGTGAATGGATAGAACAATTTTTGGTATACCCACAGAATGGAATATTAGTTGACAATAAAAAACAAGAAAACATTCATGCATGGATAAATCTGGAAACAAGTTGAAAGAAAAAAGACTAACAACAAAGAATACAGATGAGTGTATGAGTACATTTACATAAGATTATAGAAAAAAAAATTATCCACAGTGACAAAAGATCAGTGGTTGCCTAGGAATAGGGTAAGGTGACATGGAGAGGAGGGCTGGAGAGAGGTAGATGGGGCATTACAAACAGGCATGAAGAAGCTTTTTGAGTGATGGATATGTTCATTATCTTGACTCCAGTATTGGATTCACAAGTGCCTACAGATATAAAAACATACTATAGCTCACACTTTAAATATGTACAGGGCATTGCATGTCAACCATACCTCAATGAAGTATTTGATGTATATTTACATATTCATAATTCTCTGATGCAATTTAATCAGGTGAAAGATTTCCATGATTATGTTCATACAGAGTTAGGAGACTCACACTATGTCTTAATAAATTTGTCCATACTACCTATAATCAAAATAGAAACAAACATTTGCAATGGAAGTTATCTAAATATTTAGAAAAGGTTGATGTCCATTTCCTTCTGAAGTGAAGAAATAAAAGCATTATGTATTAGAATATAATTATAATGATATTTAAAAGTAGCTGCTTATGTTATGTAAGCTCTAGTGCAATAGTATTACTTAAAATACTAAATTCTAGTCACTCAAATCTTAAACTACCACGGGGAAATTTTCTGGCTCTTTAATTTCTTTATATAATGGGGGAAAACCATGGGCATCAGGGAAGAATCTACCTTACAATGTGAAATTGTGAGGAAGATCTAACAAGTGCACATTTCCACACCCATCTAGGAGATACATGGGAATTGCTGATTATTATTTATACAGTGAGAACAATATTGCTTATTTATTTCTAATGCATATTAAAGAGCAACTTCCTTCTATAACTGGACAATTTATTGGTTTTCAGCAAAAAGACATCCCTAATATGGGCCTCAAGGACTACTATACAGCCTGTAATTTCTGATGGAATAAAATTCCACCAGCTAAACCTCTTCTCCCATGATGAGATCAAAGTAGCCTCTCTACTTTTACGCTAGTTTGTGAACCACATAGGAGCTATTTCACAACATGCTTTTGTTTAAATCTATCAACATCATATCCCATTAAGGATGTGAAGTTATAAGGTCTACTGATGACTGCTGCCCTTGAATCTAGCATTAAAAACTTTAGCAGTCATCAGGATACAGTTCCTCAAAATCCACCATCCTCAGGCAACACATACTTTTTTTTTAAGATTTTATCATTTATTTATTTGAAAGAGAGAGAGAACAAGCGGGGAGGAGGGACAGAGAGAGAGGGAGAAGCAGGCTCCCTGCTGAGCAGGGATCCCAAAACTGGGCTCCATCCCAGGACCCTGGGATTGTGACCTGAGCCAAAGGAAGACGCTTAACCAACTGAGCCACCCAGGAGCTGCCCCACCAGCACCACATATTATGTGAGCCATAGGCCTGAAAGTGGCATGGTGAGTGATCCAATAATCACTGTGCTTTACTGGTGCAACCATGTAGGTGTTCAGCACCATGCTAGACACTGGGTTAGTGACAATGACCCTGATACAATTTGGTGGTGATCCTAACAACCACATGTTATAATGAACTTCTCACAGGACCTGTTTCTTCTCCTTTCCTCATCTGTCCTCTAACGACAAAGAAAAGGAGTAAGAAGTGTCCTGAATTCATACAGACATTCATGATCTTGCAGTAACCACAGGGCCATGGACTTGCTCATGTGTATTGCTGACTATTCTCAGCAATCCTGTAAGTGAAACATTCTCATCCCTATTGTACAGAGGAGGAAGCTGGGGCTCAGAATCCTTACCTGTCTTCCCTACTGCACCTTTGCCTTTAGAAGAAAGCAGCTCCAGGACCCCCTCGAGCAGGACCCACATTCACTGTGGTCAGGCAGGACCCCGGTGGATTTACCTAAGAGACAGCCTGGGCACAGAGTCCCACAGAAAAAGGAGATTAGGATCTGGACCCTTCTTCTCCCCACACTCCAGGGTGTTTCATCCCCACCACCACTGGGACCCACACCTTCAGCTGAGTCCCAAACACCTGAAGTGGGACCTGTTCTTCATGCCAAAGTGGCTATATCTACTGAGAAGTTCTCAGGATCATCATAATAACCAGGTTTCTATGGCAACTGGGAAGCAAGGGCAGGTCCCTTACACCAGAAATGCATTCCCTCAGCCAGCCTGGGATTTTGCCAGAAGCAAAGTACCTTCACTTTTCAGGTCACCGCATCAGAATGCATAGTAATTAGAGGCTCTAGACTGGGGCCCAGGCAATTCATGGAACTCTGCCCAAGTTGATGGAACAAAGAATGTCTCTGTTGTCAGGAATTTTGTTTGCTTGAAAGACAGTATGGGAATATTATTATATTCCCAGGGGAATATCTTAGCTTTCTTGGGGATGAGGTAGCCCTCAGAGGGTGAACATGAAAATCAAGGCCATGCTAAGCAATTATCTGTCTGTGACAGAAAATTAAGAGACTGTCTATAAACATGTGACAAAATGATCCAGATATACATGACACATACAAATGTCATTTAACATGCCTCAGCGTTATTTCAGGGAGGCAAACCTAAAATATTACAATTTGTACTTTTTCATTTTATTTTGCTTATGTTGTTTGCTTTTTGCCATGTAATTTTTTTAATTTTTAATTTTTTATTAACATATAATGTATTATTAGCCCCAGAGGTACAGGTCTGTGAATCGCCAGGTTTACACACTTCACAACACTCACCATAGCACATACCCTCCCCAATGTCCATAATCCAATCACCCTCGCCCTACCTTGCCATGTAATTTTTAAGTGAAATACTGATGAATCACTAAATTCTACCCCTGAAACTAATAACACACTACATGTTAACTAAATTGAATTTAGAAGAAAAGAAACTAAATACATCACTCTTTCCATTTTTAAAAAAGAAAACTGTGAGGGGCGCCTGGATGGCACAGTCAGTTAAGTGCCTGACTCTTGGTTTCAACTCAGGTCATGATCTCAGGGTCCTGAGATAGAGCCCAACCTATGATTCCAGGCTCAGTCTGGAGTCTGCTTAAGACATTCTGTCCCTCTCCCTCTACCCCTCCCTGCCCCCCCAAATAAATAAATAAATCTTTTTTTTTAAATAAAAGGAATAAAAAGAAAAAGAAAACTGTGGGCCCCATATCGTGTCATTTAGACCCTGTTTCCAAACTGGAGCTTAATACATAATCCAATTATCATCTCAGCCACTCCCAGAAATGTATTCTTAACCAGTCAATGAGGAATTTTTCAATCAGTGTTAGTTACTTTGCCATGTGTGCCCCCTTCATCTCCCCCCAAAACTGAGGCAATCAGCATAAGACCCCTTGATTTTCCCCAGTAAAGGAAAACCACCTTGCCTGAAACAACAATTCTGTTGCTAATAAAGCAATAAGATATTTTTTTTTTAGTAGAAGGAAGCCCCAGCCTCCTTCTATAAAAACCTTCCATTTTGTACATCTCCTAGGAGCATCCCTCTATTTGCTTGAAGGGATGCTGCCCAATTCATGAATCACTTAATAAAGCTATTTAGAACTTTACAATTTACTCAGTCAAATTTTTAAAATTCACTTCCTAATTGCTTCTGGGTTTTTAGTCATAGCTGGAAAATTTTCCTCCACTTCTGTTATATCAAGGAATTTCACAGGATCTGCTTTTGTTGACAGAAGGGAGAGGAGAGAGCTGGATCATATTGGGGTGTCAGGCACAAGAACAACAATTGAGAAGGTGACCACATTGTGAGAAATGTTTGAAAACGAGGTCTCTAAGTCAGGAGAGTTAGATGTTGTAATCACAGTCCCAATCTTGTGCTTGACTTTGAGAAGTCATCCTCTCCTCTTTCTGCTGTGGATGTGGGTCCAGGTGCTCACCACTGGAAGACAAGATCTTAAATGAAGCAGAAACTCCATGTCACCTCAGATGGATCCCCCAGAGGACTAAATGGGAGTGACCACCATCCTAGGGATAGGGCAGACACAAACTTATTGCCATAATCTACCATATAACCTGATCAAGGACCAAAGAGAAAGTAAAACCTCTAATTGACACCCCTGAGAGAGCCAAGACTGGACGCGCACACGTGTTACCTCGTCCTTCACTCTCTGTCTGGGAGTGAAGTCTTAGGAGAAAGTACTAGCCTCTGAGTGCTATATGAGATGATGAAAGTCTGGATTACAAATTGTGTCCATTTCCCAAGGTACAACCACCCCTTTCAATGATATTACTTCCTGTTTAGATACTGGGTTTCCAGGATTCAAGGGCAAGTTTTGTCAAATGCAGTCTATTCAAGATTATACTTCACCACTCCATTGAGTGGGCACTAACACCCATTTTGCTGCCTGTGGTTATTTTCAGTTATCCACATCCAGATACAAAGATAGGGAAGATGTGGGTGCAGATGTGTAATTGGACTGACAGTGCCTGGCACACAGTAGACATCTAATTTACATTTAATAGACATGAGATGTAGATATAGGCATAAGTATGATATAAGATTATGTATACGTTCTTTCAGTCCTTTTATTAACATGTGAATTTTTTCAAGAGCTTTGGGATCATGAAAGTTATTGTTTCATTATGTGGTATGAAGACAACTTTATATTTCTTTCTCTAAAAGCTATGTGTTTTCATTGGGAAAAAATTAACATGTAGAAAATGAAGAAGATGCTTCTACATAGATGTGAATGACCCTGTGATGGGCCGTCTGTAAAATGGGCAGGTTGATATCTCACAGAGCTGTTGTGAGAGGAAATGAACAAACCAGTGGAAAGTATCTGGTGCATAATAGGCAAAACATAAACACCTATATGCAGGTCTCTCCTGTGTTCCCTCCCCAACAAAAGAGGTTACATAACCAGGAAAACTCACAGTGATCAATGGGATTTGACACAGCAGGAGAGGAAATGCATTTATTTATATGCTGAATTGGCTTTAGTGCCATTTCTTTGTAGATGAATTACCTGATTATGGTGAGGAAGAGGAATATAATCATCCCCTCATTTCTTTTTGTGTGTTTCTTTGTGCCTGTGTGTGTGTGTGTGTATACAACATAATAATTTGATATTTGTATCTGTATCAAAACATGATCACCACAATAAGGCTAGCTAATATCCATCATCTTAAATAGTGATAGATTTTCTTCCTTGTGATGAGTACTTTTAAGAACCACCCTCTTAGCAACTTTCAAACATGCAATACATTATTAACTATAGTCACCATACTGTACATGACATCCCCATGACTTATTTTTTAATGAGAACATTGAACTTTTTTACTCCATTCACACATTTGGCCCATCTCACAGCCCTGCCTCATGAAATGACCCACGTGTTCTCTATACCCATGAGCTCATTTGTAAGTTTGTTTCAATATCACATCTAAGTGATATCATACAATGCTTGTCTTTTTCTGTCTGGTTTATTTCACTTATCATAATGCCCTCGAGGCCCATTCATGTTGTCAGAAATGGAACTATTTCATTTTTTATGACTGAGTAATATTCCATTTTCCCCATTGTCCCATGGATGGACACTTAGGTTGTTTCCATAGCTTGTATATTGTTAACAATGCTGTAACTAACATAGGGGTTCATATATCTTTTCAAGTTAGTGTTTTTGTTTTCATCAGATAAATACCCAGAAATGGAATTACTGGACCATACAGTAGCTCTACTTTTGTGTCTTTGAGGAAACTCCATAATGTTTTCCACAGTGGCTGCACCAATATCCATCCCCACCAACAAAATACAAGGGTCCCCTTTTGTCCACATTCTCCAACACTTGTTATGTCTTGACTTTTTGATGATAGATATTCTAACACATGAGAAGTGATATCTCCTTGTGGTTTTGTTATACATTTCCCTGATGATTAGTGATGTTGAGTACCTTTTCATGTATTGATTACCATGTGTATGTCTTCTTTAGAAAATTACCTATTCAAATCTACTATTTCTTTAAATGAGATTTTTTGATTGAGTTGTATGAGTTGTTTTTATATTATGGATAATAACCCCTTATCAGATATTGCTTTTTATCTGATGTGATTTCTGATCTTGTTATCTACCCTCCACTTTGACACTTGAAGAGCAGTGTCTCATTGATCCCGCCAAGAAAGACAGTACACAATAACAGTATAAAGATGGGTCTGCTATGTACAACAAACTAAAAACAGGAGGCCTGATCCGGAATATAAGTTGGTCCTTCGCTACAGGATCGTACTACAGGGGTAGTGACTTCCCGAGAGTGGGCCTTAGCCCTCACATGGGAAAAGATTGCATATCCCAATGGTTAGAGTAGGGGGAACACTTCGGCACATTTAATGATTGTTTTCACAATCTTTCACAGGTGTTGAGTCTCCACATATATGAGACCCACATGTGACATATGTGTATTACACATACACAGATGGAGAATATGATGGGAGTGTTACGGACTGAACTGTGTCCCCATAAAATCCACATACTGAAATCATCACTGCCAGTACTTCACAATGTGATTGTTTTTGAATACAGGGCCTTTAAAGAGAAAGTAAAGTAAAGGAAAACATTTGGGTGAGCCCTAAACCAACATACCTGGTATCTTTATAAAAGGAGAATAAAATTCAGAAAAGACAGACCTAGGAATGACCATGTGGGAATACAATGTGAAGCTGGTCATCTACAAGCCAAGGAAAGAGGCCTCAAAAGAAACCCCCTGCTGACACTTTGACTTTGGACTTCTACTTTGCAGAACCATGAGAAAATAAATTTCCCTTGTTTAAACCGCTCTGTCTATGGCACTTTGTCATGAAAGCCCTAGAAAACTAATACAGGGAGGAGATGCACAAACACGATATGTAAAAAATATTCATAAGTGGTAGGTTGCTGACTAATTACTTATTTGTACCTGGCTTTGACCAAAATTTTAACTTTCTCTAAATTAGTATGTATCGGGACACCTGGGTGGCTCAGTTGGTTAAGCGGCTGCCTTCGGCTCAGGTCATGATCCCAGCATCCTGGGATCGAATCCCACAATGGGCCCCTTGTTCAGCAGGGAGCCTGCTTCGCCCTCTGCCTCTGCCTGCCACTCTGTCTGCCTGTGCTCTCTCTCTCTCTCTCTCTAGTAAATTAAAAAAAAATCTCTAAAAATAAATAAATAAATAAATTAGTATGTATCATTTTTTAAAATTATAATTAAAACATATAAAACTGAAGTTGATATGAAATATTATAGACATGTGATGGTTAAACAAAAATTATATATGATTGCTATGTACTGATATTCATAAGTAAAACATTACATAGAGAGATGACCCTCACATTGTATTATTCTATGATATCCTGGAGGTGATGACTGTCAGGGATTGGGGTTTTATACACTTGAAATCTTTCTGTATAGTTTCTCTTTAAGTGAAATATAGTACAGTTTCATTACTTGTTTTATTCATAGATGCCTTAGATGGCTATGTTGGAAAAGGAGGGAAAAAAAGAAACAGAACAAATCTACATTCACATGTCAACAAAGTGACCTGTCATCTATGCCTCCCTGCCATGTGTGTTCTCTCTCAGAGATTTTAAAAGGGACACACCCATTTTCTCACTTTCCATGCTGTAGTGAGCACTAATAGAATCAGCAGATACTATGCTCAGACACTTTTTTTCTATTTATCGGCTGTGTTCAGTGTTAGAGTTCCCAGGCTCCAGCTAGCCCAAAACAGTGCCTCAGTGTCTCTTGACAATGAAACATCTTCCTATGTCTAGGCCTAATATTCTCACTTTCATTCACACTGTTACTCAGGGATGCATCCCATTTTGAACTTGAACTAATTTGTATGACAAGTGCTAGGCACATGAATATTTTTCTTTCATTTTAGTGTTTTAGTTGCACAAAGAAAATACTTCAGAGCTGTTTCAATCCATGTGTGTTGGTTGGGCTGGGCCCTGGGCTGAAAGGAGCCTGTGACTAAACTCCCCCCCCGCCCCCCGAATCCTGCCATTGAAGCTGTTGAAATATCTCCCCTCTAGAAGCTGTGGGCTGAGTGCTGGGCCATATCATGCAGCCTGACCCTTTCCCTCCTCTGTGGGTTCCCTGCTTGGCTAATGGAGTGGTTAATCCATGAGCCTGCCTTCAGTTCAAGGGGCTTTATTTGGAGAGAACAGATAAGGGTGTTGTGAAAGTGCTTTCATCTCATGACCTTCACTAAATCCTGGGGTACAGAGATATTCTAGGACTGAGGTACAGAGATATTCTAGGACTGAAGAATGTAAAGTTTATTTGAGTGAGGTGCTTATCCTTTCTCTAGGTGTCTGTAATGTCTTGATGTCACCCAATTGGGACTATCATATGATAGATTAAAAAATGAATGCTGTGACCACCTTATTACCTAATTCCCTTGCTTTAGGGTATTGTGCATCTGACACTGACGCACTTTCCTATGGAAATGGGTGCAGACTTTTTCGTCATTATTTTTAAAGTTCTAAATGCAACTGCTTTTTTTTGCAACTGCTTTTTTTGTGAATAAAAACAAAAAATACAGGGAAGGAAACAATCACTGGAAACCATTAAATGTCTATTCTTCATGAAGAGCCACTGTTTCCATTTCAATACATATTTACTGTATTATGAAGGTTAATAAATGTCCTACAATATGAATGCATATTGTAAGGGCCTATTTAGCCAGAGCAATTCCATCTTGGATGGATTAAACAGTCATTTTGTTGTTTATGCAGTAAAACTTAAACTGACCCTGCCCCCCCCAAGGGGACTTACTTAAAAGCAAGCCGGGGAAACCAGTCCCAGGTAACAAAGCCCAAATACAAGGATGGGTCAGGCCAGGTGGAGGTATCCAATCAGTGGGGGCGCATACTGTCTCCCTAGCTACCAAGGAGTATGGACCCCACCCTTTGGGCGCCTTTTGGGTGCCAATTTTGACCAAGGTGATAGGCTAGTTCAAATATCTACTATAGGGTAAATTGTAATTCAATTGATTCAATTGGTCATTTACGTGTGACCTAGCATGACTGTGCAGCTTTCTCTGTGTGTTACAATTTCATTGGCCACCTGTGTGTGGCCAGGCCTAACCATATGGCCTTTGCCCTTAAAAGCTAGTCTGTAAGGCAGAGAGGGGTCGCCCTCTCTGTAAGAGGTGCAGCCCCGATTGGTCGGTTTGATTCTCGATGCTTGGCGCAAAATAAAGCTTTGCTTGACCTTCGCTTTGTATCAGTCTCGCTCCTTTAGTCACGGACCCATTATTGGGGGACCTTTCACATATAATAATAAGAATAGCAGTCAAAACTTCAATGATATTAGTAATAACTGTCGCCCCCTGCTCGCATTCTCTTGCAGCTGACTTGTTTGTGCCTCATTCTTCTCCTGTGTGCCGTCAGGAGGCGGCACACCTGCCCTCCAACTCAGTCTTGATCCCTCATGTAACCAGGCCGTGTTCTCCCTTGCTTCCATAGGAATTACCCTGGCCAAGTCAACTATCATCTCTCTTTCACACGTAGAGGTCAGGATGTTGAAATGATTGTGCAAATGAAGGAAAAGTGTTTTCCTACAGGGAAAGGATTTGCTTCATCCAGGACAGAATACAACTGCTTGAGTAAGACAGGGATTGTATTTCAATGCAGTCAGTTACCCAAAAGTTAGAATTGTAAAATACCTTCCGTAGAGTCAGGGTCAGATAACTGTGTGTCCACCAGCAATTGCCCTCTCTCCCTTTTTACATAGATATGTGAATTCTCTTATCCAGAATAACTGGGAAATTAGGTCTTTTCTTCAACTGACTATCCAGATACAGTGCAGCATCATTGATATATCAATGGATTTGGTATATTCTGAACCCCAGATCAAGACCTCACATTGTATAACCTGTCCTTGATGACCCAAAAGACACTTTAGAATCCAGCATGGTCTCAAGGTCACTGATTCTTGATGGACAATATTAAGTGGTATAAGTGGTTGGCTAATCTTTCCTAGCTCTGAAAAGTATTTCTTTGAAGAAGGTTTTGACGCAGTTGCTCTGTATGTCATTCTGTAGGCATAAAATAAACAACACGGGGAACTTCGCTTTGATGACCCAGAGCTGCTAGATTTTGGCAAAGAAAATGTATTATTTGTGTAGAAGAACTATAAAAACACAACACACGATTAAAGGTAAAGTGCAGCACATTTGGATCTCATGAAAACATGGATTTACTGTGGTAAAAGTCAGGATGACCACTCATAGAATTAGGTGTAATTGACAGTGTTTTTTGAATAAAGTGCATTTTTGCAAAGTGTTGTATATTATCATTAATCTCAGTTTTCCCTCTTTCTCTGATTTTCATTACTAGAATCAATAGCTGGAAAATTTAAAACATATCAATAATAATTATTTCCAGGGTCAATAATAATTATTTCCAGGTAAGTCACCCAGTACACACTTCTCATATTTCTTCTAGTTTCAGACATAAATGGGATCTCATCTCAGAGAAGAACAATCCTTGCTGCACACCCACCAGTTCATGCATTCCCCTCTTTATGTTGAGAAGCTCCAGCTCTCATGAAAGTTACAAGGTTAAGTGCTCCTCTGATTTTTGACATAACTAGTGCCTTGTGGGTCTTCAAAAAACTGGAGGTATGCAGTTCCTTCTTAAATATGCCTTCCAAGTGGAGGTCTTTGGCTATGAGCTCCTCTTTGACTTCATCAAGGGTCACTGACCAGGATGGAAGCCTGACCCAGAAGCATCTAATGTGAGTAGCTGGATTCTTTGTTGTAGCATAGGTTTAAAATAAATGGTCAGTGGAAACAGGACCTTGTTTGTGATAGAACCTAAAAATGTCACATTGAACTATTCACCAATAATCATAGGAAGGACATTTGTTATATTGCCTTTCATCATGTCTGTGAGTATAGTGGGATGAGTCAGAGGAATAGGCACTATTTTCGTTTTGATTTTTTTTGGAAAATCCATTCTCATGTTGTTGAAGTAATATTCTCTGTCGTTACCTGGGGAGAAAATCATTGTACTTATTATTTTGTTGTATTGTTTCTTAGATGCATATTGAGATTCTACCCCAGGTACTTATGAGTGGGACCTCATTTGGAAATAGGATCTTTGCAGATGTACTCAGGTTAAGCAAGATGAGGTTACTAGGGAGTGATTTATGGTATCCTAAGAAGGTGAAAATGCCATTGAAGACAGGGACGTGAAGGGAGAACATGTGACGACAGAGGCAGAGACTAGAGTGATGTTGCTGCAAGCAAGGAACACCAGGGATAGATGGTGGTCAGCTCCAGAGGCCAGGAAATGCCAAGGCGTATTCTCCCTGGTGTCTTAATACACAAAGCCCTGCTGACACCTTGATTTCAAACTTGTATCATCCCAAACTAAGACAAACTCAATTTCTGTTGCCTTAAGCCACTAGTTTATAGTATATAATAAGAGCAGTCCATGGAAACTAATACACTACCTTGGTTTTGTTTCTTTCCTTGTATTTTTTTGGTTTGCTTTGATGAAAAATAAGGCTATGTTTCACTTATATGTGGAATACTATAAACAGTACAGAGGACCATAGAGGGAGGGAGGGAACACTGAATGGGAAGAAATCAGAGAGGGAGACAAACCATGAGACACTCTGGACTCCGGGAAACAAACTGAGATTTGCTGGAGGTGAGGGGAGGTGTGGGGGATGAGGTAACTGGGTGATGGGCATTAAGGAGGACATGTGATGTGGTGAGCACAGGGTGTTATATGTAACCGATGAATCACTGAACTCTACATCTGAAACTAATGATGTGCTAGATGTTGGTGAGTTGAATGTAGATAAAATTTAAAAATACTGTATCTTGGGGTTTTGAGACAAGATGGCGGGGAAGTAGGAGGAGGCGCCTTTTCAACCTGTACCCTAAAGTGAGCTGATTACCTACCAAAGAACTCTGATCACCCATGAAATCAGCCTGAGATCAGAATTATACACGTCTGGATCTCTACGGGGGGCAGAAGACACCAGTGGGCAGGTAAAGTGGAGTGGGAACGTCGGACTGATATCGGAAGATAAACAAAAAGGGGAGGGAGCCACCAGAGGCGACCGATTGGAAAATAATACCCCAATACGAGAGTGCCCTGCGTCTGGGGACCAGCATTAACTTGGAGTCTGGTTGAAAGCACTCGAAAGAGCAAAGGATCGCATGGGGAAATTGTGGGAATCGGGGCGGCTAGGGACAGGGGCTTAAGTCCCCAGACCCAGGACAGCCTCCCCTGGCGCTGAGCCAGAGAGTGCGGTGGAGAAACCAGGTCTTGGTCCCTGAGCCCCCAGCGCGCCCGAGAACGAGTGGAGTCCAGCTCCCTTGAGGGGCTGGGAGCCACGCCAGACGGCAGAAAGTGCACCTTGCCTAAGATACGAGCGCGCGCCTCACCCTCCCCTGAGAGAGGTGCACAAATGCCCAGCCTGGTGTTCTGGGACCCACGCCGCCCTAGAGCTGGAGACGCCCGCACCCCACACCCTCCCCTGGGAGAGGTGCACGCAAGCCCTGCACCCTTAGACCTGGAAAGACCAGGCAGTCCCAGCCCCGGCCAGCGGGAAAATCTCAGTGTGCGATCGCTGCTTGGAACCTCTCTGGCGGTCTGGAGCTGCCCAGACAGCCGCCGCTGCCGTGGTTTTGCATACAAGCAGGAGATCCTGCGTCCCCAGGGACCGTGACTCAGAACCTGCCCTGCCAGCGGCCCAGCGGCTGCAGCACCTGCAGGGGCGCAGACTGAGGCTTCTCTCTGAGAGGGAGGTCGGGGTGCAGTTTGTTTTCCTCTAAACCTCCAAAAACCATCAAAAGCTGTCAAGGCAAGAGAAAAGAAGTGAACAAACATAAAAACCTCCAGAGAACAAAAGCCTGAAAAAACTGTTCTCCTCAGAGACCCCCCCTTGAGGGGGACTGGAGGACTTAACTCAGGGAACATCATTGACTGAAAACCCACGTGGCAGCCCCCTCCCCCAGAAAACAAATCAGGAAAGGAAAAAAAAAAGACTACAAGAGAACAACCACCACTACTTCATAGATACAACTTTTACTTTTAACTCATTCCCACTATTCTGGTTCATTTTTTTTTCTTTTTTCATATAGATAATTTTTTAACCTATTTACCATCACAGTGAGATGTCCAGTACATCAAATTCCATAATAAACTTCTAACCTGAATTTTTTTGATACATACACATGTGTTTTTCTTTTTCTTTTTTATTTTTTAAAAAAAAAATTTAGTTTAGTTTAGTCCGGTTTATTCCTTTTTTATTTTTATTTTCTAATATTCATATAGAGTTAAACTTCAAGGTAACCCCCTTTCTCCAATCAATGCTACCCCTATAGGTAAACCAATTTTTAATCCCCCTTTTATCTTAGGAAAGTTGAGTCCTTTAACAAAGATATCAAGATAACATCCAGGAAGAATCAAAATAACCTTCCTCGCACACACTGAGAATCTATAACCGTGCTCCCATCTTTTTCTTCTGCCAGTGTCTCTATGTATTTATGTTTGTCCTGATAGTATATAAATATTATACTTGGGGTTCTTTTTGACGAGGTTCTTACTTTTTTTGCTTATATATATATATTTTTTCTCTCGTCATATACTTTTATCAGTCTTTTTGTTGGTCTGTTTTTGTTTGTATACATCATAAATCTTACCCCGGGGCCCATTTGGGCTCAACCTTCTCTTTTATCTTCCCTTTTTTTCCTGTCTCTCTCTCTCTCTCTCTCTCTTTTCTTTTTCTTTTCTTTTTTCTCTCGTTTGGGTGGGGAATCCTGAGTACTCAGAAGCGTTCCAGGGTGCACCTTGACTGCACCACGGTCAATACATCCAGCTACATCTGTCCAGTCATCTCTCACCAAAATGACTAGGAGGAGGAATCCCCAACAGAAGAAAAATACAGAGGATGGGCCTTCTGCAACAGAGCTAATGGCTATCAACATAGACAATATGTCGGAAAGAGAATTCAGGCTAACAATTATCCAGGCAATAGCTAGGTTGGAGAAAGCCATGAATGACCAAACGGAATTGATTAAGGCAGAATTGAAAGCGACCAGGGATGATGTTCATAATGTTAGGACAGAGCTGAAGGCCACCAGGGATGAGGTTCACAATGCTCTCAATGAGTTCCAATCTAATCTAAATTCTCTAAAAGCTAGGGTAACTGAGACAGAAGATAGAATTAGTGATCTGGAGGACAAACAGATAGAGAGAAAGGATCAGGAGGAAGCCTGGAACAAACAGCTTAGAAGCCACGAAAACAGAATCAGGGAAATAAATGATGCCATGAAACGTTCCAACGTCAGAATTATTGGAATCCCTGAAGGGGAGGAGAAAGAAAGAAGTCTAGAAGATAGAGTGGAACAAGTTCTTCATGAAAATTTTCCCAATCTTGCGAATGGAACAAGTGTTCATGTACTAGAGGCAGAAAGGTCTCCCCCCAAGATTATAAATTCCAAAAAAAAAATCCAGGCACCTCATAGTAAAATTGAGGAATCATAATTATAGATACAATCTCTTGAAAGCTGCTAGGACAAAGAAGCTCCTTACATTCAGAGGAAAGCCCATCAGAATAACGTCAGACCTGTCCACAGAGACCTGGCAAGCCAGAAAGGGCTGGCAAGATATATTCAGGGCACTAAATGAGAAGAACATGCAGCCAAGAATACTTTATCCAGCAAGACTGACATTCAAAATGGATGGAGAGATAAAGAGTTTCCAAGACCGGCAAGGCTTAAAAGATTATGCAACCACCAAGCCGACACTGCAGGAAATATTAAGGGGGGTTCTATAAAAGAGGAAAAACCCTAAGAATAGCATTGAACAGAAATATAGAGACAATCGACAGAAAGAAAGACTTCAAAGATAACACAATGTCAATAAAAACGTATCTCTCAATAATCACTCTCAATGTGAATGGCCTAAATGCACCCATAAAACGACACAGGGTTGCAGATTGGATAAAACGACAGGACCCATCCACATGTTGTCTACAAGAGACCCATTTTGAACCTAAAGATACACCCAGACTGAAAGTGAAGGGATGGAGAAGCATCTTTCATGCCAATGGGCCTCAAAAGAAGGCCGGGGTAGCGATTCTCATATCAAATAAATTAGATTTTAAACTAAAGACTGTAGTCAGAGATACAGAAGGACACTACATAATTCTTAAAGGGACTATCCACCAAGATGATCTAACAATTGTAAATATCTATGCCCCCAATATGGGAGCAGCCAATTACATAAGAAAACTATTAATCAAGATAAAGAGTCATATTGATATGAATACATTAATAGTAGGAGATCTAAACACGCCTCTCTCAGAAATAGACAGATCATCGAAGCAGAAAATCAATAAAGAAATAAGAGCATTGAATGACACATTGGACCAGATAGACCTCATAGATATATACAGAACATTCCACCCTCAAACAACAGAATACTCATTCTTCTCAAGTGCACATTTAACCTTCTCCAGAATAGACCACATACTGGGTCACAAATCAGGGCTCAACCGATACCAAAAGACTGAGATGATTCCCTGCATATTCTCAGATCACAATGCTTTGAAACTGGAGCTCAATCACAAGGAAAAGTTCAGAAGGAACTCAAACACCTGGAAGCTAAAGACCACCTTGCTTAAGAATGCTTGGATCAACCAGGAGATCAAAGAAGAACTTCAACAATTTATGGAAACCAATGAGAATGAAGACACTTCACTCCAAAACCTATGGGATACAGCAAAGGTGGTCCTAAGGGGGAAATACATAGCCATCCAAGTCTCCCTCAAAAAAATTGAAAAATCCAGAATACATCAGCTGTCTCTACACCTTAAAGAACTGGAGAATCAAAAACAAATCAAACCAACTCCACACGTAAGAAGGGAAACAATCAAGATTAGAGCAGAGATCAATGAGGTAGAAACCAGAGATACAGTAGAACATATCCATGAAACTAGAAGCTGTTTTTTTGAAAGAATCAATAAGATCGATAAACCATTGGCCACATTAATCCAAAAGAAAAGAGAGAAAGCCCAAATTAATAAAATTATGAATGAAAAGGGAGAGATCACAACTAACACCAAGGAAGTTGAAACAATCATCAGAAGTTATTATCAACAGTTATATGCCAATAAGCTAAGCAACCTAGATGAAATGGATGCATTCCTGGAAAACTATAAACTCCCAAAATTGAACCAGGTAGAAATTGACAACCTGAATAGACCGATATCTAGTAACGAGATTGAAGCAGTGATCAAAAACCTCCCAAAAAACAAGAGCCCAGGACCCGACGGATTCCCTGGGGAATTATACCAAACTTTCAAAGAAGAAATAACACCTATTCTCCTGAAGCTGTTTCAAAAAATTGAAGCAGAAGGAAAACTTCCAGACTCTTTTTATGAAGCCAGCATTACCCTGCTCCCCAAACCAGGCAAAGACCCTACCAAAAAGGAGAATTTCAGACCAATATCACTGATGAATATGGATGCCAAGATTCTCAACAAGATCCTAGCAAACAGGATCCAACAGCACATTAAAAAGATTATCCACCATGACCAGGTGGGATTCATCCCCGGGTTACAAGGATGGTTCAACATTTGCAAATCAATCAATGTGATAGAACAAATCAATAAGAGAAGAGAGAAGAACCACATGATCCTCTCAATTGATGCAGAAAAAGCTTTTGACAAAATCCAGCATTCGTTCCTGATTAAAATGCTTCAAAGTATAGGGATAGAGGGAACATTCCTGAACTTCATCAAATCTATCTATGAAAGACCCACAGCAAATATCATCCTCAATGGGAAAAAGCTTGCAGCCTTCCCATTGAGATCAGGAACACGACAAGGATGCCCACTCTCACCACTGTTGTTCAACATAGTATTAGAAGTCCTAGCAACAGCAATCAGACAACAAAGAGAAATAAAAGGTATCCAAATTGGCAAGGAAGAAGTCAACTCTCTCTCTTCGCAGATGACATGATTCTTTACATGGAAAACCCAAAAGACTCCACTCCCAAACTACTAGAACTCATACGGCAATTCAGTAATGTAGCAGGATACAAAGTCAATGTACAGAAATCAGTGGCTTTCTTATACACTAATAATGAAAATACAGAAAGGCAAATTAGAGAATCGATTCCATTTACTATAGCACCAAGAACCATAAGATACCTCGGAATAAACCTAACCAAAGAGGTTAAAGATCTGTACTCGAGGAACTACAGAACACTCCTAAAAGAAATTGAAGAAGACACAAAAAGATGGAAGACCATTCCATGCTCTTGGAACAGAAGAATAAACATCGTTAAAATGTCTATACTGCCCAGAGCAATCTATACTTTTAATGCCATTCCAATCAAAATTCCACCAGTATTTTTCAAAGAGTTGGAGCAAATAATCTTAAAATTTGTATGGAATCAGAAGAGACCCCGAATTGCTAAGGAAATGTTGAAAAACAAAAATAAAACTGGCGGCATCACGTTACCTGATTTCAAGCTTTACTACAAAGCTGTGATCACCAAGACAGCATGATACTGGCATAAAAACAGACACATGGACCAGTGGAACAGAGTAGAGAGCCCAGATAAGGACCCTCAACTCTATGGTCAAATAATCTTCGACAAAAAAGGAAAAAATATCCAGTGGAAAAAAGACAGTCTCTTCATTAAATGGTGCTGGGAAAACTGGACAGCTATATGTAGAAGAATGAAACTCGACCATTCTCTTACACCGTACACAAAGATAAACTCGAAATGGATAAAAGACCTCAACGTGAGACAGGAATCCATCAGAATCCTCGAGGAGAACATAGGCAGTAACCTCTTTGATATCAGCCACAGCAACTTCTTTCAAGATATGTCTCCAAAGGCGAAGGAAACAAAAGCGAAAATGAACTTTTGGGACTTCATCAAGATCAAAAGCTTCTGCACAGCAAAAGAAACAGTCAACAAAACAAAGAGGCAACCCACGGAATGGGAGAAGATATTTGCAAATGACAGTACAGACAAAAGGCTGATATCCAGGATCTATAAAGAACTCCTCAAACTCAACACACACAAAACAGACAATCATATTAAAAAATGGGCAGAAGATATGAACAGACACTTCTCCAATGAAGACATACAAATGGCTACCAGACACATGAAAAAATGTTCATCATCACTAGCCATCAGGGAGATTCAAATCAAAACCACATTGAGATACCACCTTACACCAGTTAGAATGGCCAAAATTAGCAAGACAGGAAACAACGTGTGTTGGAGAGGATGTGGAGAAAGGGGAACCCTCTTACACTGTTGGTGGGAATGCAAGTTGGTGCAGCCACTTTGGAGAACAGTGTGGAGATTCCTCAAGAAATTAAAAATAGAGCTTCCCTATTACCCTACAATTGCACTGCTGGGTATTTACCCCAAAGATACAGATGTAGTGAAAAGAAGGGCCATCTGTACCCCAATGTTTATAGCAGCAATGGCCACGGTCACCAAACTGTGGAAAGAACCAAGATGCCCTTCAACGGATGAATGGATAAGGAAGATGTGGTCCATATACACTATGGAGTATTATGCCTCCATCAGAAAGGACGAATACCCAACTTTTGTAGCAACATGGACGGGACTGGAAGAGATTATGCTGAGTGAAATAAGTCAAGCAGAGAGAGTCAAGTATCATATGGTTTCACTTATTTGTGGAGCATAACAAATAATATAGAGGACAAGGGTAAAAGGAGAGGAGAAGGGAGTTGAGGGAAATTGGAAGGGGAGGTGAACCATGAGAGACTATGGACTCTGAAAAACAACCTGAGGGTTTTGAAGGGGCGGGGGGTGGGAGGTTGGGGGAACCAGGTGGTGGATATTAGGGAGGGCACAGATTGCATGGAGCACTGGGTGTGGTGAAAAAACAATGAATACTGTTACGCTGAAAATAAATAAAAAATTTAATAAAAAAATACTGTATCTTATAATATGGTCAGCAGTGCCATATACTGGTTACATGTTTTCACTCGGGAGGCTGTGTGGCTCCTGCATTCAAACCCAAGCCTTAAAACTTGCTAGCCCTACCCTTGCTGTGCTTCAGTTCCCTGATATCTAATGTCAGGCAATAATCATTACTCCTCATAAGCTGTAGTGAGGATTAATGAATAAGTATAAGTTTAGCACTTAGCAGTACTGGGTAAAAGGAAGGCAACAATAAATATTTATCATTGTTATTGCCACCTCCTGATGGCACACGGGAGAAGAATGAGGCACAAACAAGTCAGCTGCAAGAGAAAGGGAGCAGGGATGGCAGTAGAAAAGACTGTCGCCCCGAACAACTCCTCAGTCTCATATTTTTTAGAAAGTGAGTAACAACCAAGAAAGAAGCCAGAGTAGGTTGCACATTGACCATGAGTCTTGTAGATATGTAAGAAGAAAGGCAAAATATGTCTGGTCACAGTACATGATCTACAGTGAGCAAGCCCAAACTAAAGGATTGTCTGACTAACTGCTGATGCTCTCTGGGGAAGGGGAGATAATGGGAAAATGAAGCAGGCGGAGTTCCGCCCTAAGCAAGCCGGGCATCCCCAGCCACTTGGCTTCAAGGATGTATATCGTCCTCTCCCCCATAGGCCTATTCGCAGTACATGTTTTTCTTAAGGCTATATCTAAGCATGCTCGGTAACTAGTATAATTTCTCATGGGTTATACTTTAAGCAGTATGTTGTTCTGAGGGACGGTTACACAGGTGCAGGGAAATATGAACTGAGCATTGAGAATTCTTAGAATTTTGGTTCAGAGGTGAGAATATGCATAAAAGGGACTGTAACTAGAGGTGTAGGCAGACTCCCAGGAATTCAAGCAAATTTTAAAATCATTAATTCTAAGAGACTGCTTCAGGTTGAAATCCTAAGGGGAAGGAGCCATCCCTTCTTAGATTTAACATCTAAATGGCCTACACTACCCTATCCACACTTGGCATCCTCGTTTCCATTCTGGAGAAGCCCTAAACATAACCAGATGGTGTGGAGTTTGGTCTTGATGCCTGTTAATTAGATAAATGGATGAATGGCTAGATGCATGGATATAGGAAGTGTCCAAGAGGTGCTGGGAAATCACAGACTTTTTTTTTTAATTTTTATTTCTTTTCAGCGTAACAGTATTCATTGTTTTTTCACCACACCCAGTGCTCCATGCAATCCGTGCCCTCCCTAATACCCACCACCTGGTTACCCCAACCTCCCACCCCCCGCCCCTTCAAAACCCTCAGGTTGATTTTCAGAGTCCATAGTCTCTCATGGTTCACCTCCCCTTCCAATTTCCCTCAACTCCCTGCTCCTCTCCTTCTACCCTTGTCCTCCATATTATTTGTTATGCTCCACAAATAAGTGAAGCCATATGATAATTGACTCTCTCTGCTTGACTTATTTCACTCAGCATAATCTCTTCCAGTCCCGTCCATGTTGCTACAAAAGTTGGGTATTCGTCCTTTCTGATGGAGGCATAATACTCCATAGTGTATATGGACCACATCTTCCTTATCCATTCATCCGTTGAAGGGCATCTTGGTTCTTTCCACAGTTTGGCGACCGTGGCCATTGCTGCTATAAACATTGGGGTACAGATGACCCTTCTTTTCACTACACCTGTATCTTTGGGGGAAATACCCAGTAGTGCAATTGCAGGGTCATAGGGAAGCTCTATTTTTAATTTCTTGAGGAATCTCCACACAGTTCTCCAAAGTGGCTGCACGAACTTGCATTCCCACCTACAGTGGAAGAGGGTTCCCCTTTCTCCACATCCTCTCCAACACATGTTGTTTCCTGTCTTGCTAATTTGGGCCATTCTAACTGGTGTGAGTTGGTATCTCAATGTGGTTTTAATTTGAATCTCCCTGATGGCTAGTGATGATGAACACTTTTTCATGTGTCTGATAGCCATTTGTATGTCTTCATTGGAGAAGTGTCTGTTCATATCTTCTGCCCATTTTTTAATATGATTGTCTGTTTTGTGTGTGTTGAGTTTGAGGAGTTCTTTATAGATCCTGGATATCAGCCTTTTATCTGTACTGTCATTTGCAAATATCTTCTCCCATTCCGTGGGTTGCCTCTTTGTTTTGTTGACTGTTTCCTTCGTTGTGCAGAAACTTCAATAAATGGTGCTGGGAAAACTGGACAGCTATATGTAGAAGAATGAAACTCGACCATTCTCTTACACCGTACACAAAGATAAACTCGAAATGGATAAAAGACTTCAACCTAAGACAGGAATCCATCAGAATCCTAGAGGAGCACATAGGCAGTAACCTCTTTGATGTCAGCCACAGCAACTTCTTTCAAGATATGTCTCCAAAGGAGATGAAAACAAAAGCGAAAATGAACTTTTGGGACTTCATCAAGATCAAAAGCTTCTGCACAGCGAAGGAAATCACAGACTGTTATGTGCCAAAGCAGAGTTCTTCATGAAGTTGATGAACCCATGATGTTCAGTGGTTAAGAGGCTGCAGTTTCTCAGAACTCTGGAACCAATGGCTTCAAGATGGAAGGCACTGAGGATGTGCTGGACTAGGCTGAGGGTCACCAAGGAGACCTGATATCATTGTGAGGATTATGATGACATTGTAATAGACACAATCACTGCCTGACAAGAAGAGCAAGTACTTCCTATTAGTGCTTGAGACTCAGCTGAGGGTGTGGACCCTGGAGGGGGTGCTGGTCTCTCCTGAGGTGTGGGGAATCAAAGGAATTCAAAACCAAGTCTCCTCTTTCCACCTCTGGGGCTCAGGGTCCTGGAGGTCTGAAAGGTAGTCATGGGTTCCTGCAAACTCCAGTGAGTGTGGGTCCTGTTTCAGGGGTTTTCTAGAGCTGTTTTCCTCTAAAAGCAGGGAGGAGTGCAGAGGGGAAGCCAGGAAAGGACTCTGAGCTTTCTCATCTGCCACATGGGGATGAGAATACTTCATCCACAGGATTGCTGAGAACACCCAGAGATATACATGAGCAAGCCCATGGCCCTATGGCTACTGTGGGATCATGAACGCCTATGTGATTTCAGGCCACTTGTTACTCCTCTTCTATTTTGTCTTAGAGGATAAAGGAGGAAAGGAAAAGAAAAAGGCCCCAATGAGGAGTCTATTATAACAGACTATGTGGTTGTTATCCAATTGCATCAGTGTCATGTCACTAAACTAGTGCCTAGCATAGTGCCAAGCATGTAGGTACTCTAAAACCTATATAGTGATTTCTGGATCTGCCTCTCCCTATGCAGCTCTTCATGCCAGTGGCCCAGCTGATATCAGGTGCCTCAATGAGATAGGTTCTGAGGACCTGAGTCCTGATGGTTGCTGAAGCTTCTATCCCAGACTCAAGGGCAGCAGTCCTCAGAAGATCCCCAAATTTCACATCCCTGCTGGGATATGAACCCTGCATCAGGTGGGTTCATTGATATGAAAAATATCGTGTAGTGTAATAGCTCCTGTAAGGCTCACAAACTAGGATGAATGTAGGGAAGCTACTTTGATCTCATGCTGGAAGAAGTTTAGCAGGTGGAATTTCATTCTGTCAGCGGCTATAAGTTCAGTGTAATAATAGCCCTTGAGCCCCATCTTAGAGAAATCTGCCATTGCTTGAAAGGAACGAATGGTTCCACTTGACAAGGACCTGTTCTTCAACATGCACTTGCAATCAATACACTTACACTTTTTTCTTGCTGTAGAAATAATGAAAGAACATTGCATTCTCTCCGAGAATGTGAAAATATGTATTAGTTTGAAGGGTTCCTAGCAATTTGAGATTCAAACTTGTCTTCCTTCCTGGTAACCATGGTTTCATCTGTTTTGTAAAGGGAATTTTTTAGGAGCCTAGAATTTTTCAAGTGTTAGTTTAAAATGTCAGTTAAAAGGATTTGGAATTTTATAAAATAATAATGCCCTGTGTGTCTTTGCCCTATTGTCATGATGCCAAATAATATCTCTTATAACAATCAGAAATTCGTAAACATCATTATGATTATATTCCCAGGACATCACATTCAGGTTTATGGTTGCCAACCACACCATGCCCCATCTCCAAGCAACCACCAATCTTTTGCCAATCGATTAGTTTTGATTTCCTATAATTTTATGTCAGTGGAATCATACAGGTTGCAATTTATTTTCACCTGGCTTGTTATGTTCAGCCATTTATTTGTTCACAATTCTAAATTATCTTTTATTTGACATAAATATATGAAACATTTATGAACATTTGGGAAATACTTTCTTGAATATTTAATATCTAATGTATATTAAAGAAGACTTCTGTTTGGGAATCATGTAGATTACCATTTCTTTTGTGAATCACCAAATTATCCATTTCTTATACACTGAAGTACAAAAACATATGGTATTCTCTTCAGATTTAAGATTATAGTAAATATTTAATATGCAACTGTAACAAGTTGGAGTTATGAAACTGTTCCTAAGAAGGGGGAATAGAAATATTAGCCTTTCTTTCTTTTATAAAGGAAAATTTTGTGCTTTAACGATGATAAAAATCAAACCATAGAAATGGCTTGTTTTGTTTCCTACATACATATTTAGCTGAAGAATAGTCCAGTAATTAAGACTATACTAATCATGTAACTATTTTTAATTTTAGAAATTTATTTCATTTTATTTTATTTTTTTAAAATATTTTATTTATTTATTTGCAGAGAGAGAGAGAGAGAGGTCACAAGGCGGCAGAGAGGCAGGCAGAGAGAGGAGCAGAAACAGGCTCCATGCTGAGCAGAGAGCCCGACACGGGGCTCGATCCCAGGACCCTTAATGCTTAATGATATCAAGCATCTTTTTATGCATTGTTGGCCATCTGTATGTCTTCCTTGAAAAAATGTCTATTCATATCTACTGACCAATTTTTAACTAGGATTATTTGATTTGTTTTCCTCTTGAGTTGTTCTTTTAATATATATTTTTGGTATTAACCCTATACCATATGTCATTACTTTTTATTTTATGTGATTTCTCATGTTTTACCTTCCATGTTGACATTGGAATACAAACCTCCCATTGATTCCCAGGAGGAGGCAGCAGAAAATTACATTGTGTAAAGTTGAGTTTCTAGGACAATAGACTGAAAACAGGAGACTTTAGTCCCCAAACCCAGATCAGTCCCTGCCTACAGGACCATGGTTGGCGACTTCCTCTATGCTGGCCTCAGCCCTTACACAGAAAAGGATTGCCTATCCCAGTGGTTAGAATGGGGAGAACACTTGGGTATATCTAACTACTGACTTGATCTTTAGCAAATGTTGAGCCTCCACATATATGAGACCCATATGTAATACATGTGCATTACATGTGCACCCATGGAGAGTATGATGGGAGTGTTATGGATTGAATTGTATCCCTCCCCCCAAATTCATATTTTGAAATTCTAACACCCAGTACCTCAGAATGTGACTGTTTTTGGAGACAGAACTTTTGAAGAGGTGGTTAGGGTAAAATGAAATCATATGGGTGGGTCCCACACCAATATAACTGGTATCCTTAAAAAGGGAGAATAAGGGAGTTGAGGGAAATTGGAAGGGGAGATGAACCATGAGAGACTATGGACTCTGAAAAACAACCTGAGGGTTTTGAAGGGACGAGGGGTGGGAGGTTGGGGGAGCCAGGTGGTGGGTATTAGGGAGTGCACGTATTGCATGGAGCACTGGGTGTGATGCATAAACAATGAATTCTGTTACGCTGAAAAGAAATTTTAAAAAAAAAGATTCAAAGATTAAAAAAAAAAAAAAGACACAGGGGTGCCTGGGTGGCTCAGTGGGTTAAGCCTCTGCCTTCAGCTCAGGTCATGATCTCAGGGTCCTGGGATTGAGCCCCACATAGGGCTCTCTGCTCAGCAGGGAGCCTGTTTCCCCCCCCACTCTGCCTGCCTCTCTGCCTACTTGTGATCTCTCTCTCTGTTAAATAAAGAAATAAAAAAAAGACACAGAAACACAAACATTGGGATGACTCTCTGAAAATACCGTATGAAGGTGACCATCATTGTAGATGAAAATAATAATAATAATAATAATAAATAAGAACAAGATAGCTCATTGGTGAGGACATCAAGAAATATGGACACAGTGTACTGTTAATGGGGATGTAAACTGGTACAAAAAGTATGGAAAACATTATGGAGAGTCCTCAAAAAATTAAAATTTGAACTAACTTATAATCCAGCAATCCCATGTCTGGCTAATTAATGAAAATGAAAACACTAACTGGAAAAGGTATATGCACACCCATATGCACTGCAGCATTATTTACAACAGCCACGATATGGAAAGAACTTGTGCCCATTGATGGGTAACTAGAAAAAGGTAATGTGGTATACATACAAGGCCACATATATAATTTAACACACACCCACACAATGGAATATTATTCATTCATAAGAAAGAACAAAACTTGACCATTTGTGATAACATGGGTGGAATAAAAGCATTACACTAAATGAGAAAGTTAGATAGGGAAAGAAAATTACCATAGGAATCACTTACATGTGGAATCTAAAAAAAAAAAAAAAGCATAAACCAACAAAGAAAGAAAATAAGCTCATGGATATAAAGACCACGTTGTTGGTTGCCTGAAACAGGGGTGAGGGGCAGGACAAATCGGTAAAGGGGGTCAAAAGGTAGAAACTTCCTATAAAATAAATGAAAATATATAAATTCTTATAAAATTCACAAGCATGATAATATAATCTACAGCAGGGGGAGTCTGGTTAATACTACTGTTTTGCATATTTGAAGGTTGCTAAGAGAATGAATCTTTAAAGTCCCCATCACATACAAAAAATTTAAGTATTTCAACTGACAGATATTAACTAGAATTATCCTGGTGATCATTTCACAATATATATATAAATATCACATTTTGTTGTACACATACACACAAAAAGATCCCCAAGTAATAAGAGGATGATTTGCTTCCTCTTCCTCACTGTAATCAAGGAACTCATCTACAAAGAAATGGCACCACACCTACCCCAGCATATAATTATGTATACATGTCCTTTCCTGCTGCACTAATGGGGTCTCTGAGTTATTCATGGTTAAATCATCTCTGTTATTGTGGGTAGAACACAGGTGAGCCCATACATGTCTTTGTTGAAGCTTTACACTGTTACATGTTGGATACTTTCAATTGGTTTGTTGGATTTCTTGTCACAACAGCTCCGTGAGGTAAGTATCAAACTGCCCATTTTACAGATGACCAACTACAGGCTCACACACATCTATATAGAGGCACTTTCTTCATTTTCTAGAGGTTATTTTCTCCCAGCAAAAAGATGTAATGTTAGACACAGAAATAAGCCGTGAAAAGACAATTTTAAACACAAAACAAAGGTTTTCCTTCAGACTAAATTATGAAACAATATCTGTTGTGTGAGCCCAATGTCCTTTGAAAAATTAACATGTGTATAAAAAGAATGACATACACAAAATTTCATTTCCTACTTATGCCTACCTCTACATTCATTGCTTATTAAATGTGAATTAGATGTCTACTGTGTGCCAGGCACTGTCACTCCAGTTCCACATCTAAATCCACATCTTCTTTCCCTTGATATGTAGACAGGATAAATGGAAATGGCCACAGACAGCAAGATGGATGTTAGTACCCAGCACTTGGGGCAGTGAGGTTTGACCTCAGATGGACTCCATTCCAAACATTTTTAGTCAAAGCTTGACTCTGAGTCCTGGAAATCCAGCATCTACACAACCTAGACAAACTAGGTCTATACCACAATTTTCTACTTACAAATGGTGTGAGTTTGATAATTTTGCTTCCCCTTGCAGTCACTCAGTTGCCTCCTTTGCAAAATTGCAATGAATCAGATTATGTCACTCCTACACTCTAAACCTCCACCATCAAAATGACTCCAACTCCTTACATCCAAATGATGTGGTTCCTGTCTGACCCTTGATCTTACCTCCTACTGTCTGTGCACATTCTCTGCAAGATTCCAGCCTCTTGAGGTCATCGTGTGCTTCTGGAATAATTGATGCCATTCACATAGCAAACCAAAAAGCCAACCCAGGTCGGGTTTCCTCTTCTTGTTCAGGACTCAACTCAAAAGTCACTTCCTGAGAAAGAGTCTGACTGACAAACCCATCTGTAGTAATCGCTGTCCCCATCGTTTCCTATTCAATGGAGCTGTTTATTGTTTTAAAGCACTCATTCCCATACAAAATTCTCCCTCTTCTTGTCTTGTTTACCTGTTTATTGCCAACTTTCCCAGCTGAAACAAAGCATTAAGGACAATGTCTTCCCTTGTTCACTGTGTTTCATCCACAGTGACCGGTGCAGTGACTGTTAACAGATCTAATTGCATAACCCAAAAAAGATACGTTAAAGTCTTAACCCCCAGTACCTCAATGTAAACTCATATGGAACTATGGTTGTTTGCAGATGTAATTGGTTAAGATGAGGTCACACTGGAGTAGAGTGTGCCCCTACACCAATGTGACTGGTGTCCTTATGAGAAGACAGCCGTATGAAGATAGAGCAGGGGCAACACCATGTGACTATGAAGGTAGAGACTGATGTCCTGAAGCTACAAGCCAAGAAATCACACCTCGTTAGCAAACCAGCAGAAGCTAAGAAGCAGCATGGGTAAAGACGTCAAAAGCATTCTGAGAGCACATGGCCCTGGAGACACCTTGATGTCAGGCTTCTAGCCTCCAGAACCAGAAGATAAACAATTTCTATGGTTTAAACATCCAGGTTTTGGTACTTGGTCATAGGAGTCTTAGGAAACTACTGCAAACACTGAGTAAGTATGGCTGAATAGAAAGAATTATTCCCTTTTTGATCCATTGGGAAAAGGCATAGATACTTAAAGAGGAGTTACAGGAGAAATTGATACCAAATAAGAAATTAAAACATTCAAAATTTTAAGAACACCTTGTTGCAAATGCACAGCAGTGACTTCCTACCTCAGATGAATACCGCAATAACCAGGAGAAATTATGCAAAATGTAGATAACTCGTGTCGCACTTCCCAGTTTTGGATACAGCAGACCTAAGGTGGGCCCATGAACCTGCCATTTCAACAGGCACCTCCTACTGATTTTGATGAGGTGGTCCATGGACCACACTTAGGAAACTCCTGACCTAAACATCTGACTTCCATGTACCGTTAATTTAATGCCTGCCATGTAGTGTTCTGTGGTATGTGGGAAATCTCTATTAATTTAATTACTCAAAAGGGCTCTGGTCCTTCCCTCCTACATGCAATCATAAATTCCTTTCTTTCATGGGATCACACTTAAGTCCATAATATTCCTGACTAGTTCAAGTATTGGGTGTTGTTATCATGTTGTAATGAAGACACTGGAGGAAGGGCAGTGACTTAACTAAAGTGCCCCAATGATGTGACCCTGATCTTTTTACTCTTGTTCCAGCAAATTATCTAGCAGAGTGAACATCACACATGGTTCTTCTCTTTCAACTCTTGTTTCTGGGACTCAGAGTCCACACCCTTCTCTCATGTTCCACTAGAGGGGAGATCCAGGGTATCAGATAGCAGATGGAGTGGAGAGGAAAGGGAGAAGAAGGGACCATACACGAAGTGCAGGGGAAAGCAGTAAGCATGTGCTTGCCTGTCCCCACTCAGGTCACTGGAAGCTGTGCAGTGATGCTGTCCCTCTTCCCCAGCTCCATCCCATAGTCCCCTCCTGCACACTGCAGTGACACTGAAGCCCTCTCATCATGGAAATGTGAGCTCATGCCCGCTTGCTGTTCCATGTCCAAGTATTCTGTCAGGTTGCCATGATATGGTGTTCTTGTCAGAGGCAGCACATTGACAGAAGGAAGAGAGCAAAGCTGGGACAGGCAGCTCACATTCTGAGGGCTTTCTAAATGCCATATAGTGTAGGTTGCTCTTTTCAGACTCCTTCTGCCAAGAGACTGCCTTTGAATTCATCTACAGTATCAGTACCTCCTGGTTCCCTAGTCAACCGCCTTCAGTCTCCAACTGTAACTCTTTCCTGTGTTCTCAGCCTGCTTGCAGGCTTCTTCATCAGATTCTACTAGGCTTCCACAGTCACAGCAGTCAATTTATTAAAATAAATGTGCCTCAATATACCGACATCCCATTGGTTCTGTTCCTCTGGAGAACCCTGACATCAAGTTTCTATGGCAAGTGCCATACCCAGGCAGTTCCCCATCCAGAAAAGACTCCTCACAGCCATCCAACCCCTGGCCTTTTGCCAAAAGAAAAACACCTTTGGCTTTCAGGCCACCACATAAGAAAGCATTGTAGTTAAACCTTGTAGGCTGAGAGATGGGAAATGAGTGGAAATCTGTCCACGTTGATGGAATAAAGGATGTCCCTGTCATCAGGAATTTGGCTTACTTTAAACAGACAATAGGGGATTTTTAGCTCTACACAGAGCCCAGGGGAGGTAGCTTGGGTTCTTACAGAGGAGCTGCTATGCCATAGAGGGTGAGCAGGTAAAATCAAGATTGTGCTAAGCTGTCAGCCATCTGTGGCAGAAAACTAAAGACTGTTTACAAGTATGTGACTAAATGATCTAGAGACATAAAAATGTCATTTAAGAAGCCTCAGAGTTGTTTCAGGGAAGCAGGCCTAAAATGCTACAATTTCTACATTTTCAGTTTGCTTTTTTTTGTTTTTGCCATGTAGTTTTCTAATGTTCAATACATCACTCTTTCCCTCATTGCTTCTGGAGTTTTGGTCCTAGCTGGAAAAGTTTCTAACATTACACTCAATGGTAAAACACTTAAAGCCTCTCCTCTAAGATCAGGATCAAGACAAGGATGTCCACTCTCACCACTTTCATTCAACATACTATTGGAAGTCCCAGCCACACCATTAAGATAAGGAAAAGAAAAGTAATACAAATTGGTAAGGAAGAAGTAAAACTGTCACTATTTGCAGACAGCACGATACTATGTATGGAAGTCCCTAAAGACTCCATCACAAAACTATTCAAAATGATAGGTGAATTCACTAAAGTTGCAGGGTACAAAATTAATACACAGAAGTCCGTTGCATTTCTACATACTAAAAATGAAGTCGCAGAAGGAAAAATTAAGAAAGCAATCCTATTTACATTTGCATCAAATTGAAGTTATAAAGTACATAAGTAATGGATAATAAAAGATAGCATCTGAGATAGGGTTAATAATACTGTAATAATGTTTGGTGACAAATGGTCACTACATTTATCTTGGTGAGTATTGAGTAATGTATAGAATTGTTGACAATATGTTTATACAGAAAACCAACATAATGTAGTATGTTGACTCTACTTCAAAGCAAGAAATATTTATATATACTCTTGTCTTTTGGTTATTACAAGGATGAATGATCAGGAATCACATAATTTTCAAAATTCTACTGCAGAGTTTGGAAGAGCAGGCTCTCTCTGAACTCTGAAAGAGTAAAAGAACTTCTCCGAGCCTCAGTGCTCCTCGTCTATAAAATAGAGAAAATAATCAGCCCCGTGTCAGGGGTTGTCATTTTGAATATTGATTGAGTTCATACATGAACACACTGAGTATAATGCAAGGCACACTGTAATAGCTCAATAAATGCTAGAAGTTTCTTTAAATATATGCAAGTTCAGATTCTTACACTTTTAATAGTTTTACAAAAGGTTTACATGTGTCTTTAACAGCTTAATAGTCTCACAACTGAATCCTATTCATCAACTGATGCATGTTTTAAATCACCAATTTTCACTATAACCATTGTTGGACACCTAGTTATCATGAGAATGAATCAAAAGTACTTTGAACAACCCATCATGGAAAACAGCACCATCACTTCTGCATGTGGCTGAATAAAAAGCTGACATCTCATCAAGAATCCTGCCTTATGGCCACACACTCCCACACATAGCTACTGCAGGTCCCACATATCCTACCTCCAACCAACACTATGGTAAGCCAGCTCTGTCCCCTGCAGGCTGCTCCAATGCTGGGCCTATCCATGCTGGTCGTTCTCCTGGATTTCTGCAAGATGAATCTAGTGTTCATCCCCCACAGTCATCATGTACCTGTCCAGTCCACTTCCCACACAACAGCTAGAGTTACCTCTGAGCATATGAATCAGAGCATGTCACTTCCATGCAGTAAACAAATAAAATCAACTGCAGTCTTCTTCCGTGACCCAAATGATGTGGCTTCTGTCTGCCCTTGAACCTCATCTTCCACCATCTGCGCACTCTCTCCTAAGTTCCAGCCACTAGAACTTGTCATCTGCTATGTGTGGAATAACTGGTGTCACGCATATCACAAACAAAAAGCCAGCCCAGGCTTGGTTTCTTCTTGACCTTCAGGACTCAGCTCAAATGTCCCTTCCTGAAAAAGTGCTTGACTAACAGCATCATTGATAATCCCTGTCCTCATCCTTTCCTACCCAATGAATTCATTTATTGTCTTTAAAGCACTCATATCCAAAAAATAAAAAAAATTTAAAAACAAAAAAAGAATAAAGCACCCATATCCACATTCAAGTGTCCTATTTATTGATTTGCTTGCTTTATTGACAGTTTTCCCAACCTAGAAATAGAGCACCAGGGACACTGTCTTGTCTTGTTCACTGTGCTGCAACCACAGCAACTAGTTCAGGGGCTGTTATAGGTTGAATTGCCAACCAAGACATTGGAGTCTTAACTCTCAGCACCTCAAATGTAACCTTCTTTGGAACTGTAGATGTTCCAAATGTAATTAGTTATGATGAGGTCCTGTTGGAGTAGGACATGTCCCTAAACCAGTATGTCTGGTGTCTTTTTAAGAAGCCAGGCATGTGAAGACAGAAGAGGGATAACACCCTGTGATGATGAAGACAAAGACTGCAGTCGCACAGATGCAAGCCAAGAAATACACACATTGCCAGCAAACCCCCAGAAGCAGGGAAGAAACGGGATCGATACACCAGAAAGATTCTGAGGGATCATGGCCCTGGCACTGCCTTGATTTCAGGCTTCTAGCTTCCAGAACTGTGAGATAAACTTCTATTGTTCAATCCACAGTTTGTGGTTCTTAGTCATGTGAGCCTTAGGAAAGTACTGCAGTGCCTCTCATATCAAACACTGAATAAGTGTGACTGAAGAGAAAGAATTGGTCCCTTTTTGATGCCCTGGGAATAGTCACAGATATTTAAGGCTGTGCTGCAGGAGAGACTGACACCAAAATAAGACATTAAAGGATTCAATATTTTAAGAACCCCTGTTGCAAATCCACAGCAGTGTTTTTCACTGTGGGTGAAACACACCACTGTGGGTGAATACCACCATAAACAGGAGAAATCATTCAAAATATAGTTACTTCCCACCTCACGTCCCTGTTTTGGACAGAGCAGACGTTGGTTGGGCCAATATGCCTGATGTTGTAGCAAGCACCTTGATGAATTTGATGAGGAAGTCCACGGACCAAATCTGGAAAAATCCTATATTCTACATCTTGATGTTTGTGTACCATTAATGTAATGCCTACCATGCAGAATTCTGTGTTATGTGTGGAGTCTCTGTGAATATAATTACTCAAAAGGGCACTGGTCCTCCCCCTGCCCCCCAGGACCACAGATTGCTTTCCCATAGGGTATCACACCTAAAGTTCACAATATTTCTGGGTGGTTGGAGAATTGTGCATTGTTATTCTGTTGTACAGAAGACACTGCAAAAAGAGTAGTGACTTACCTGAAATGTCCCCAGTGATGGGATCCTGATCTCTTCACTCTTGTTCCAAGAAATTGTATACAACACTGGATATCACTCTTCATTCTCCTCTCCATCAACTCCCGTTCTAGGGACTCAGAGTCCACGTTCTCTCTCACTTCCACTAGAAGGAGAGTCAGGGGATCAGACAGCATGTGGAATAGAGAGGAAAGTGAGAAGAAGGGAAAGCACATGAAGTGCAGTGGAAAGGGGTCCACTTGTGATTGCATGTCCCCACTCCGTCACTGGAATCCATACAATAACACCGTGCCTCTTCTCCAGCAACATCCCACAGCCCCTCCTGCACACAGCCATGACAGTCACACACTCTCGCATCATGGAAATGTGGGCTCATAGCTGCTTGGTGTCCCATGTCCAAATAGTCTCTCTAGCAGTCATGCTAGCATGTTCATGTCAGAGGCATTTCACTGATGGAATGAAGGAGGCAAAGCTGGAATGGAGAGACACCACACTGAGGGCTTTCTAGAGCCAAATACAGTGTAGGTTGCTATTCCTGGATTTTTTCTCTTTAAGTCCTCAAATCACTGCTGTGAGGTTGGCAACATTACTTTCTTTGTACAGAGTGGGAGATTATCAGGTGACAGAGCAAGGTCATACTCAAAGAATTCTAAGAAGGTGACAAATGGAAACAGCAGTTAATTTTAAAAGGCTAAATTGGAAGGGGAGGGGAACCATGAGAGACTATGGACTCTGAAAAACAACGTGAGGGTTTTGAAGGGGTGGGGGGTGGGGGGTTGGGGGAACCAGGTGGTGGGTATTAGGGAGGGCATGGATTGCATGGAGCACCGGGTGTGGTGCAAAAACAATGAATACTGTTAGGCTGAAAAGAAATTAAAAAATTTTTTAAAAAAGACTAACATTGGCCAGTTCTGTGACAATGTCAGCATCAAAATATACATAAGTACTATGTTTGGATGGTATTCCTTTCTTCAAAGTAGGAATCCACGAATCAAACTCATGAAATAAACCCATGAACAAGCAAATAATTGAAATGGGAGAAGGGACAACCCCCGACTGACACTTAACAACTATCAGAGTTGAGTGTTTCAGGCAAGAATCATAAATGGATTTTCAGTCTGCACCAAATCTTACAGCAGTCACTGAGTCACCATGGTAACCATGCTGGCCAAGGAAAGCTGGGAGAAAACAAACAACAACCATCCTGAAATTGTTTCCTAACATGTGCTCAGAACTCAGGAGGATTGATGTAACCCACAGTACCTCACCTCACATATTCCTCACAAGAAATATTCCTTACATCTTCACACACACACACACACACACACACACACACACTCATACATGCTCTTTCCCTCTTTTTGTTATCACCCAAGAATTCACCTTAACTATTTCGCATTAGTGACTGCTTTTCTGAAGACAACATTTAGAATTTTGCAAGACACATTTCAATCCCTATATTCAGCACATTGCCGATCACATCTAAAGGCTAATATGGATGGCTAACAGGCACATGAAAAGATGTGCAACATCACTCATCATCCGGGAAACACAAATCAAAACTACAATTTTTACTATAGGAAACAGACTGAAAGTGGCTGGAGGGAAAGTGGGTGGGGGGATGGGGAACTGGGTGATAGGCATTAAGGAGGTCACATGATGTGATGAACACTGTGTCTTATATGCAAGTGATGAATAACTAAACTCTACCTCTGAAACTGATCATGTACTTACTATATGTTGGCTAATTGATTGAATTAAATAATAATTTTAAAAAACTACAATGAGATATCATTTCGCACTGTCAGAATGGCTAAAGTCAATAACAGAAGAAACAACAGATGTTGGCAAGGATGTGGAGAAAAGGTATCCCTCCTGACTGTTGGTGGGAATGCAAACTGGTGCAGCCACTCTGGAAAATGGTATGGAGGTTCCCCAAATGTTAAACATAGAACTAACCCTACAACTAACCCTACAATCCAGCAATTGCACTACCAGGTATTTACCCAAAGAATGCAAAAATACTAATTGAAAGGGATACAGGCACCTTAATGTTTATAGCAACAATATGTGTAGTAGTCAAATTATGGAAGCAGCCCCAGTGCTCATTGACTGATGAATGGATGAAGAAGATGTGGTATATGTATATATACATATATATGTATATATGTCATATAATATATATTATATGATATGTATGTATATGTATATATGTGTACATATACATATATATACACACATCTGTGTGTATATATATATATATTACTCAGCCATAAAAAATAATGAAATCTCACCATTTGCAATGACATGGATGGAGCTAGAGAGTATTATGCTAAGCAAAATTAGTTAGTCAGAGAAAGACAAATATCACATGATTTCACACATATGTGGAATTTAAGGAACAAAGCAAATGACTAAAGAGGAATAAAAAGAGAGAGGGAGGCAAACCAAGAAACAGACTCTTAACTATAGAGAACACTCCGATGGTTACCAGAGGGCAGGTGGGTAGGGGGATGATTGAAATAGGTGGTGGGGATTAAGGAGTGCACTTATGATGAGCACTGGGTGATGTATAGAAGTGTTGAATCACTGTGTTATACACCTGAAACTAATATTGTACCATCTGTTAACTAACTAGAATTTAAATAAAAACTTAAAAATACATACATACAGATAATCCTTGTAGATAGAGTATCCATGTCTACAGATGTGCAAGTCCTGTATACAGAACACTGAAAAACATGGCTATGAGAAGTTAAACTAGTCCCAAATAAATGGAGAGACGTACCTTCTTCAGGGGTCAGAAGACTCAGTATTGTTGAAATTTCTATTCTCCCCAGATGGGTCTTTAGATTACATGAAATACCAACAAAAATCCTAGCATATATACTTAAAAAGAAATCGACAGTCTTATTCTAAAGTCATGTAAAAATGGGAAGGGACTGCACTATGAAAAAAAAACTTTGAAATAGAATAAAATTGGAAGGTAAGCCCTATTTTATTTCAAAACTAATTACAAATTCACAGGAATTAAGACAATGTGGCATTGGGATGAAAGTAGAATGTGCAGCAAAGGAACGACATGAAGAGTCCACAAATAGACCCAAACATGTATGGACAACTGAGTTTTGACAAAGCTACAAGGGCAATTCAATAAAGAAAAAAATGGTCCTGTGACAAGTGGGTCTCCATATACACAAACATCAACTGTGATCCATATATTGCTCCATACACAAAAGTCAAATCAAAATGAATCACAGAACTAATTGTAAAAAATAAAAGTACTAAATCTAGGAGAAAACCATAAACAAATAATCCTGTTATCCTAGGCTAGCTGAAAATTTCTTAGACACAACGTCAAACATGAAATAAAATCGTGAATGAACAAACTGAAAAACAGACTTCCTCAAAATAACAACTTTTCTTCCTCCAAAGACACTGTTGAGAGAATTAAAAGACAAGCCACCGACTGGGAGAAAATGTTTGCAAATCATGTATCTGTTAAAGGACTTGTATCCGGAATAATAATAATCATCATCATCATCATCATCCCAAAACAGAAAGAAGGAAACAGACACCTCAATAAACAAGTGGACAACAATTTGAAAAGATACTACACCGAAAGTGATACATGAATGTCAGGTAATCACACGAAGAGATCATTAGTCATTAGGGAAATATAATCCCATTACACTCCTCTGAGAACGGCTGAAATAAACACATCGACCACTCCAAGTCCACGCAGGGTTTTGGCAGATGGAACTCATACACTGGTGGTGGCAATGAAAAACGGTGTGACCACATGAGAAAAGAGTTGAGCACTTCTTTTTCCCTTTTTAAAAAAAAAATTTTAATTTATTTTTTAAATTGCTTTTCAGTGTACCAGAATTCATTGTTTATGTACCACACCCAGTGTTCCATGTAATACGTGCCCTCTATAATTCCCACCACCAGGCTCACCCAACCTCCCACCCCCCGCCCCTCCAAAACCCTCAGGTTGTTTTTCAGAGTCCATAGTATCTCATGGTTCATCTCCCCCTCCAATTTCCCCCAACTCCCTTCTCCTCTCCATCTCCCCAATTGACTCTCTCTGCTTGACTTATTTCACTCAGCATAATCTCTTCCAGTCCCGTCCATGTTGATAACAAAAGTTGGATATTCATCCTTTCTGATGGAGGCACAATACTTTATCGTGTTTATTTTAAATTCCTCTAAATAAATATGGCTAAGTATTAGAGAAAGAAACCCTACATCCAAGCACAATCTTAAACCTAAATGTTTGTAGCAGCTTTATTTACAAGAGCCCCAAATTGGAAATAGTCCAAATACCCATTACCTGCTGAATATAAAGATCAAATTGTGCTGTATCCACATGCAGGGATATTATTTAAATATTTAAAAAGAAGGAAATATTCACACATGCAACAAATGCGTAGATCAAGAAATAAATAGGTTGAACAGAAGAAGACTGACAAAAAGGAATACACACTGTAGAGTTTCATTCACATAAAATTATAGGAAAAGTTATTTTTAGTAACAAAATATCACCAATTGCCTGGGAATGAGGTTGGATGACAGAGACAGGGAGTTTAGAGAGTGGCAAAGAGGGGCATTACAGAAGAGTACAAAGAAGCTTTTTGAGGTGATGGATATTTTCATGATCTTGACTGTAGAATTGGACTCATAGGTGTATACATATATCAAAACTTATTAGAGCATATACATTAAATATGGAGAGTGCATTGTAGGTCATCCACATTGGATGACACTGGATGCCAAACATCAAAAAGTGTTTGACATATATTTATAATTCTCTGGTACAATTCCAAAAAGTGAGTCGAAGATTCCCACGGTTATGTTTTTATACTATTAACAAACCTACACTCTATCTAATCAAATTGGCCCATACTGCATATAACCAAAGTAGAAATAATCACTTGCAATGAAATTTCTCCAAATATTAGGAGAAAGTTGATGCCCATTTCCTTCTGAAGTACAGAAATAAAAATATTATATGTTAGGAATGCAATCAATTATATTTAAGAGGACTGGTTATTTTATAGAAGAAGGAGGTTCAATATCATTGGATAAACTATAGAATAATAAATATTCTCTACAACTTAAATTTCAAGGCAGAGTGAGTAGTAGAGACTTCCAGTTATAAACTGAACTGAGTCATGGGAATAAAAACCAAGGGAATTGGGTCAATGGTATTGTAATAGCACTCGGTGGTGACAATAGCTACATGTGTGAGCATAGCATAACTTAAAGACTTGTGGAATCACTATGTTATACACCTGAAACTTGTGTAACGTTGTTTGTCACCTGCATCTCAGTTTTAAAAAATGTATGAAATTCTAGATGCTGACATTTCAAACTAACATTTGGAAAATGTCTAGCTCTTTCAGAAACATATTATATAATGGAAAAAAAAGAACACATGGGAACCAGGGACAAATCTGTTGTGTTACAATGTGAAAATGCAAGGAAGAACTAACAACAGCACATCGACCTCCATCTATGAGATACATGGGAATTGCTGATTATTCTTTATGCAGCGAGGATAATTTAGGTTTATTTTTCCCAAATGCAATTAAAGACTACCTTCCTTCTCCAGCTGGACAATTTATTACTTTTGAAGGGTGAGGGGAGTCATTTCTAAGATGGGCCTCAAAGGCTACCACACAGGCTCTAGCTGCTAATGGCATGACATTCCACCTGCTAAACCCCTTAACGCATAATGGGATCAATTCAGTTTCTCTCATTTTAAGCTAGTTTGTAAACTTCACAGGAGCTATTCCACAACAGTCTTTTGTTCAGATCTATGAACTCAGTTCAGCCAGGATTTATACGCCAGCAGGGATGTGAACTGTTAACAACTCCTGAGAACTGTTGCTCTAGAATCTGGAGAAGAAGCTTCAGCAGCCAACAGGACTCAGATCCTCAGAACTTGCCTCCTCCAGACACCTGATATGAGCTGGGCCACCAGCATGAAGAGCTTCACACGAAGAGGGACACATCCAGTAATCACTATGCTTTTACCAGTGTAACTATGTGCCCAGAACCAGGCTAGGTAGTAGGTGATGACAATGACACAGATACAAGAGGTTGTGATCTGAAAACCATGTGTTACAATAGACTTCTCCCTGGCCTTTTTCTTCTCTTCTCCTCATTTATCCCCTAACAACAGAGATGAAAAGGAATAGATGTGACCTGAATTCAAACAGGTTTTCATGATCCTGTGGTAGCCACAGGGCCATGGGCTTGCTCATGTGTATCACTGACTATTCTCAGTGCTTCTGTGGGTGAAGCATTCTCATCATCATTTTGCAGAGAGGGAAGCTGGGGCACAGAGTTGTTACCTGTCTTACCTCCAGCAGCACCACTGCTTTCAGAAAAATGTAGCTCCAGGACACTCCTGGAGCAGGACGCATACTCACTGGGGACAGGCTGGACACCAATGCCTTTACCTATGAGACTGCCTGGGCACAGAGCCCCAAGACAGAAAAGAGGTGCCTCGGATCTGGATCCCTTTGTCTCCCCACACCATGGTAACCCATGCCCTCAGCTAAGATCCAGACAACTGAACTGCACCCCTGCAAACCCCACCAAGACAAGTGTGTCTCTATTAAGTGTCCTCACAACCACCGTACTGATGTCAGGATTCTTTTTTCTTAGTTCAATTAGCCAACATATAGTACATCATTAGTTTTTTGATGTAGTGTTCATTAGTGATTCATTTGTTGCGTGTAACACCCAGTGCTCATCATATCACGTGCCCTCCTTAACGACAATCCCCCAGTTTCCCTATCCCCCCCACCCCCTTCCCTTCTGTAACCCTCAGTTTGTTTCCCAGAGTCAAGGGTCTCTCATGGTTTGTCTCCCTCTCTGATTTCGTCCCCTTCAGTTTTCCCTCCCTTTCCCTATAATCCTCCGCACTATTCCTTATATTCCACATATGAGTGAAGCCATATGATAACTGTTTTTCTCTGATGCACTTATTTCACTTAGCATAATACCCTCCAGTTCCATACATGTCAATGCAAATGGTACGTATTCTTCCTCTGATGGCTGAGTAATAGTCTGTCGCATATATGAACGACATCTTCTTTATCCATTCATCTGTTGAAGGGCATCCAGGATCCATCCACAGGTTGGTGATTGCGGACATTGCTGCTATGAACATTGGGATGCAGGTACCCCTTCCTTTCACTACATCTGTATCCTTGGGGCAAATACCTAGTAGTATAATTGCTGGGCCGTAGGGTAGCTCTATTTTTAATTTTTTGAGGAGCCTCCATACTGTCTTCCAGAGTGGCTATACCAGGTTGCATCCCCAAAAACAGTGTAGGAGGGTTCCCCTCACTCCACATCCTCACCAACATTTGTTGTTCCCCCGTCTTGTTCATTTTGGCCATTCTAACTGGTGTACAGTGGTATCTCATTGTGGTTTTGTTATATATTTCCCTGATGGCAAGTGATGTGCAGAATTTGTTTTCATGTGTCTTAGCCATTTGTATCTCTTCTTTGGAGGAGTGTGTGCTCATGTCTTCTACCTGTTTTTTGACTTCATTATTTGTTTTTTGGGGTGTTGAGTTTGAGAAGTTCTTTATAGATCTTGGATATCAGCCCTTTGTCTGTAGTATCATTTGCAAATATCTTTTCCCATTCCCTCAGTTGCCTCTTTGTTTTGCTGACTGTTTCCTTTGCTGCGCAGGAGCTTTTCATCTTGATAAAGTCCCAATAGTTCATTTTTGGTTTTCTTTCCCTTGTCTTTAGAGACGTGTCTTGCAGGAGTGCCCGAGGTCAAAGAGGTTACTTTGACCCATGGCCGAGGTCAAAGAGGTTACTGCCTGTGTTCTCCTCTAGGATTTTGATGGATTCCTGTCTCACATTGAGGTCTTCCAGCCATTTTGAGCTTATCTTTGTGTATGGTGTAAGAGAATGGTCCAGTTTCATTCTTCTGCATGTGTCTGTTCGATTTTCCCAGCACCATTTATTGAAGAGACTGTCTTTTTTCCATTGGATATTTTTTCCTGCTTTTCCAAAGATTAGTTGACCGTGGAGTTGAGGGTCCATGTCTGGGCTCCCTACTCTGTTCCATTGATCTATTTGTCTGTTTTTGTGCCAGTGCCATGGTGTCTTGATGATCACAGTTTTGTAATATAGCTTGAAGTCAGGCACTGTGATGCCCCAGCCTTGGTTTTCTTTTTCAACATTTCCTTGGCGATTTGGGGTCTTTTCTGGTTCCATACAAATTTTAGGACTGTTTGTTCCAGCACTTTGCAACATTCCAATGGTATTTTGATTGGGATGGCGTTGAAGGTATAGATTGCTCTGGGCAGCAGCAGAGATATTTTAACAATGTTTATTCTTCCAGTTGATGAGCATGGAACGTTTTTTCCATCCCATTGTGTCTTCCTCAATTTCTTTCACATGTGATGTCAAGATTCTATGGCAACTGGGAGCCTAGGCTGATCTTCCACACCAGAAAAGCCTCCATACACGCATCCACTGAAACCCACTTTCCTGAAAATAAAATGCCTACCTCTTTAGGTCACACATGAAAAATCACAGTAATTCGAGGCACTAAACTGGGACCCAAGGCAGTTGGCAAAATTCAGCCCTGGTTGATGGAACAAAGAATTTCTCTGTTCTCAGGAATCTTGTTTGCCTTAAAGAGACAGTAGGGGGGACCCAGCAAGATGGAAGAGGAGTAGGGGACCCTATTTCAACCAGTCCCCTGAATTGAGCTGGATATCTGCCAGACCACTCTGAACACCCATGAAATCAGCCTGAGATGTAAGAAGATATATCAGGATCTATACCAACAGAATATCTCTGGCAGTCAGTTTTGAGGTATGAAGTGGGGAGCCACAATTCTGTGGGCAGATATGGAAGATAAATGGAAGGGGGAGGGAGCCACCATAAGCACTGGCACTGGCAGGTGAAATAACACAGGAGTGCAAAAGCATCCTGCACTGGGGCCCAGGCACAGACACACAGACCAGTAGCTACAGGGAATGGACTTTAGGGCAGCCCCCACCCACGCTGGCTGCAGGGACACACTGTGAACTAGGGTTGGCTGGTGGTTTTAGAAGCATAAAGAGCAGAGACATGCCTGGACCTGGAAGCGAGGGTTAGGTGTGCTGCTCTGGGGCACACAACTCAGGTCACTGTGGTTTTTAGCAGCACAGACAAAAACAAGAGTCAGCATGGCCTGGAGGGCTTTCTGGAGTATGGTCTTCAATCTCTCTGTTCTGAGACAGAAGTTTGGGCACAGTCACTTCTGCTCTGACTCTTGGAAGGGACACAGAAACGTTCCAGGGAAAGCTGCCAGAGAACCTAAACCCCCCAAAACCGGTTTTTGCTGAGCCCTTCCCCACCACAGGGGGCAAGGCAGTTCGGCCAAACAGGGTTGCCTGAATAACAGTGCAGCAGGCCCCTACCCCCAGAAGACAGGCTGAAAGAACAAGAGGCCTAGAACCCTAACATCCCTATAAAAAAGGTGCATCTTGCTTGGATTGTGGTCAGTAGTTTTGACTCTGTACATTCCCTCAACCACCTCTCGCCAGAATGACTAGGAGGAGGAATCTGAACTTTTCCAACACGGGAAAAGTTCAGAGACTATGACCTCTGTCACAAAACTAATGGATATGGACATAAGCAAGACCTCGGAAACAGAATTCAGGGTAACGGTTATCCAGACAATTGTTAGGTTGGAGAAAACCATTAATGGCAACATAGATTCTCTAAGGGCAGAAGTGAGCTCTGATCTGGCAGAACTTAACAATGCTATCAATGAGATCCAATCTCATCTAGATACTCTAAGAGCTGGGGTAAACGAGGCAGAAGAATGAATTAGTGATCTAGAAGACAAACTGATAAAAAAGAAGGATCAGGAGGAGGCCTGGAACAAACAGCTTAGAATCCATGAAAACAGAATTGAGAGGAATAAATTATGCTATGAAACATTCCAGTGTTAGAATTATTGGGATCTCTGAGAGGGGCTGGAGAGAGAGAGAGAGAGAGAGGACTAGAAGATATAGTTGAGCAAATCCTGGCTGAAAACTTCCTTAATCTGGGGAATGAAATAAGTGTTCGTGTCCTAGAGGAAAAGAGGACACCCCCCAAGATAAATGAGGGTAGAGTGACCACCTGGCATATGATAGTGAAACTCGCAAATCTTAAATCCAGGGAAAATATCTTAAGGGCAGCAGGGGAAGAGATTCCTTCCATATAGAGGGAGGAACATCAGAATAACGTCAGACCTGTCCACAGAAACCTGGCAAGCCAGAAAGGGCTGGCAAGACATATTCAGGGCACTAAATGAGAAGCACATGCAGCCAAGAATACTTTATCCAGCAAGGCTGTCATTTAGAATGGATGGAGAGATAAAGAGCTTCCAAGACTGGCAAAGACTGAAAGAATATGTGACCACCAAGCTGGCCCTGCAAGAAATATTAAGGGGGGGGGTTCTATAAAAGAAGAATGACCCCAAGAGTGATATAGAACAGAAATTTACAGAGACAATCTATAGAAACAAGAACCTCACAGGCAACATGATGACAATAAAAACATATCTTTCATTAACCACTCTTAATGTGAAAAGCCTAAATGTTCCCATAAAATGGCACAGGGTTGCAGATTGGATAAAAAGACAGGACCCATCCATATGCTGTCTACAAGAGACTGATTGTGAACCTAAAGATACATTCAGACTGAAAGTGAAGGGATGGAAACCCATCTTTCATGCCAACGGATCTCAAAAGAAAGCTAGGGTAGTGATTCTCATATCAAACAAATTAGATTTTAAGTTAAAGACTGTAGTCAGAGCTACAGAAGGACACTACATCATTCTTAAAGGGTCTCTCCAACAAGAAGACCTAACAGTTGTAAATAGCTATGCTCCCAACATGGGAGCAGCCGACTACATAAGCCAACTGCTATTCAAAATAAAGAGACGTATTGCTGAGGAGGAGATTATGCTGAGTGAAATAAGTCAAGCAGAGACAGTCAATTATCATATGGTTTCACTTACTGGTGGAACATAAGGAATAACATGGAGGACATTAGGAGAAGGAAAGGAAAAGTGAAGGGTGGGGGGAGTTGGAAGGGGAGACAAACCATGAGAGACTGAGGACTCCGAGAAACTAACTGAGGGTTTTAGAGGGGAGAGGCATGGGGGATGGGTGAGCCTGGTGGTGGGTATTAAGGAGGGCACATATTGCATGGAGCACTGGGTGTTATATGTAAACACTGAATCTTGGAACACTACATCAAAAAGTAATGATACATTGTATGGTGACTAACATAACATAATAAAAATTAAAAATAAAATAAAATTCACTTCCAAATAAACAATATGTTAATTGTAGGGCGTCTTAACATGCCACTCTCAGCAATAATATATAGATCATCCAAGCAGAAAACCAATAAAGAAACAAGAGTTTTGAATGACACACTGGACCGGATGGACCTCATAGATATATACAGTACATTCCACCCTAAAACAACAGAATACCCATTCTTCTCAAGCTCACTTGGGACTTTCTCCAGAATAGACCATATACTGGGTCACAAGTCAGGTCTCAACCAACACCAAAAGACTGAGATTATTCCCTGCATATTCTCATACCACAATGCTTTGAAACTGGAACTCAAGCACAAGAAAAAGTTTAGAAGAAATTCAAACATTTGGAAGCTAAAGACCATCCTGCTCAAGAATGTTTGGGTCAACCAGGAAATCAAAGAAGAACTTAAAGCAATTCATGGAAACCAAAGAGAATGAAAACACATCAGTCCGAAACCTATGGGACACAGCAAAGGCGGTCCTGAGGGGGAAATACATAGCTATCCAAGCCTTGCTCAAAAAAAAAAATAGAAAAACCCCGAATACACAAACTCTCTTTATACCTTAAAGAACCAAAGAATCAATAACAAATTAAGCCTACCTCAGGCACAAGAAGAGAAATAATTAAGATTAGAGTAGAGGTCAATAAATTACAAACCAGAAATACAGTAGAACACATGAATGAAACTAGAAGCTGGTTCTTTGAAAGAATTAATAAGATTGATAAACCACTGGCCAGACTAATCCAAAAGAAAAGAGGAAAGGACCCAAATTAATAAAATTATGAATGAAAGGGGAGAGATCATGACTAGCACCGAGGAAATAGAAACAATCATCAGAAATTATTATCAACAACTATATGCTAATAAATTAAGCAAACTGGAAGAAATGGATGCATTCCTGGAAACCTATAAACTACCAAGACTGAATCAGGAAGAAATTGGCAACCCGAGTAGACCAATAACCAGTAACGTGATTGAAGCAGTGATCAAAAACTTCCCAAAAAGCAAGAGTCCAGGACCTGATGGATACCCTGAGGAATTCTACCAAGCATTCAAAGAAGAAATAATACCTATTCTCCTGAAGCTGTTTCAAAAACCAGAAACAGAAGGAAAACTTCCAGACTCTTTCTATAAGGCCAGAATCACCTTGAACCCCAAACCAGACAAAGACCCCACCAAAAAGGAGAATTTCAGACCAATATCCCTGATGATATGGATGCCAAGATCCTCAACATGATCCTAGCTAATAGGATCCAACAGTACATTAAAAAGATTATCCAGGGGCACCTGGGTGGCTCAGTGGGTTAAAGCCTCTGCCTTTGGCTCAGGTCATGATCCCAGGGTCCTGGGATCGAGCCCCACATCGGGCTCTCTGCTCAGCAGGGAGCCTGCTTCCTCCTCTCTCTGCCTGCCTCTCTGCCTACTTGTGATCTCTATCTGTCAAATAAATAAATAAAATCTTTTAAAAAAAAAAAGATTATCCACCAGGGCGTCTGGGTGGCTCAGTGGGTTAAAGCCTCTGCCTTTGGCTCGGGTCATGATCCCAGGGTCCTGGGATCGAGCCCCACATCAGGCTCTCTGCTCCATGGGGAGCCTGCTTCCACCTCTCTCTCTGCCTGCCTTTCTGCCTACTTGTGATCTCTGTCAAATAAATAAATAAAATATATATAAAAAAAAGATTATCCACCATGACCAGGTGGGATTTATCCAGGGGATGCAAGGGTGGTTCAACATTCACAAATCAATCAATGTGACAGAACAAATCAATAAGAGAAGAGACAAGAAACACAATTGATACAGAAAAACAATTGACAAAATACAGCATCCTTTCCTGATTGAAACTCTTCAGAGTATAGGGATAGAGGGAACAACTTCATAAAATTCATCTATGAAAAACTCACAGTCAGTATCATTCTCAATGGGGAAAAGCTGAGAGCCTTTCCCTTGAGATTAGGAACACGACAAGGATGCCCACTCTCATCACTATTGTTCAACATATTACTAGAAGTCCTAGCAACAGCAATCAGACAACAAAAAGAAATAAAAGGTATTCAAGTTGGCAAAGAAGAAGTCAGACTCTCTCTCTTCGCAGATGACATGATACATTATGTGTAAAACCCAAAAGACTCCATCCCCAAACTTATAGAACTCATACAGCAATTCAGTAATGTGGCAGGATACAAAATCAATGCACAGAAATAAGTTGCTTACTTATACACCAACAATGAAACTGCATAAAGGGAAATTAAAGAATTGATTCCATTTACAATAGCACCAAAAACCATATGACACCTTGGAATAAACCTAACCAAAGAGGTAGGACAGAACACTTATGAAAGAAGTTGAAGAAGACACAAAAAGATGGAGAAGTGTTCCATGCTTATGGATCGGAAGAATAAACATTGTTAAAATATCTCTGCTGCTGCCCAGAGCAATCTATACCTTCAACGCCATCCCAATCAAAATACCATTGGAATGTTGCAAAGTGCTGGAACAAACAGTCCTAAAATTTGTATGGAACCAGAAAAGACCCCAAATCGCCAAGGAAATGTTGAAAAAGAAAACCAAGGCTGGGGCATCACAGTGCCTGACTTCAAGCTATATTACAAAACTGTGATCATCAAGACACCATGGCACTGGCACAAAAACAGACAAATAGATCAATGGAACAGAGTAGGGAGCCCAGACACGGACCCTCAACTCCACGGTCAACTAATCTTTGGAAAAGCAGGAAAAAATATCCAATGGAAAAAAGACAGTCTCTTCAATAAATGGTGCTGGGAAAATCGAACAGACACATGCAGAAGAATGAAACTGGACCATTCTCTTACACCATACACAAAGATAAGCTCAAAATGGCTGGAAGACCTCAATGTGAGACAGGAATCCATCAAAATCCTAGAGGAGAACACAGGCAGTAACCTCTTTGACCTCGGCCATGGGTCAAAGTAACCTCTTTGACCTCGGGCACTCCTGCAAGACACGTCTCTAAAGACAAGGGAAAGGAAACCAAAAATGAACTATTGGAACTTTATCAAGATGAAAAGCTCCTGCGCAGCAAAGGAAACAGTCAGCAAAACAAAGAGGCAACTGAGGGAATGGGAAAAGATATTTGCAAATGATACTACAGACAAAGGGCTGATATCCAAGATCTATAAAGAACTTCTCAAACTCAACATCCAAAAAAAAAACCAAATAATGAAGTCAAAAAACAAGCAGAAGACATGAGCAGACACTCCTCCAAAGAAGACATACAAATGGCTAATAGACACATGAAAAAGTGTTCATCATTGTTAACCATCAGGGAAATATAAATCAAAACCACAATGAGATACCACCTTACACCAGTTAGAATGGCAAAAATTAACAAGGCAAGAAATAAGAAATGTTGGAGAGGATGTGGAGAAAGGAGAACCCTCCTACACTGTTGGTGGGAATGCAAGCTGGTGCAGCTACTCTGGAAGCCAGCATGGCGGTTCCTCCAAAAGTTAAAAATAGAGCTACCCTATGACCTGGCAATTGCACTACTGGGTATTTACCCCAAAGACACAGATGTAGTGACAAGAAGGGTCATATGTACCCCAATGTTTATAGCAGCAATGTCCACAATAGCCAAAACTGCGGAATGAGCCAAGATGCCCTTCAACAGACGAATGGGTAAAGAAGATGTGGTCCATATACACAATGGAATATTACTCAGCCATCAGAAAGGATGAATACCTAACTTTTGCATCATCGTGGATGGGACTGGAGGATACTATGCTGAGTGAAATAAGTCAAGCAGAGAAAGTCAGTTATCATATGGTTTCACTTGTGGAACGTAAGGAATAGCATGGAGGGCATTAGGAGAAGGAAGGGAAAACTGAAGAGGGAGAAACTGGAGGGAGAGATGGACCAGGAGAGACTGTGGACTCCAAGAAACAAACTGAGGGTTTTAGAGGGGAGGGGGGAGGGAACGATGGCTTGACCTGGTGATGGGTTTTAAGAAGGGCATGTATTGCATGGAGCACTGGGTGTTGTATGTATACAACGAATCTTGGAACCCTACATCAAAAACTAATGACATACTGTATGGGGACTAACAAAACATTAATAATAATAATAATAATAATAATAAAGAGATAGGCAGTCAGGGACTAATATCATTACACAGAGCCCCAAAGAAGTATCGTAGGGTTCTGGGAGATGAGCCATCCCATGGAAGATGAACATGGATAATGGAGGCGATGCTGACCAGCTAGCCATCTGTGACAGAAAACTAAGAAATTGCCTATAGTCATGTGACTGAATCATCTAGATACATACACAGAAAACGTGATTTAAGAAATCTCAGAGTTATTTCAGTAAGGCCGTCCTAAACTACTACAGTCAGTGGCAGAAACCTAGTCAATTAAACTATATTATTGTTTTTCCTGGGTAATTCTTACCCTCCATTCCCAATATATTCTCCCAGGTATAGAGACATGCACAACCAAACACATCTAATTGCTCTACACACCTGCTTCTCTACCTAGAGAATTACTTATCTGATCAGTGAGGTTAGAAGGACAAATGGATTGGGGTGCCTGGGTGGCTCAGTGGGTTAAGCCTCTGCCTTTGGCTCAGGTCATGATCTCAGGGTCCTGCAATGGAGCCCTGCAGCAGGCTCTCTGCTTAGCAGGGAGCCTGCTCCCTGCCCCCCGTCTGCCTCTCTGCCTACTTGTGATCTCTGCCTGTCAAATAAATAAATAAAATCTTAAAAAAAAAGAAGGATAAATGGATTGCACCGCCCAGTCCTCTCTCTTCAAAACTCTTGTAGCAAGCTGCCCTCATGGAGCACATGTTCTTTCTTCTGACCTCAGAGGTGGGTCTGAAAATACATTTACAGCTCCTCTCCACTTTTCTATGTCTTGCTGACTCCCACACTATTCCTATGTGCTTGTTGCAAAATGTTTTGACCTTTAACAGTCCCCCCCACCCCCACCAAATACACTCCTTCTCCACATCTGGGCTCTAGGCCAACTAAAAAGTAGGACAAAAAGAAGGAAGGAAGGAAAATGCATTTACTCTATTTCTTATAGAGGTGCTGTTGGAGGATGTGGCTTAGATTTGCCACAAGCAGGTGGGCTTCCTATTAGTGAACCCCAGAACTGAGAAGGAGTTTTGTCTATGCATACTCAAGAAAAGTGGCTGCCTTGCAAGGCTATCCCTGTATCAATCAGAAGAAAGAACTTCAGAACACTTTTGGAGAACACTTCTCAAAATGAATAATATCCCCTTTCTGATTGCATAATCAGCAAGCCATCTTCTGAGGAAATGACTTTCCATGTGTTTCAGGAAACAGTTTGAAGAAATACCCTCTTATTCCTTTTAAACAACATATAGTATTGTTTTGTATGTTTTCACTACACATGGACATGCAAACACATGTATACCCGTGAACATAACAGGTGTCCCCTCATCCTCCAACTTGCTAATTTAACATTGTGTGTCCATACATACATTCATAGATGTAATATGTATATGTATAATGTGTACATATATGTATATAATGTGTGCATGTGTAGTGTGTACAAACACACACACACACACACACACATTTGAACTTTACCCTCAAGGGAGCATTGGGGGAATCTTCCTCCACATCCCCACACAGCATTTGCTGCATCACCCACAACATCAACTTTTGCTGCCTTTCCATCCCAACTGCTCTGAGCTTTAACAGGGATGTTGTTTCTTAACCCATTATTTTCTTCCTTAATTTTAACTATTTTTCCATCTCATTCTTACAGTTTACATTGTGGGTCTTTATCGTGCTTTGTGAATTGAATCTTTAATCATTTATTTTCATTTTTATTGACATAGGAATTTCTTATTTTTTCTTTAGTTTTGTTAAGATAAAATTGACATACAACATTGTGTAAGTTCAAGGAGTGCAACATAATGGATTCGATATATGTATATATTGCCATATGATTTCTACAATAAGTTTAGCTAATACCCGTCACTTCACATTGTTACAAGTTTTATTTCTGTGATAAGAACTTTTAAGATGTACTCTCTTCATTAACTTTCAAATACGTAAGAGAGTATCATTAACTCTCAAACTATAGTCACCGTGCTGAGCATTCCATCCCCATGGCTTACTTATTTTATAACTGGAAGTTTGTACCTTTTGACTCTGTCACTCGTTTTCCCCAATTGGCACTCCTGATGTAGGTATTTAATGCTTCAAAAGTCCTCTGAGAGTTGCTTTAGCTTGATTCTGATATGTCGTGCTTTCATTATCATTATCCTCCTAAAATTTAGCAATTTCAATATGTATTTCCATTTGGGTCCAAAAGATTTGTTTAACGATCTTAAATAGAATCAATTCTCATGAATATTCCACGCTCTTCTGAGAAGTGTCTTGTCTAACAGGGATCTCAATTTAGTATCTCTAACATCTGCCCTTGGGATTATGTTTATTATTTCTTCTCTGCAGTGACAAAATAGTTCTCCATTCGACCATTTTTGGATTAAGAGAAGTGTGTTAGATTCATCTACTATTAGTGTGTTTCTCTTTCCCCTTGTGCCTACTGTAGTCTTTTGCCCTATAAATATTTTGCTGTGTGATTGGGTATATGAGTAGAAATATCGCAAATCTTCCTTGTGATACTTAGCTGTTATCATTAGAAACTATCTTTTTGTCCTTTTAAACTCATTTTAATCTCAATTCTGCTCTCTCAAATACCAAGATTATAACTCCTTCTTTCTTGTTATTGGCAAGTCGTAATACACACACACACACACACACACACACACACACACACCCTTATTTAAATTTTTTTAAAAATTTTATTTATTTATTTGACAGAGAGAGATCACAAGTAGGCAGAGAGGCAGGCAGAGAGAGGGGGAGAAGCAGGCTTCCCGCCAAACAGAGAGCCCAACACGGGGCTCGATCCCAGGACCCTGAGATCATGACCTGAGCCAAAAGCAGAGGCTTAACCCACTGAGCCGCCCAGGCGCCCCAATATTTTTAACAGATCTGAATTCCTTTGTGTTAGATATACCTCTGGAAAAAGTATAGTTTTGGATTTTCTTTCAATAGGCCATTTGAAAATACTTTACTTTTACTAGGGGTACTAGGGGAATTCAGTACACTTACATTAACTGATATGATCAACGTGTTTGAACGTTTGTGCTCAGTTTTGTCACATGGTTAATAAACTCATAGAAATTACATGTTTTGACATGAGACTGTGTGTTTCATTTGTTCTTTTTACTTAGTATTTAGAATGGTTGTTGTTTTGTTCTAGTGGTACTTTTATACTAAACCCTTATGTACCCAAATTAATATGCTTGATATGGAATGAAGTATAACTAATGAATAGAGAAATGGTCAAATTATAAGAGGAGATAATTCACATAACAAGCAATATACATGCTCATTAAACTTGGAAAAAAAATGTCCCCAGTTACAATACATAAAGGAATGCAAATTAACATCTTGGGCTACCACACGGAGTTAAAAAGACAAGTTGCTTGAAAATAAGTAAAACGTCTTTCTCTGATTGACTTATTTCGCTAAGCATAATACCCTCTAGTTCCACCCATGTAACAAATGGCAAGATTTCAAAAGACAACTATCATATGATATCCCTGATATGAGGAAGTGGAGATGCAACGTGGGGGGGTTGGGGGGGGTAGGAAAAGAATAAATGAAACAAGATGGGATCAGGAGGGAGACAAACCATAAGAGACTCTTAATCTCACAAAATAAACTGAGGGTTGTGGGGGTGGGCAGGGAGAGGGTGGTGGGGTTATGGACATTGGGGAGGGTATGTGCTATGGGGAATGCTGTGAAGTGTGTAAACCAGGTGATTCACAGACCTGTACCCCTGGGACTAATAATACATTATATGTTAATAAAAAAATAAGTAAAATGTAATAGTAGGGGCAAAAATACATGTAATGAACATATTTTGTAGAACCACATTCCTGCTTCTTTTTTTTAAGATTTTATTTATTTAATTGACAGACAGAGATCACAAGTAGGCAGAGAGGCAGGCAGAGGGAGAAGGGGAAGCAGGCTTCCTGTGGAGCAAAGAGCCAAATGTGGGGCTTGATCCCAGGACCCTGGGATCATGACCTGAGCCAAAGGCAGAGGCTTTAACCCACTGAGCCACCCAGGCACCCCATTCCTGCTTCTGAAGATGTGTGGGATAGTGGAGTTGTGAATTATCCTTCGTGAGCTTGAACTTGCTTGTCTTTAGAATGGGCATAATGATATTAAGCTCAGAGAACTGTTATGAGAAATGAGCAAAGCTTTAGAAAGCATCTGATATATAATATTTCAGCAAATACATGTATTATCTCCACTGTGTTCTTCCACTCACAGAAGAGATGTCTTGAAATTAATGAACATCTCACAGGGATTTTTTTGATTAAGCAGAAGGAAAGAAAATGCATACATATTGACACAATGGATAAGCTTAGGTGATATTTCTCTATAGGACTAAATACCTGAAGATGGTGGAAATGATGAAGCAAAACCCGGCTCTTTATTGTTTTTAATGTTTCTGAGCTTTTTACCTTCCATGTTGACAATGGAATAGCACCTTCCTTTGAGCTTCGGAAAGGAGACAGTACAGAATAACAGAGTATCAAGATGGCTCTGTTGTACAACAGATGGAAATCAAGAGGTCTGGGTCCCAAATACCACATTGGCCCCTCCTACAGCATCATGGGTAGTCACTTGCCCTATGCTGAACTTGGCTTTAACACAGAGAAGATTGTAAACTTAATGGTTAGTGATGTGGGCTTTCGACACAGATAGAGTTTCTTGTCAACTTTAGGATATTTAATAACAGGTTTCATGATGTTTAGCAAATGTTGAGTCACGTGTGAAACTCACATGTGGTAAATATACATTATAGATGCATACAAAGAGAGTGTAATGGGAGGAAATACACAAACACGATATTCTGTTCTCTCTCTCTCTATATATATATATACATATGTATGTGTGTATACATGTGTATATATGTATATATATATACATATGTATGTGTGTGTATATATACATACATACACACAGTGAATGGTAAGATTGCTGATCAATTATATAATTCATTCTATTCTGAACTTTCTCCCCACAATTTGTAAATTAATATGAATCATGTAAAAATGAAATATAGGCTCACAGAAACAATGCTTAGTATAAAATATTTTAGACAGAAATTATAAAAATAGCATACTTCTGTGTATTCCTATTAAGTGATCAAATATTATATATACAGCTGTAACTCATTTAAAGTACCTTTCTCAAAAAAAAATTTTAAAAGTACTTTTCTGACTGCATTAGTCTCCTTCTTATCAAAAGGTAACCACAACAAGAATTTGGATTTTTCATTCTTCATACATTTCTTCAGAGTTTTGTTACATATGTATATACCCCTGCATGAAATATGCTATTGTTCTCTTGCCTGTTTTATCTATACTTGCCTGGCTATAGTCTGTGTTTGAGCTTTTGTGTGGGTATAGATTTTGAACACTTCCTTCATTGTTTCTTGAAGGTATTTCTAGGAGAAGTTTAGAATGATGTATGTAAATTTCGTCCTATTCCTCAAATTTAGAAATTTATTCCAATCATCTTTCACATGATGAGCCTCTACTGTGATTATGCTTTATAAGGCAATGAATGCATATTGCTACACACTGCTCCTTGAGGCACATAAAAAGTCATTTCCTCAGAAGGTGGTTGAGTATACAGTCAGAACAAGGAATATTATTAATTTTGAGAAGTTATCTAAAAAGTGTCCTGAAGTAATTTCTTCTGCTACAGAGATAGCCTTGTAAAGAAGCCATTTTTCTTGACCACCCATAGCAAGGATGCCTTCATCAGACAGCAGATACATATGCATTTCAGTTCTTGAACTTACTGATTGTACCCATGCAGCACTGCTGGGTGGAAACATCTGTCCAGTTCTGGGGTTTAGTTATAGGAATCCCACCTGCCTTGTGACAAACGTAAGCCACATTCTCCAACATCATTTTTATAGTGAATAAATTTGACGTATTCTTCTCTTTATTCCTTTGTCCTATTTCTTAGTTGCTTCGGAGCCTAAATATGGAGAAAATGTGTATTTTGGGGGAGGGGGTGTCCCTTAAAGGCCCAAGAATATTAGAGCAAGTCCATAGGAATTGTTGGGGATCCAGCAAGACAAAGAAAAGATTAGAAGAGCTGTGGACATACTTTTAGACCCACCCTTGAGTGCACAGGAAAATATCTGCTCCATAAGGGGAGCTTGCTACAAGAGTTGTGAAGGGAGGTCCTAGGCTGTGCCCCCCATTTTTCACTAATCAGGTAAGTGATTCATTGTCTAGATAGGGGAGTGAGTGTATGGAGAGATTGGATGTCTATTTTTGTGGATGTCCATACACCAGGAAGAAAATATCGGGAATGGAGGATAAGAATTCCTCAGGACAAACCAATTTGTCTTTTAATTGACTAGGTTTCTGCCTCCTAAATGACTGTAATAGTTTAGGTTTGCCTCCCTAAGATAACTCTGAGACTTCTCTCTCTCTCTCTCTCCCTTTTAGTTTTTATTTAAATTCCACTTAGTTAGTATACAGTGTAATATTAGTTTCAGGTGTATATTTAAGTGATTCAACACTTACATGCAACACCCTAGTGCTCATCAGAAGTGCACTCCTTAATCCCCATCACCTCTTTCACCCACCACCACCCCCACTCACCTCGGGTAACCATCATTTTGTTCTCTATAATTAAGAGTCTGTTTCTTGGTTTGCCTCTCTCTTTCCCCTAGGATCCTCTGATTTGCTTTTTAAATTCTGCATGTGAGTGAAATCATATGGTATTTGTCTTTCTCTTATTTTGCTTAGAATAATACTCTCTGGTTCCACCCATGTCATTGCAAAGGGCAAGGTTTCATTCTTTTTATAGCTAAGCAATATTCCATACACACACCACATCTTCTTTATCCATTTGTCAGACAAGACATTTAGGCTCTTTCCATAATTTAGCTATTATAGAAAATGCTGCTATAAACATCAGAGTGCATGTATCCCTTCGAATTAGTATTTTTGCTTACTTTGGGTAACTACCTGGTAGGGAAATTGCTGATTGTAGGGTAGTTCTGTTTTTAACTTTTTGAGGAACCTCCATACTGTTTTCCAGAGGTAACTCTTTGAGACTTCTTAAATGACATTTGTAGTATATGTATCTAGATCATTCAGTCTCATGATTATAAACAGTTTCTTAGTTTTCTGGTACAGATGGCTAACTGCTCAGCATCGCCATGATTTTACATGGTGACCCTGCAAGGACTAGCTCATCTCCAAGACTAGGATACCTCCCAGGAGAATCTGTGCACTGATAACCGCCCCCTAGTGTCTCTTAATCAAAATTCTTTTATCAAGTTAGATAACAGATAATACAGTAATGGTTTCAGGAGTAGAATTTACTGATTCTTCATTTACATATAACACCCAGTGCTCATCCCAACAATTGCCCTCTTTAACATCCATCACTGATTTAACCCATTCCCCCACCCACCTCGCCTCCAGCAACCCTGTTTGTTCTCTATATTTGAGTCTCTTTAAAAAAAAACTGTATTATTCATTTTTTTTAATTTTAGAGAGAGAGAGAGCAGGGGGAAGAACAGAGGGAGACAGAGAGAGAGAGATAGAGGATCTCCAGCAGACTCCGAAATGGGTGCAGACCTCAGTGCGGGCTCTATCCCAGGACACTGAGATCATGACCTGAGCCAAAACCAAGAGTCAGACACTGAACCGACTGAGCCACCCTGTCGTCCCTATAGTTCAGAGTCTCTTATGGTTTGCCTCCCTCTCTGTTTTTATCTCATTTTATTTTTCCTTCCTTTTCCCTATGTTCACCTGTTTTGTTTCTTAAATTCCACATAGGAGTCAAATCATATATTTGTCTTTCTCTGGCTGACTTATTTTGCTTAGGATAATACACTCTAGTTCCAACCACATTGTTGCATTGTGTACATATATATGTGTGTATATGTATGTGTGTGTGTGTGTGTGTGTGTGTGTGTGTATCTATCTCACATCTTCTTTATCCATTCATCAGTTGATGGACATTTGGGCTCTTTCCATAATTTGCCTATTGTTGATAATGCTGCTATAAACATCAGGGTGCACACATCCCTTCAAATCATTACTTTTGTATCCTTTGGGTAAATACCTAGTAGTGCAATTGCTGGGTCATAGGGTAGTCCTATTTTTAACTTTTTGAGGAACTTCCAAACTTGTTTTCACAGTTGCTGCACCAGTTTGCATTCCCACCAACAGTGCAAAAGGGTTCCCCTTTCTCCACATCTCACCAACATCTGTTGTTTCCTGAGTTATCAGTTTTAGCCATTCTGACAGGTATGAAGTGGTATCTCATTACAGTTTTGATTTGTATCTGCCTGATGATGAGTGACGTTGAACATCTTTTCGTATGTCTGTTAGCCATGTGGACGTTTTCTTTGGTACAGTGTCTATTCATGTCTTCCGTCCATTCCTTAAGTGGATTATTTGGTTTTGGGGTGTTGAGTTTGATAAATTCTTTATACACTGTGGATACCGACCCTTCATATGATATGTCATTTGCAAATGTCTTCTCCATTCCCTCCGTTGCCTTTTAGTTCTGTTGATTGTTTCCTTTGTTGTGCAGAACTTTTTATCTCAATGAGGTCCCAATAGTTCATTTTTGCTTTTGTTTCCCTTGCCTCTGGAGACATGTGTAGTAACAAGTTGCTGCAAGGGGCGCCCAAGTGGCTCAGTCGGTTAAGCATCTGCCTTCAGCTGAGGTCATGATCCCAGAGTCCTGGGATGGAGCCCTGCATTTGGCTCCTTGCTCAGCAGGGAGCCTGCTCCTCCCTCTGTCCCTCCCCTGTTCATGTGGTCTCTCTCTCTCAAATAAAGAAATAAAATCTTTAAAAAAAAGGAGTTGCTGCAGCCTAGATCAAAGAGGTTGCTGCCTGCTTTCCCTTAATGAAAATTCCTGAGGAGACAGGGCTACTCTTTGTGCCATCAACATCAGCAGACTTGGCTCAGTTGCATGGGTCTCAGACTAGAGATTCTAATTACCATGCTTTCTAATGTGGTGGTCTGAAGAGCTAAGGTGTTTTGCTGTTAGGGAAAGGCCGGGGCATGAATAATTATGCAGAGGCATTTGCTGTGTGGAGGGGCAGCCTGTGCTTCACGGTTGCCATAGAAACCAGAAGTCAGCATTGCAGTCCTAAGGACTTTTTATGGAGACAAATGTGCTTGGCATAGATTGCAGGGTCCAGCCTTCAGGTGTCTGGATCTCAGCTGAGGGTCTGGGTCCCTGTGGTGGGGCTGAATCTCCTTGGGGCGTGGGGACACAAAGGCATCCAGATCCAGGTTGCCTCTTTCCAGCTGTGGGACTTGGTGCCCAGGAAGTCTTGTAGGTAAAGCCATTGGGGTCTTGCCCTGCCCTGGTGAGTGTGGGTTCTCCTTCAGGGGTGTCCTGGAGCTGTTTTCATCTAAAGCCTGGGCCTGGGAGGGAAGACAGGTAATGGCCTCTTCTGAGCCCTACCTAGCCCCTCTGTGAAATGGGGTTGAGAATGCTTCATCACAGGACTGCTGAGACCAGTCAGTGATACCCATGAGCAAGGCCATGGCCCTGTGGATAATGTGGGGTTGTAAATGCCTGTATGAATTCAGGCCACTTCTTTCTCCCTTTCAACTTTGTTGTTAGAAGATAGATGAGGCAAGGAGAAGAAGAAGGCCAGGTGAGAAGTCCATTATAACATGTGATTGTCAGGTGAGAAGTCCATTATAACATGTGATTCTTATGATCATGACCAATTGTATCTGTGTCATTGTCACTAATTTAGTGCCTAGCATGGTGCTGGGCATAGAGCTACACCAGAAAAGGATAGTGGTTTCTGGATCTGTCTCTTCTTTCATTTTTTTTTAATATTTTATTTATTTGACAAAGAGAGATCACAAGTAGGCAGAGAGGCAGGAAGAGAGAGAGGAGGAAGGAGGCTCCCTGTGGAACAGAAAGCCCAATGTGGGGCTCGATCCCAGAACCCTGGGATCATGACCTGAGCCAAAGGCAGAGGCCCTAACCCACTGAGCCACCCAGGCGTCCCTGGATCTGTCTCTTCTTTTGCAGCTCTTCATGCTGGTGGCCCAGCTCCTATCAAGTACCTGAAAGAGGTTGGTTCTGAGGATCTGACCTCTACTCCAGATTCAAGGGCAACAATCTTCAGGAGACTCCAGCACTTCACATCCCTGGCTGGATACGAATCCTGGCTTAAGTGAATGCATAGACCTGAACAAAAGCGTGATGTGGAATAGCTCCGCCGAGGTTCATAAACTAGTCTAAAATTTAAAAAGCTGCCTTGAACTCATCATGGGAGAAGAGGTTTAGCAGGTGGAATTCCATTCCATCAGCAGCTACATGCTGTACAGTAGCCCTCAAGACCCATTTTGGAGATGGCTTTTATAGCTGAAATATAATAAATTGTCTGGCTCAACAAGGCAGTAGGTCTTTAATATCCGTTTGCATAAGTAAACTTAAATTGTTCTCACTGTATAAATAGTAATCAGCAATCCCCATGTATCTCCTAGGTGGGTGTGGAAATGTGCAGTTGTTAGATCCTCCTAGCAATTTGACATTACAAGGTAAATTCTTCCCTGGTGCCCATGATTCTTTCCATAATATAATAAACACTTTTTTTAAAAATATTTTTTATTTATTTATTTGACAGAGATCACAAGTAGGCAGAGAGGCAGGCAGAGAGGGGGGCGGGAAGCAGGCTTCTTGCTGAGCAGAGAGCCCAATGCGCGGCTCGATCCCAGGACTCAGAGATCATGACCTGAGCCGAAGGCAGAGGCCTAACCCACTGAGCCACCCAGGTGCCCCTTATAATATAATAAACACTTTTAAAGGGCCAGAACAGCCCCAAATGACTAGAGTTTAACACATTGCTTTCAATGAAGCTGAGCTGACACACAATGTTACATTTGTTTCAGGTGTACAGCATAGTGTTTGCAAAACTATATGTTATGCCATGCTCACCACAAGTGTAATTGACATCTGTCAACATACAATGCTATTACCATACCTTTGGCTGTACTCATTATGTGGTACTTTTCATTCTTATGTCTTATTCAGTCCATACCTGGAAGCCTGGACCTCCCACTCCTCTTAAAATTTAATCTCTTAAAAAATATTTAACACCTTAGGGTTTGCTCAATTATAATGATACTCAGCTTCTTTCCATAAAATATACAGGTCTCTTAAATATCATCATGATTATTATATAATATTTTTATTTATGTACTTCAGAAGGAAAGGAAAATCAACTTTCTCTAAATATTTGGATAAAGTTAATTGGAAATAATTATTTCTACTTTGGTTATATGTAGTGGGAACCAGTTGATTAGATATAGTGTGTGTCTGATCATGCTATAAAAACATAATCATATGAATACATCACCCAATTTATTTAATAACATCAGAGAATTATCAATATATAATATTATCAATATATAATAAATGTCAAATACTCCAACGAGGTACAGCCAATATACAATACAATACATATTTAAAGGAGATGCTCTAAAAGGTTTGGTATGTGTATGCTCCTGTCAATCCAGTTCTACAGTCCAGATGATGAACATATCCATCCCCTCAAAAAGCCTCTTTGTGCCCCACTGTAATGCCCAGAGCTACCTCACTCTAGCTCCCTCTCCACACCACCCTACCTCAATCTCAGGCAACCACCGACCTCTCACTATGGATAAGTTTTCTTCTCCTGTAATTTTTTGAGAGTGGAAGCCTACAGTGGGTATTCTTTTTCTGTCCTTTTTTGTTCTTTCCTTCAGCCCAATTATTTCTAGATTTATCCATTGGTTGCATGTATGAATATTTCCTTCTTTTCTTTTTTTTTAAACCACTGACTAATATTCCAACCTGTGGATGTGTCACTATTTGGTCTTTCATTCACCTGCTAATGGATATTTGGGTTGTTTCTAATTTGGGGCTCTTGTAAATTCAGGAGCTATGAACACTCAGGTGTAAGTTTTTGCCTGGACCTATGCTTTCTTTCTCTGATGCTTAAGTGTATTTACTTAGAGGAGTTATACAATTAACTGTGTTGGAAACTGACTGTTTTCCTCAGCGGTCACACCATTATTCATTGCCACCAGCAGTGTATGAGACTTCTGTCCTCTACACCCTGCCAGGACTTGGTAAGGACACTCTTTTTATTTTAGCTATTCTCAGGGATACAGTAGTATCACTCTTCTTTAATGACTAATGATGTTCAGTATCTATTCTTGTGTATTTCATATTTGTATATCTTCTTTAGCAGAGAATCTTTTCAAATATATTGCCCACTTATTTATTGGAGTGTCTTTTTTCTTCTAATTGACCTTGTGAGACTTTTTATTCTGGGTACAAGTCCTTCATCAGATATATGATTTACAAACATTTTCTCCAAGTCAGTGGCTTGTCTTTTAATTCCTTCAACAAGTTTGTGGAAGAACAAAAGGGTTTTGTTGTTGTTGTTGATGTTTTTAAATTTTGAGGAAATCGAGTTTTCTGTTTATCATTTATGCTTTGATTTTGCATATCTATAAACTATTAAGCTAACCCAGGGTCATAAGGATTTTTTCCAGTGTTTTCCTTCAGAAGTGTACTTTTAGTTTTTATATTTAGGTCTGTGATTCATATTTAGCTGACTTTTTAAATATGGTATGATACATGGATCACAGTTTATGTTTGTGCATATGGAGAGCTACTTGTCCCAGCACCATTTGTTGAAAAGACTGTACTTTCTGCATTGAATTGCCTTTGCAGCTTTGTCAAAAATCAGTTGTCCATATATGTGTGGGTGTTTTACTGAACTTCTCATGTCGTTCCTCTGATATACACTTCTACCTTCAACCCTATCCCATACTGTCTTGGTTACCGTAAATTTATATTTAATTTTGAAATAAGGTAGTGCTTATCCTCCAACTTTATTCTCCTTTTTCTTTTTTTTTATTTATTTGACAGACAGAGATCACTGGTAGGCAGAGAGGCAGGCAGAGAGAGAGGAAGGGAAGCAGGCTCCCCACTGAGGTTGGATGTATAGATGGAGTTGGGAGGAATAGTGTGTCTTAACGATACTGAGTCTTAACAATACTGAGTCTTCTGACCTCTGAAGACAGTAGGTTCTTCCATTCATTTAGGTCCTATTTCCTTCACTGATGTTTTGCAGTGTTCAGAATACAGGCCTTGCACATCTGTGGACATAGATGCTCTACATAGTTTACCTCTGTGTGGTTCATACTTTTTATGCTATTGTCAATGGCAGTAATTTTTGTTGCAGTTTTCAGGGAGCATATTTTCACTGAACTGCTGGTAGCCAAATGTTGTTGGGGAATCTTTTTGTCTGAAAACACAAGTTACTCTGGGAAGCATGAGAGACTGTGGACTCTGAGAAACAAACTGAGGTTTTTGGAGGGTGGGGGGTTAGGTGAGCCTGGTGGTGGGTATTAAGGAGGGCACATATTGCATGGAGCACTGGGTGTGGTGCATAAACAAAGAATCTTGGAACACCGAAAAAATAAAAGAAAATTTTAAAAAATGAAAACACTAGTTACTGTGGTATAGAAAAGATACTTGTTGCTTAACACCTGTATTAGTCAGTGTTCTCCAGAGAAGCAGAGCAAAGAAGATATTGGCATAGAACATATAGATGGAGCTTTATTTTTAAAAATTGACTCAAGATTGTGGAGGGTTGGCAGAATCTGATGGGGGAGGCTGGCAGTTTGCAGACTCAGGAAAGAGTTACAATTGGACTCTGAAGACTATCTGCTAGAGAACCAAAAGTTGCCAATGTTGTAGTGAAGTCGAGGGCAACCTACTTGAAAAACCCCTTCGGCTCAAAGAAGATAATCCCTCCTTTCTGAGGAGAGCTTTACTTGATTAGATGAGGCCCACCCATATGGAGAGCTAACTGCTTTCCTCAAAGTTTACCCACTTCAGTGTAAGTCTCATTCAAAAACATTCACAGAAACATTCAGAGTAGTGCTTGTTCAAATATCTGGCCACCATGGCCTCACCAAGTTGACACAAAATTGTTGATCACAATATTCATTTGCCAAGACTTTCATAGTAGCTTTTAGATATGATTAGCAATGTACTGAATCTAGGGAGTAAAATGACCTACAGAAAATTCTGCAGGTCGTCTTCAGAAAATTACTCACTAATATGAAATAGTTGAGTAGTTTTCAACTTTGTGTGGTTAGAATGGAGTTATGGATTTTTCCTCAAACAAATGCACCTCAATGAATTCCTTAGTTTTTTGGTGGCAAAAAAAAGAAAAGAAAAGAAAAAGCAAGAGAGCATGCATGAGTGTGTGTATGTGTGTGTGTGTGTGTGTGTATCTGTGTGTGCATGGGTGAATCTCTGGGGAATATTTCTTGTGAGGAATATGTGAAGTAAATGACTGTGGGTTATGTCTGTGCTCCTCGGTTCCAAGCACGTGTTAGGAGACAAGTCAGGATGGTTGCTGTTTGTTTTCTCTCAGCTTTCCTTGGCCAGCATGGTTACCATGGTGACTCAGTGACTGCTGTGAAAATTGGTATAAACTGAAAATCCATTCATGATTCTTTGCTGATTCCCTTGTTATTCTGATAATTTTTAAGTGTTGCTTTTATAATGCTGTCATCCCTTCTAGATTTAAAAATTGGCATTCAAATGTTGAATAGAGCTTTCTGCTTCTCCCCCATCATTTACTTATTTATTCATGTATTTTACTGGTATGATGCTTGGATTCCTACTTTGCTCAAACACTTGCCATCTGACATTTTACCTATGTATTTTGATGCTTATATTGTCACAGAATTAGCCAGCGTCAGCCCCTTCAAATGGGCTTCTGTGTCTCTTTTATGCTGCCCATGAATTCTCTATGCATGTACTTTGCCCCTTGAGCCTGAGTATCCCCCAATCTGTAGGAAGAAAGTAATGTTGCAAACTTGAGAGCAACGCTTGGAGGATTTAAAGAGAAAAAGTCTGGAAACAGCAATCTACACTGTGTGGCATTCAGAAAGCCAGCAAAATGTTAGCTGCCCATTCCAGCTTTGGCTCCATCATTGTCAAATGTGCTGCTTCAGATGTGAACATTCTACCATGACTGCTAGAGAGAATACTTGGACATGGAGCAGCAAGCAGGGATGAGCCCCCATTTCCATGATGTGAGAGCCTCAGTGTCACTGCTGTGCGCGGGAAGGGACTGTGGGTGGAGCTGGGGAGGAGGCAGTGTGTCACTGCACAACTTCCAGTGACCTGAGTGGGGACAGGCAAGCACATTCTCATCTTCCCGTGTGTTTCATGTGCTCTGCCTCTCACTTTCCTCTCTATCCCATGTGCTGTCTGACCCCCTGACTCTTGCCAGCAGAGAAGGGTGTGGACTCTGAGCCCCAGGAATAGGAGCTGATAGAGAAAAATCAAGCAAGATGTCCAGGGTGCTAGACAATTTCCTAGAGCAAGAGTGGAGTTATCAGGGTCCCTTCACTGGGACACTTTTGTTAAGGCACTGCCATTTTTCCAGTGTGTTTTTTTTTTTTAACAACAGGAGAACAACCTGCAATTCTCCAACAACATAGGGATATTGTGGAGTTTAAGTGTGAATCCATGTGGGAATGCAATCTATGGTCACAGATGGGAGGTAAGAACCAGTGTCCTGCTGCATAATTATACTAACAGAGACACCCCATATATCACAGAATTCTGCATAGCAGACATTACACTAACGATATACAAATGTCAGATGTTTAGGTCAGGAGTTTTACAACTGTGGTCCCTGGACTACCTCATCATAGTCAGCAGGAAGTGCACATCGAAATAGCAGGTACAGGGGCCCACCCTAGGTCTGGCATATCCCAAACTGAGAAATCGGGTTGGCTGTATCTGCATTTTGAATAATTTCTCCTGTGTATTGTGGTGTTTGTGAAAGTTTGAAAAGCACTGCTGTGAACTTGCAGCAAGCCGTGCTTAAAACTTTGAATCCTTTCATGTCTTTTAGTGGTATCCATTTCTCTTGCAGCTGAGTTTTAACTATCTGTGTCTGCACCCAGTGGATCAAAAAGGGAACAATTCTTTCTCTTCAGTTATACTTATTCAGTGTTTGATATGGGAGGGGCTGCTGTAGTTTCCTAAGTTCCCATAACAAAATATCCCAAACTACATGGCTTAAACAACAGAAATTTATGATCTCACATTTCTGGAGGCTAAACGTCTGAAATCAAGGTGTTGCTAGGGCCATGTTCCCTCAGAATCCCTGCAGGGCATCATATCCATGCTTTTTTTTGTAGCTCCTGGTGGTTTGCTGGCAATCTCTGCATCTCTTGGCTTACAGCTCTGTGATTGCAATGTCTGCATTCATAGTCAAATTGTGTTGTCCATGGTCTGTCTTCACGTTGTTGTCTTCTTATAAGGACACCAGTCACCTTGGTTTAGGGACAGACGCTACTCCAGGATGACCTCATCTCAATTACATCTTATTAATTACATCAAATTAATTACATCTGCAATAACCATACATCAAGTAAGGTTACTTTCTGAGGTTCTGGGGGCCAAGACTTCAAGAAATCTTTTGGGGGGTGATTCAACTCAACCTATTGTTACGGAACCTGGACTGGATCCTGGCGGAAGAACCAAGCAGCCCTCAGAGACCTTGGAGGATCGGAGGTTTATTTAACGCCAGCAGGCTCAGAGGAGAGTAATCTCCCGAGGTCTGGGCCCCGAGCACAAACAAAGGGGGTAGTTTATACACTTTTACTTCCGTATCTGTGGCACTTTTTGTAGCCGTGGCAGGCAGGGCAGGAGGGAAAATCCAGAATGGCCTTGGGGCCAGGTCTGGGATTTCCCTGCTGGATTGGTTAGCCACCTGAGAACACAGATTTCCCTTATCACCATAACAGCCACTGACTAGTTGCTGGAGTCACAACACAGCAAAAAAGACAAGGTATTGTCCCTGGCGCTTTGTTTCTAGCTTGGGAAAACTGGCAAGAAGCAGGTGAGAAAATCAGTAAGCAGGACAGTTGTATATGGGAATGAGTGCTTTACTAAAAATAAATAAATCCATCCAGTAGGAAATGATGGGGACTTGGATTTTCATAAATGGGGTTGTCAGTGACACTCTTTCTCATGAAGTGACATTTGAGCTGAGTCCTGATGATCGAGAGAACACCAGGCCTGGGCTGGCCTTTTGGTTTGTGATGTGCCTGGCACCAGTTATTCCAGGAACAGACAAAACAAGCTGAAGTAGCTGGAGCCCGGAAGACAAAATGCAGATGGTAAGACATGAAGTTGCAGGACATACAGGAGCCACACCTTTTGGGCCGTGTAAGGAGACTGGGGTCATTCTGAAGGTGGAGGGTTACAGTCTGAGAGTGACATGATCTGATTCATGTGCTCAGAAGGTGACTCTGGCCACTGTGTGGAGACTGGACTGGACGGAGACAAGATGGCTATGGGGATGACCATTAGGAGAATCTTCCAGAAGTCAAAGGAGGGAGGGATGAGGGTGGATTGTCTCAGTACTGCAGCAGTGTGCAGGGCACAAGGATGGTCTTGGACTGAGCCTGTTGGAGATAGGACATGCAGGACCTGCAGTGGCTGTGGGTGGGGATGTGTGGGGAGGAGGCTGAATCCAGGAGGAGCCCTTGGATTTTGTTTCATGTGCAGAAATGGTGGTGCTCTTCCTTGAGACTGCTTGTTCCAAGTTCTTCTGAGATGTTCTCACACTTAGTTAGGTATCCATCAGTGGTTATAGTGAAAGTTGGTGATTTCAAATGTGCATCAGCTGATGAATAGGGTTCAGTTGTAAAATTAACTGAGCCTTATTAAAAACACATGAAAATCAGGGCACCTGGGTGGAGCAGTTGGTTGAGTGGGGACTCCTGGTTTCAGCTCAGGTCTGACCTCAGGGTCATGGGACTGAGCCCCGTGTTGGGCTCCGCACTAGGCACAGAATCTGATTGAGTTTTTCTCTCCCTCTGTGCCTAACCCCAGCTCGCACACTCGTTTTCTCTCTCTCTCTCAACAAATAAATTTTAAAAACACATGAAAACATTTTATAAAAACTATCAAAACTAGGGACACCTGGGTGGCTCAGTTGGTTAGACAGCTGCCTTCAGCTCGGGTCATGATCCCAGCGTCCTGGGATCGAGTCCCACATTGGGCTCCTTGCTTGGCGGGGAGCCTACTTCGCCCTCTGCCTCTGCCTGTGCTCGCGCGCTCTCTCTCTCCCTCTCTCTCTCTGACAGATAAATAAAATCTTTAAAAAAAAACTATCAAAACTAAACGAATCTGAACTTGCGTATGTCTATAAAAACATCTGACATTTATTGAGCTGGTACAGTGTGGCTTGCTGTGTTTAAAGCGTGTTCGTGTATTAATTCAATCGATTCTCAAAACTGCAACCCAAGAAAAAGGTCCAGTCCTTTTCCCCATTTTACAGCAGGAACTGAGGCACAGAGTTCTTTCACTCTTCCAGGGTTCAGAAAGAGCCAGCTATCCCAATGTCTCTACAGTAGAATTTTAAAAGTGATGTGGTTCCTCACCATTCATCCTTGTAAACCTCAAAACACAAGGATACATTTTTGTTTTAAACCATTTTCTTCTGTAGTCAGTACCGTATAAGTTCAATTTTAGAGCTTGGGCAATTGAGTTAAAGTAAGATAAAATAAAAGTAATCAAACTCACACCATTTCCAAGTGGAGAACTAGGGTTTAGGCCTTGTCTGTCTACAGAGCTCACAGTCATTGTTAGGGCCAATTTAATGTTAAAACCTGTTTACCTATTAGGGCCTGCTTAGCCAGAGCAACTCCATATTGCCTAGGTAGCCATATTGTTGTTTACATCCATGGACTTCATTCTGGGAATAAATGCCCCCGTAGTTCCTGGTATGGTTCTGGGTATCCATTCCAGGAGTAAACGCCTTAACAATAGAAGCCAGTACCTTGGGTCTGTGGTTATGCCCTATAAAACCAGCCTGTGAGATTGGGAGGGGGTCGCTCTCTTCCGAGGTAGCCCTGGCTGGTCAGTCTGACTTCTAATGCTTGGCATAGAATAAAGCTCTACATAACTTTGACTTTGTCTCAGTCTCGTTCCCCTGGCCGGTCAGTCTAACTTCTAACGCTTGGCATAGAATAAGGCTTTGCATAACTTTCACTTTGTCTCAGTCTCGTTCCTTTGATAACAGACCCCCAACACTCATAAACAGTACACTTTGAAAGAAGAATGAGACATTTATTGAACTGTGTTAGCCCATGGTGGGTGACACTAGGTCAGGGCCATGACAATTCAGTGGTGTCAAAAAGAAAACCACGGGTCAAAAATGCAGTCGCTTATGCTGGGCCAAGTCACCACACTGGGCCTTAATAGCTAACATAATCACATTTTCAACCTCCTCCAGAAATTAAGTTGTCTTCACTTGTCAGTCAGGAATTTTCTGGTCAGCACCAAAGTAATATGTCACAGGGAAACTGGAGATGGTCATTTCTACTGAGTTGGTCATTGTTTCTTGTGGTTTTCAGTGCATGGAGCCTGTGAATATGTATTATAATTTTTAAGAGAATATACAACATCTTCTTCCATCTTGGGCTGCTCTTCTGTCACCTTATAGGTGATCATTTTTGTCTTTTTTTGTTTAAACTTTCAATTTAAAAAAAAATTATCCTACCTCTGTGTGTTGAGCCCCAAAAATATGGTTACTGAGACTGATGAACTATTTTTTTTTCATTTAACTGTAAATAGTCCTGTGTGGCTTGACTACCACATTGGACAGCAGCATCTCTGCACGTTTTTGTCACCTTGCTTTTTTCACCAAAAAATATATATATGCTGGAGATCAGTCCATAGCCATACAGAGAGGGAGACCCTCTTGCTTTTCTAGCTACATATTATGCTAGGACATAGATGTGTCATATCTTATTCATCCAGCCCCTTATTGGTGGACATCTGTCTTATTTCTAGGTTTTGCTGTTACAAATTTTCCTGTAAGGAATCACCCTGTATCTTTCCCTTTTTGTCTTTTCTGTTGTTTTGTTTTTGTTTTTTAGGATATATTTTTTATAAGAGAGGTTACTGCTTCCAAGAGGAAATTTGTATATAATTTTACTAGATGGCACAAATCCCATCCACCGGGTTCATACCATTTTACAATACCTCCAGTGATGCATGGGAATGCTGATTTTCTTAGAGACTATCATATTGTTAAGAAGAAGTCATGAATTTTTTTTTTTTGGTCAAAGACCTGTTTATATCTATTGCTTCTATTTTTCTCCTGGTATTTTTGGAGGATATTTTTGCCTTTACTTTTTCATGACTCCCTATATATTAAGGGATCAAACCTTTTGTGACATAAGTTGTAAATATTTTTCAAAATTTATAACTTTTCAATTTAGATTGCTTGTGTTTTGGCTTTTGCCATGCAATTTTTAAAAATATCTTATTTATTTATGACAGAGAGAGAGTGACAGAGGGAACACAAACACGGGGGATATAGAGAGGGAAAAGCAGGCTCCTCTCTGAGGAGGGAGTCTGACTTGGGCAGATCCCAGGATGCTGGGATCATGACTTGAGCCGAAAGAAGGAAGACGCTTAACAACTGAGCCACCCAGGCACCCCACCATGCAATTTTTTAATGAAATTAAACATATCACTCTTTTCCCTAATTGCTTCTGGGGTTTTAGTCATAGTTGGACAAGTTTACTGTACCGCTAGATTATAAAGGAATTTCACTGGGTCTAGTTCTGTGAACAGGAAAGAGGTGAGAGAGAGATGGATCATACTGGGGTGTCAGCTCTAAGAGGAACAGTGGGGGAGGTGAATTTCTTGTGAGAAATCTGTGAAAACCATGTCACTAAGTCAGGAGAATTAGATGTTGAGGTCAGGGTCCGGGTTTTGTGCTTGTCTTTGAGAACCTCATCTCTCCCCTTTCCCCTATGGATCTAAGTGCAGGCCCCCACAACTGGGAGATGAGGTCTTACATGAAGCAGTAACTCCACGGCACCTCAGATGGACCCCTCTCAGGACTAAATGGGAAGACCAACATCCTAGGCATAAAACAGACACAAGATATTTTCCAAAATTTACCATACAACCTGACCATGGACTAAAAAGTGAAACTTCTATTTCCCACCCATGAGACAACCAAGGCTGAAGCCACACAGGTATTACCTTGTCCTTCACTCTGTACCTGGGAGTGAGGTCTCCTCAGAGGAAGGTTATAGCCTCTGAGTGTTATTCAAGAGGGTAAAGGTATGGGCTACAAGTTGCCTCACTTTCCCAAGGTACAATCTAGCCCCACTCAACTGCATCATTTCCCATTTATGTGCTGGGTTTTCAGGACCCAAGGTTAAGCCCTGGCTTAACTTGCTTGGGATGGAGTTCGTTTGAGGTCAAACCTCATCACTGCATGTGGTGGGCACTAACATCCAATCTGGCTGCCCGTGGACATTTCCAGTTATCCAGTCTAGGTACCAAGAGAAGGAAGACATGGATGCAGCTGTGGAATTGGACTGACAGTGCCTGGCACACAATAGACCTCTAATTCACATTTAATAACCATGACATGTAGATGTAGGGCACAAGTAGGATGTACAACTTTATATATGTTCTTTCATTCTTTTCATACATATGAATTTTTCAGAGAGTATTGGGATCACACTATAGTCACTGTTTTGTAATCTAGTTTGAAGAAAAGTTTTGTTGCTGCGTCTAAAATAATGTCTTTTCATTGAGAAAAGATAACCCGTAGAAAATGAAAATGATGCATCTGTAGAGATATGTGTGACCTCGTAGTGGATCTGTAAAATAGGCAGGTTGATACTTACCTCCCAGAGTGGTGTGAAGAGAAATGAGCAAAGCAATAAAAAGTATCTGACTTCTAGTGCCATAATATTTCAACAAATATATGCATATGTATATGTCCTTCCTGTGTTCTCCCTGCACCCCAACAAATGAGATGACTTGACTATGAACATCTCGTAGAGATGATTGTGCTTTGACACAGAAGAAATGGAAGTGTACACATATTTATATGCTGGATTAGCTTTGGTACCATTTCTTTTTTTTTAATTAACATATGCTGTATTATTTGTTTCAGGGGTACAGGTCTGTGAATCATCAGTCTTACACAGTTCACAGCACTCACCATTACATATACCCTCCCCAGTGTCCATCACCCAGCCACCCTATCCGCCCCCCGCCAGCAGCCTGCAGTTTGTTTCCAGAGATTAAGAGTCTTTTATGGTTTGTCTCCCTTCCTGGCCCCATCTTGTTTCATTTTTCCCTCCTTTCCCCCCACGAACCCCCGCCCTGCCTCTCAAACTTCTCATATCAGGGAGATCATATGATAATTGTCTTTCTCTGATTGACTTATTCCGCCTAACATAATACCCTCTAGTTCCATCCACGTCATTGCAAATGACAAGATTTTGGGGTTTTTTTGATGTGGTGCCATTTCTTTGTAGATGAGTTACCTCATGTCAGTGAGGAAGAGGAAGCAAATCATCACTACTTTTTATTTGTGTGTGTATAACATAATAATTTGGTATTGGTATGTATATCATGAAACGATCATCACAATAAGTCTAGGTAACATCCATCACCTTACATATAGTTACAGAAATTTTGGGTGTGATGTGGACCCTCAAGATTTACTTCTGAGCAACTTCCACATTTGCAGTACAGTCTTAATAACTATAGTCACTGTGCTGTACATTATATCCCCCATGACTTACTTATTTTATAACTAGAGTTTGTATGTTTTGACCCATTTCACCCTTTTGCCCACCCCTCAGCCACCACCTCAGGCAGCCACCAATCTATTCCCCATATCTCCGCACTTGGTTTTTCTGTTTGTTTGCTTGTTTTTTTTTTTTAGATTCCACATGTAAGTAAGGACATATGGTATTTTTTTTCTCTATGGGGATTATTTCATTCAGCATAATGCCCTTAAAATCCATCTGTGTTGCTATAGGTGGCAACATTTCATTCTTTTCATGGCACACTAATAGTCCATTGTGCATGCATGCATGTGGGGGGGTGTATTATATTTCCTATTTCCTATTTTCTTTATCCATTCACCCAGGAATGGACACTTGGGTTGTTTCCATGTCTTGGCAATTATAAATAAATCTGCAATTAACTTGAGGTTCATATATATTCTCAAATGAGTGTTTTTTGTTTTCATCAGAGAAATCCAGAACCAGGATTGCTAGAAAAATAGGGTAGTTCTATTTTCAATTTTTTGAGGAACTTCCACATCGTTTTCCATTGTAGCTGCACCCATTTACCACCAACAGTGGATGAGGGTTGTTTTATTTTTTTTTTCACCGCATCTTCACCAACACTTCTTATATCTTGCCTTTTTCATAATCCCCATTCTAACATGGATGACATGATATCACATTGTGGGTTTGCTTTGCATTTTCCCGACAGCTATGATGTTGAGCATCTTCTCATGCATTTTTGGCCAGCCATCTGTATCTTTTCTTTATAAAAATTTCTATTCAGATCTACTGCCCTTTTGAACACCGGGTTGTTTGGTTCATTTTTGCTATTGAGTTGCATGAGTTGCTTATATATTTTGGATCTTAACCCTTTATCAGATGTTTATTTCCATTTGATGTGATTTCTGTCTTTCTTTTCACCTTCTACAATTTTTTTAAGATTTATTTTTTTTATTTTGGAAAGAGACAGAGTGTGAGCAGGGGGAAGAGCAAAGGAAGAGGGAGAGAAGCAGACTCCCCACTGATCATGGACCTGGTGAAGGGCTGGATCCCCAGATCCTGAAATCATGACCCTGAGATCATGACCCTGAGCCAAAATCAAGAGCCGAATGTTCAACCAACTGAGCCACCATGTACCCTATATTTTCACCTTTTCTTTTGACATTAAAATATCATCCTCTCGGGGCACCTGGGTGGCTCAGTTGGTTAAGCATCTGCCTTGGGCTCAGGTCGTGGTCTCAGGATCCTGGGATCCAGCCCTGCATCTTGCCAGGCTCCCTGCTCAGTGGGGAGTCTGCTTCTCCCTCTGTCTCTGCCTCTCACCATGCCACCTGCTTTTATTCTCTCTCTCTCTCTCTCTCTCTCTCTCTCAAAAGAATAAATAAAATATTTTTAAAAAATATCATCCTCTCAGTGGTCCCCTAAAAGGAGACAGTACAGAATAACAAAGTATAAAGGGGAACCTGTTGCACAACAGATTGAAAACAGGAGACTCGAATCCCAAATACAAGATCAGTCCCTTCCTACAGGTCCATGGCTAGTCACGTCCCTTGTGTTGGTCCCAGTCCTTAACAGAAAAAGAGTGCATAGTCCAATGGTTAGAGTGGGGAGAAACCTGGGTACATTTAGCTACTCATTTCATGATATTTAGGAAATGTTGAGTCTCCAGATATGCAAAACCCACACGTAATGTAATGTATATGTATTACATGTGCACACATGGAGAATATAATGGCACTATTATGGACAGAATTACGTCCCTCCCAAATTAATATGTTGAAATCCTAAACCCTCGTATCTCAGAATGTGATGGTTTGGACACATTTCCTTTAAAGAGAAAGTAAGATTAAAAAATCCTACAGGTGGGCCTAAATCAATGTATCTGGTGTCTTTATAAAAGGAGAATTGGTCACAGAAAAGATGGATCTAGGGATTACCATGAGAGGATACAGTGACAAGGTGACAATCTACAAGCCTAGGAGAGAAGCCACCAAAAAACCAAACACGCTGACACTTTGACCTTGGACATCTACCTTCCAGAACTGTGAGAAAAACAATTTCTGTTGTTTAAGCCACCCAGTCTCTGGTGTTTTGTTATGAAAGCCCTAGCAGACTAACACAGGGAGGAAATGCACAAACATGATACTTGGAAAAAAATTGAGTGGTGGTGTTGAAGATTGGTTTACTCATTGGTATCTGGTTTGACTGTAATTTTCATACCTTTTTAACAAATAATTTCTACTTCAGTGAAATATTCTATTGTTTTGTTACTTCTTTTTTTCACTGATGCCTGGCTACCTAATAGAAAAGGAGGACAGAAACAAGAACAATTCCAGAATCACATGCCAACAGGGTGTCCTGCCATTTATGCTTCCTTGCCACATGTGTTCTCTCTCAGAGATTTTAAAAGGGATGCACCCAGTTTTCCACTTTGCATGCTGTAGGGAACACTAACAGAGTAAACAGATGGTATTTTTAGTCACTTTTTTCATCATCTGTGTTCAGCCTTACAGTTCCCAGTTTCAGCTAGCACAATGCAATGTCTTAGTGTCTCCTGAACCTAAAACACTTTCCTTTGTCCAGGCCTAATTTTCTGGCTTTCATTCATGCTATTACTCATCTGGCCGGTATATCCAGATCATAATCTGGGCCATGCTGGTGAGAGACAACAGTGATTGCAGGGATTTTTTTTTCTGTGTCCAGAATAACACTGAAATCCCTAGATTGGTTGAGGGATACACCGCATTTTGAACTTGAGTTGATTTGTATTCTAAGTGTTGGCCATCTGTATATTTTTCTTTCCTTTTACTAATTTAGTGGTACAAGGAAGATACCTCAAAGATATTTTAATCCATGTGTTTTTGTTTGTCTAGGCCCTGGGCTGAAGGAGCCTGTGACTAAACTTCCCCCTGAATCCCGCTGTTGAAGCATCTTGCCACTGAAAGCTGTGGGCTGAGAGCACTGGGCCATCTCATGCTCCCTCCCCCTTTCCCTCCACTGTAGGTTCCCTGCTTGGCTAACTGGGAGGTTAAAACCCTGAGCCTGGAATGTAAGGTTTATTTGAAAGACAGGCTTGCCTTTCCTTAGGCATCTGTGGTGCCCCTGAAGATGCCCATTGGGATTGTCATGTGGTAGATTCACAAGTTAAAGCTGTGGCCACCCTATTAGCTAATTTCCTTGCTTTGGAGATATTCTACATCTGACCCTAACTCAGGCTCCTTTCGGAATGGCTGAGGATATTTATTTCTATCTTGTTATCTATTTCACTTCTAAACCCAAGTCCTTTTGTTGAAAAAAAAGGGAAAATACAAGGAAGGAAAAAAATCATTAGAATTTTTAAAAATGTCTATTACTCATGGATAAGTATGATTTACAGTTGAATATATATATATATTTTTGAAAATTTTACTGAACAGGGGCACCTGGGGAGCTCAGTGGGTTAAGTGTCTGCCCTTGGCTCAGGTCACGATCCCAGCATCCTGAGATTGAGCCCCACATCAGGCTCTCTGCTCAGCGGGAGCCTGCTTCTCCCTCTCCCTGCCACTCCCCCTGCTTGTACTCTCTCTCTCTCTCATCAAATAAATAAATAAAATATTAAAAAAGAGAAATTTTACTGTGCAAATGTAGCATATTTAAGGACAGAAGTGAAATAATATCCCACTTACAGCTTTTTTTTTTTTTTTGAGCAAAAGAGAGTATGAGTGGGGTAAACCAAGAGTCCGATGCTTAACTGACTGAGCCACCCAGGAACCTCCAATATATAGTTTTTTTTAACTGCTTTTTGATGATAAATATTATATTAACAAAGGTCACTTAACATCATACAATATGAATGCACATAATAATAAAAATGGCTCTCAAAACTTTAAAAGTCCATTCTGACATGATAGTAATGATAACATGATTAATATTTGTTACCTTCCCTCTGTCCAATACTGTTAAGTGTGAAACCTATATTTACTCGTTAATCCTCACCACAACCTATGAGGTGAAGCTATTGTTGTCTGACTTTCAACATCAGGGAACTGAGGCACAATGAAGGCAGGGCTAGTTAAGTTTCAAGAGTTAGATGTGAACACAGGCTCTGTGGCTTCTGAGTGAATACATCTAACCAGTATATGCTACTGTTTCCCAATTCATAAGTTACAGCCTTATTGTTAATCTTAGCAAAGCAACCAATCCGACAAGAAAGGAAACAAAACTAAGGTTCTGTCGTTGTTTCCATTGACTGCTATAATAAACTATACAAATTAGTGGCTGAAAACAACAGGTATGGGGTTTCTCACAGTTGTAGATGTTAAAAGACTGAAATCAAAGTGTCACCAGTGCCTGGCACATTGGGACACTATGGAGAATTCCCCTTGCCTCTCCCAAGCCTCTGGTGGCAACCATCAATCCTTGATGTCCCTTGCTTAAAGCACTGTCACTCCAGTTTCTGTCTCCATCATATGTTCTCCCCAACTGTTCCTGTCTTCAGTGGCATTTTACACTTCCTGTAATGCCATATGTCATATAGGATTAGGGCCCACCCAAATAACCTCATCATAACCTGAAACACCAGCAAATATGCAATTTCCAGATAAGGTCCTATTCATAGGTACCTAGGTTTAGAGCCTCAGCATACTCTTGATGGGACAGTACAACCAAATAACAGGTACAGTGGTTTTTTCCATGCAACTAGACAGAAAATATTACAACAACAAGTCAGAGGATGCATTTTTTTTAAACAGTTAAAGGGAAGGTAGTGCCTATTTTCCTCTGACTCATCCCACTGTGCTCACAGACAGGATGAAAGACATGGTAACAAGTGCCCTTCCAAATCAGAGAGGGAGACAAACCATGAGAGACTCTGGACCCTGGGAAACAAACCGAGAGTCACAGAAGGGAGGGAGGGTGGGGGGAGAGGGTAGCCAGGTGATGGGTATTAAGGAGGGCATGTGTGCTGATGAACACTGGGTGTTGTACGCAACTGATGAATCACTGAGCACTACATCAAAAACTAATGATGTACTATATGCTGGCTAACTGAACATAATAAAGAGAAAAAAACAAATGCCCTTCCTATGATTCTTTTATTCATTCATTCATTCATTTATTTTTATTTATTTTGTAAAATAGAGTTGACATAGAATGTTCCATTAGTTTCATTTGTACAACATATGAATTAGAGAATTCTATACATTACCCAGTGCCCACCCTGATAAGTGTAGCCACCACCTGCCACCATACATTATTACAATATTATTGATTATATTCCTTATGCTGTACATTTTTTTCTCCATCACTTATTGTATAACTAAAAATTTATAAAACTCTTTTTTTTATTTTTTTATTTATTTTCAGAGTAACAGTATTCATTGTTTTTTCACCACACCCAGTGCTCCATGCAATCTGTGCCCTCCTTAATACCCACCACCTGGTTCCCCCAACCTCCCACCCCCCGCCCCTTCAAAACCCTCAGGCTGTTTTTCAGAGTTCGTAGTCTCTCATGGTTCACCTCCCCTTCCAATTTCCCTCAACTCCCTTCTCCTCTCCTTCTACCCTTGTCCTCTATATTATTTGTTATGCTCCACAAATAAGTGAAACCATATGATACTTGACTCTCTCTGCTTGACTTATTTCACTCAGCATAATCTCTTCCAGTCCTGTCCATGTTGCTACAAAAGTTGGGTATTCGTCCTTTCTGATGGAGGCATAATACTCCATAGTGTATATGGACCACATCTTCCTTATCCATTCATCCGTTGAAGGGCATCTTGGTTCTTTCCACAGTTTGGCGACCGTGGCCATTGCTGCTATAAACATTGGGGTGCAGATGGCCCTTCTTTTCACTACATCTGTATCTTTGGGGGAAATACCCAGTAGTGCAATTGCAGGGTCATAGGGAAGCTCTATTTTTAATTTCCTGAGGAATCTCCACACTGTTCTCCAAAGTGGCTGCACCAGTTTGCATTCCCACCAACAGTGTAAGAGGGTTCCCCTTTCTCCACATCCTCTCCAACACATGTTGTTTCCTATCTTGCTAATTTTGGCCATTCTAACTGGTGTAAGGTGGTATCTCAATGTGGTTTTGATTTGAATCTCCCCGATGGCTAGTGATGATGAACATTTTTTCATGTGTCTGGTATCCATTTGTATGTCTTCATTGGAGAACTCTTAATCCCCTTTATTTACTTTGTTCTTTCACCCACTTCCCCTCTGTCAACCACTGGTTTGTTCTCAGTACTTAAGGGCCCATTTTGTTGTTGTCTTTTGATCCCTTCTTTTGTTTTCTAGATTCCACATACAAGTGAAACCATAATAGTATTTATCTTTTCCTGTCTGACTTATTGCACTTAGCATAATTCCATCTAGGTCCATCCATGTTCTCACAAATGGCAAGGACACATTTTTAATGGCTGAGTAATACGCTATTGTGTTTATGTACCACATCTACTCACTATGCTTCTTATTGGTGAATGGATCAATATGACATTTTCAGGCTTTGTCACAAACAACATCTTATTGCCACTGTTCCTTACTTTTAAGTCTATGCTTCAGCAAGTATCCAAACTACTCATAGGAAAGGCATCCTGCATGAGTTCTGAATCCTGGTACTTCCTAAGTATCTTTGGGCTTCAGAGCATTTGCTCTGATTCTGGGCAAAGATGATGTCACTGACCAATCATAAACGGTGCGGGAGCAGATGTCTGAAACTGACATGGCCATGCCTGCAGACACCAATAAAGATTTCAAGACAGAGTGGGATGTTTCGGAGCTGACAGATTACCCAGTGGGCACTGGGTGATGTGGAAGAGGAGCTCACAGCTAAATACTGGTAATTCCAATAGTGAAAATCATAAAAGGGGGGGGGGACTGAAGCTAGTGATGATGTACAAAACTTAGCAAAATTTTGGTCCATGGAAAAAGCATTGCCAATTATTCCTCATTATTATGTTCACTTAGTCTGACTTCTAACCACAGTAAACTCTTGATTTTATGGGATACAAAGTTCTTGCATTTTACCTTTAATTTTTTGTTAGCTTTTCCTATACTTTCTTTTTTTTAAGATTTTGCTTATTTATTTGACAGAGAGAGAGAGATCACAAGTAGGCAGACAAGCAGGTGGGGGGCGGGGAGCAGACTCCCCCCCTGAGCAGAGAGCCCAATGCAGGGCTCAATCCCAGGACCCTGAGATCATGACCTGAGCCGAAGGCAGAGGTTTAACCCACTGAGCCACCCAGGTGCCCCCTATAATATTTTCTTTATAAAAATAATATATTTTCGTTACTGTGAATGTAGCAACTGTGGATCAGCAAAGTGAAGCTCCCTAGGTTGTTCATTTTGAGCCTACAGAATGGCATACAGAACAAATGTATCAAAGGCTTTTTCAAGTAAACTGTTTTCAGAGTAAATACACAGAGCCAGAATAGACTTTGTGAACATTCTATGTCTCTTATTACTCTCCAGCAAATAATCAGTGACCCTGAGACCCTGCTGGATTCTAGAGTGCCTTTGGGATCATGAAAGAGAGGCTAGTTAATGCAAAGTTTTCATCTGGTATTCAGAATAATTCAAAATTACTGAAAAACAATGGTTTTGTATTGCATATGGATACGGAGTTGAAGAAAAGAGCTTAGTTGCCAGTTATTCTGCACGAGAGAGAGAGTTTACATATGTATGTAAGAAGGTAGTCAGGGCAATTGCTGGCAGACACCTAGGTAAGGGTTACCCAGGAACAGCTCCATCTGGATCAGCTGTCCCAAGAAAGAGGCAGGGTGCCATTTCTGTACCAAGAAGTGAATGTAATTTTCCATTGAATGCTGTAAAAAAGAACAAACAAGTCTTGACTCTACAACTTAAACCAACCCATTTTCTCTTTAATTCTTTTTAATTGACTCTGTATATTTCTCCGTCCCCTCCAGCTCTACCACCTCCATACACGCTCACATTTGCATTTTTACTCTCAGTTCAGGGAAGAGTTGGACATCCAATCTCAAGTTGGGATACAGAGGAATTGTTCCAGTTATATGAAAATCCAGATATTTGGCTGATCACATGAGGTCAAGTTCCTAACCTCTATCCTCCTTCCTCCCCGTGAAGCCCCCTGGTCTGGGACTCTCTGGGCTGCCATCCTGAGTCTGACCACCAGGTAGCATCACATTTCTCTCCATTTTTGTTGTTCTCTTTTAATTGCAAGGAGTACATGGTACAAAGAGTTAAAAAGTCACGAAAGAGTTTGCTTACTGTGATACCAATTCTGCTCAGAAATTCATAAGTATATTAAAGTAGTTCCACTTGCTATTGAGCCTAAATTTTGTATTCATTCTCTCTCTCCCCTCATCACTGTCAGCTGATGCACAGTGTACACTGTACACTGGGTCCTTCCCAGAGAACAGGGTGTTTTCCTCCACTACCTCACTCCTTTACCTGCTGACCACACCTTCTCACACCTCCTGTTACTCACCCCCTGTCCACGACACAGGACACAGCTGTGCAGACCCTGCTGTGATGGCCTAACCTCTCTCAGGCACCTGCCCCCTGTCCTGACCTGAACATTCCTTCACATACTTGGTTTTGACTGCCAAAACAGACCATTGACACTGGTTGGTTGATCATCGGCAACCCTGGAATATATGTTTTCACAATCATTTCTTTATGTCCCAGAGTTCTACAGACATAATTATAATCATTGTGCATTGGTTCAAATCCTGAGTTTTAAGGAGATTTATTTTTTTAATAAATAATTAATTTATTTATTTTACACCTAGAAACAACACTTGAGAGTGGTGTGATGACAGTGATTCTCTAGAGCCACCTTGTGGCAACAGCCTAAACTGCTCCTTGAGCACTGAGAAAAGGAAATTGGGGAAAATGGTCTGTGACACAAACCCACCATGAAGAACTTCCTAGAGGTCAAAATGGAAAGTGGGAAATTCCTTGACAAAACCAAATAGGTGGGCTTTCTCTGGACATTGTATATAAATAGAATCACTTTGTTAGACAAATATAGACATATTTGTGAGCTGTTGCATTTTTTACTCCTTTCACTTAGCTTAATATTTTCACGGTTCATCCATTTTAATTATTAAGTTATTTATTTATTTAGTTAGTTACATTCTTCCTTTCTTATTCCTTTATTTACTTATTTGCTTATTTATTCATTTAAATATTTTTGTATGTATGTTACACCTTATAGACAAGAACCGAAAATGGAGATTGATGACGGTGGCGCTAGGGCCCCACCTGGCAGAAACATACTGAACTACTGCCTGACACTAAGGAACAGGAAGCTGGAAAGGATAATCTGGGACACAACCCACCAGACAGAGCTTTCTGGAAGTCAAAATGGAAAGTGGGGAATTCTTGGACTAAACCATATCAGTGGGCTCTGTCTGGACACTACATATCAAGGGAATCATACTTAGAGGCAAATATATGTATACATCCATATATATATATGAATATATATGGATGTATACATAGACACACACACACGAACGAGCACACACACACATACACACACACATATATATTTGTGGTCTTTGGCATTTTTGAGTCCTTGAACCTACCTTATCATTTTCAAGGTTCATCCATTCTTTTCTTGATTGATTGATGGGTCTACCAATCCATTTATTATTCTATTAACATATTTATTTGTTAATTTATTATTTCCTTATATACTCATTCATTTATATCGTTTTCACCTTGCAGACAATTCCGGAAACTGGTGTTTGTCGAAGGTGGTTCTGTGGCGCCACCTTGTGGCAAAAGCCCGAACTGCTGCCTGCAAACGAAGGAACGGGAAATTGAGAGGGATGGTCTGTGACTCGAACCCGGCACAAGGAGCTTTCTGGAGGCCAAAATGGGAAGGGGGAACTTCCTTGACTAAACCATGTCGGTGGGCTCTCTCTGGACAGTACATAGAAGTGGAATCCTACCAGATGGGGTCTTTACTTTTTTTTTTAAGATTTTTTTTTATTGATTGGCCAGACCGAGACCACAAGTAGGCAGAGAGGCAGAGAGAGAGGGGCAAGCAGGCTCCCCGCTGAGCAGAGAGCCGGATGCGGGGCTCGATCCCAGGACCCTGAGATCACGACCCGAGCCGAAGGCAGAGGCTCAACCCACTGAGCCACCCAGGTGCCCCCCATATGGGGTCTTTACTGCATTTGACTCCTTTCACTTAGCTTACTCTTTTCAAGGTTCAGAAGTTTTATTTATTTCTTTAGTCGGTTACGTACTCACTTACTTTCTCACTCACTGATTCATTCATTCATTCATTCATCCATCCATTCATTCATTCATAGAGCTATGTATTTTACACGTTATGGACAATACTCCAGAGTGGAGTTTGATGATGGTATTTCTTTGGGGCCACCTTGTGGCCAAAGGCTGAACTGCTCCTGGAACGCTAAGGAACAGGAAACTGGAAGGGATGGTCTGGCACACAAACCCACCACACAGAACTTTCTGGAGGTCGAGATGGAAAGTGAGGAATTCCTCCACTAAACCATATAGGTGGGCACTCTCCGGACACTATATGTAAATGGAAACAGTTTTATAGAGAAACACAAGACATATGAGTGGTCTGTTGCGTTTTCTGGCCCTTTCGCTCGGCTCACTGCTTTCAAGGGTCATCCGCTGTGTTCTCACGTATTAATTTATTCATCCTTTCATTCATTCGTGTATTTATTATTTTATTTCCATACGTATTTATTTGTTAGTTTTTCATTGAACTGACTTACTCATTCGTGTATAGATTTCACAGCTGGCAGACAAGTCCTGAAAGTGGACGCGGTCGATGGTGGCTCCGTGGCTCCACCTCGTGGCAAAAGCCCGAACTGCTGCCTGAAAACGAAGGAACGGGATATTGAGGGGGATGGTCTGCGTGTGACACAAACCCACCATGCAGAACTTTCTGGAGGTCAGTTTGGGAAGTGGGGACTTCCTTGACTAATCCATGTTGGTGGGCCCTCTCTGGGACAGTCCAGCGAAGTGGAATCATACAATACGTGGTCTTTACCATTTCTGAGTCCTTTCACTGAGCCGAATATGTTCAAGGTTCATAAATGTCATGTATTTACTTACTTACATATTTATTTGCTTATTTATGTATGGATTTCACACTTGCAGATGATACCTGAGAGTGGAGTTTGATGATCGTGGTTTACATACATATGGGACGGAAACTCTCTCTCTCGTGGGCCACCTTGTGGCAAAAGCCTGAACCGCTGCCGGAAAACTAAGGGACAGGAAAAGGGGCGGGATGATCTGTGACACAGACCCACCACACAGAATTTTCTGGAGGCGAAAGTGGAACGTGGGGAATTCCTGGACTCTGCCACGTAGGTGGGCTCTCTCTAGACACGACAAAGAAATGCACTCATTTTTATAGACAAATGTAGACATACTGTGGTCTTTCAATTGTCGACTCCCTTCGCTTAGCTTAATACATTCAAGGCTCCTCCATTTACTTTAGTTATATGTTACTTTGTTACTTTCTTTCTTATTTCCTTGTTGATGGGCTGACTGATGGATTGATTGACTGACTGAGGTGGCGTTTCAGGACGGCGGTTCTTTGGGGCCACCTTGTGGCCAAAGCCTGAACGACTCCTTGAACGCTGAGGAACAGGAAAACGGAAGGGATGGTCTCCGACACAAACCCACCACAGAGAGCTTTCTGGACGTCAGAAAGGAAAGTAGGGAATTCCTTGACTAAACCTTATAGGTGGGCTTTCTGGACATTATACATCAATGGCATCATTTTTACAGAGAAACAGAAGACATATGTGTGGTCTGTTGCATTTTCTAGTCCTTTCACTTAGCTCACTGCTTTCAAGGGTCATCCACTGTATTTTCACTTATTTATTTACTCACTCCTTTATCATTTTACTTACAGATTTATTTATCTGTCCATTTTTTAGTTTTATTTGTTTGCTCATTCTTTATATATTTTCCACCTGGCGGACAATTCTTGACAGCGGACATTGATGATGGTGGTTCTATTGCGCCACCTCGTGTCCAAAGCCTGAACTGCCGCCTGAACACCTAGGAACAGGCAGTTGAGAGGGATTGTCTGGGACACAAGCCCACCACACAGACCTTTCTGGAGGCCAGCTTGGAAAGTGGGGAATTCCTTGACTAAGCCCATGTAGGTGGGCTCTCTCTGGACACTATGTAGAAACGTAATCATGGTAATAGACAAAGGTAGACAGAGTTGCTGTCTGTTGCCTTTTCTACTCCTGTCACTGAGCTTAATACTTTCAAGATGCATTCATTTGGTTGATGTAGTTCGTCAGTTGGCTACTTCCTGTCTTGCTTTCTTACTTACTTCATTATGCACATATTTATTTATGTATTCATGTCTGTATGCATGGATTTATGTACCTATGTATGTTACACCTCATAGACAATACTTGAGAGTGGAGTTTGAGGACGTGATTCTTTGGCGCCACCTTGTGGCAACAACCTGAACCGGTGCTGGCGCACTAAGGAGCAGGAAAATGGAAGGGAGGGTCCGGGACACAAACCCACCAGACAGAGCTTTCTGGAAGTCAAAATGGAAAGTGGGGAATTCTTGGACTAAACCATATCAGTGGGCTCTGTCTGGACACTACATATCAATGGAATCTTTCTTAGAGGCCTATATATGTATACCTCCATATATATACACATATACATGTATATGTGTATATATATATGGAGGTATACAAATATAGGCACGCATGTATATATATATACACATATACATGTATATGTGTATATATATATGGAGGTATACAAATACACACACGCACGCGCGCGCACGTATGCACACACACACACACATATATATTTGTGGTCTTTGGCATTTTTGAGTCCTTGAACCTACCTTATCATTTTCAAGGTTCATCCATTCTTTTCTTGATTGATTGATGGGTCTACCAATCCATTTATTATTCTATTAACATATTTATTTGTTAATTTATTATTTCCTTATATACTCATTCATTTATATCGTTTTCACCTTGCAGACAATTCCGGAAACTGGTGTTTGTCGAAGGTGGTTCTGTGGCGCCACCTTGTGGCAAAAGCCCGAACTGCTGCCTGCAAACGAAGGAACGGGAAATTGAGAGGGATGGTCTGTGACTCGAACCCGGCACAAGGAGCTTTCTGGAGGCCAAAATGGGAAGGGGGAACTTCCTTGACTAAACCATGTCGGTGGGCTCTCTCTGGACAGTACATAGAAGTGGAATCCTACCAGATGGGGTCTTTACTTTTTTTTTTAAGATTTTTTTTTATTGATTGGCCAGACCGAGACCACAAGTAGGCAGAGAGGCAGAGAGAGAGGGGCAAGCAGGCTCCCCGCTGAGCAGAGAGCCGGATGCGGGGCTCGATCCCAGGACCCTGAGATCACGACCCGAGCCGAAGGCAGAGGCTCAACCCACTGAGCCACCCAGGTGCCCCCCATATGGGGTCTTTACTGCATTTGACTCCTTTCACTTAGCTTACTCTTTTCAAGGTTCAGAAGTTTTATTTATTTCTTTAGTCGGTTACGTACTCACTTACTTTCTCACTCACTGATTCATTCATTCATTCATTCATCCATCCATTCATTCATTCATAGAGCTATGTATTTTACACGTTATGGACAATACTCCAGAGTGGAGTTTGATGATGGTATTTCTTTGGGGCCACCTTGTGGCCAAAGGCTGAACTGCTCCTGGAACGCTAAGGAACAGGAAACTGGAAGGGATGGTCTGGCACACAAACCCACCACACAGAACTTTCTGGAGGTCGAGATGGAAAGTGAGGAATTCCTCCACTAAACCATATAGGTGGGCACTCTCCGGACACTATATGTAAATGGAAACAGTTTTATAGAGAAACACAAGACATATGAGTGGTCTGTTGCGTTTTCTGGCCCTTTCGCTCGGCTCACTGCTTTCAAGGGTCATCCGCTGTGTTCTCACGTATTAATTTATTCATCCTTTCATTCATTCGTGTATTTATTATTTTATTTCCATACGTATTTATTTGTTAGTTTTTCATTGAACTGACTTACTCATTCGTGTATAGATTTCACAGCTGGCAGACAAGTCCTGAAAGTGGACGCGGTCGATGGTGGCTCCGTGGCTCCACCTCGTGGCAAAAGCCCGAACTGCTGCCTGAAAACGAAGGAACGGGATATTGAGGGGGATGGTCTGCGTGTGACACAAACCCACCATGCAGAACTTTCTGGAGGTCAGTTTGGGAAGTGGGGACTTCCTTGACTAATCCATGTTGGTGGGCCCTCTCTGGGACAGTCCAGCGAAGTGGAATCATACAATACGTGGTCTTTACCATTTCTGAGTCCTTTCACTGAGCCGAATATGTTCAAGGTTCATAAATGTCATGTATTTACTTACTTACATATTTATTTGCTTATTTATGTATGGATTTCACACTTGCAGATGATACCTGAGAGTGGAGTTTGATGATCGTGGTTTACATACATATGGGACGGAAACTCTCTCTCTCGTGGGCCACCTTGTGGCAAAAGCCTGAACCGCTGCCGGAAAACTAAGGGACAGGAAAAGGGGCGGGATGATCTGTGACACAGACCCACCACACAGAATTTTCTGGAGGCGAAAGTGGAACGTGGGGAATTCCTGGACTCTGCCACGTAGGTGGGCTCTCTCTAGACACGACAAAGAAATGCACTCATTTTTATAGACAAATGTAGACATACTGTGGTCTTTCAATTGTCGACTCCCTTCGCTTAGCTTAATACATTCAAGGCTCCTCCATTTACTTTAGTTATATGTTACTTTGTTACTTTCTTTCTTATTTCCTTGTTGATGGGCTGACTGATGGATTGATTGACTGACTGAGGTGGCGTTTCAGGACGGCGGTTCTTTGGGGCCACCTTGTGGCCAAAGCCTGAACGACTCCTTGAACGCTGAGGAACAGGAAAACGGAAGGGATGGTCTCCGACACAAACCCACCACAGAGAGCTTTCTGGACGTCAGAAAGGAAAGTAGGGAATTCCTTGACTAAACCTTATAGGTGGGCTTTCTGGACATTATACATCAATGGCATCATTTTTACAGAGAAACAGAAGACATATGTGTGGTCTGTTGCATTTTCTAGTCCTTTCACTTAGCTCACTGCTTTCAAGGGTCATCCACTGTATTTTCACTTATTTATTTACTCACTCCTTTATCATTTTACTTACAGATTTATTTATCTGTCCATTTTTTAGTTTTATTTGTTTGCTCATTCTTTATATATTTTCCACCTGGCGGACAATTCTTGACAGCGGACATTGATGATGGTGGTTCTATTGCGCCACCTCGTGTCCAAAGCCTGAACTGCCGCCTGAACACCTAGGAACAGGCAGTTGAGAGGGATTGTCTGGGACACAAGCCCACCACACAGACCTTTCTGGAGGCCAGCTTGGAAAGTGGGGAATTCCTTGACTAAGCCCATGTAGGTGGGCTCTCTCTGGACACTATGTAGAAACGTAATCATGGTAATAGACAAAGGTAGACAGAGTTGCTGTCTGTTGCCTTTTCTACTCCTGTCACTGAGCTTAATACTTTCAAGATGCATTCATTTGGTTGATGTAGTTCGTCAGTTGGCTACTTCCTGTCTTGCTTTCTTACTTACTTCATTATGCACATATTTATTTATGTATTCATGTCTGTATGCATGGATTTATGTACCTATGTATGTTACACCTCATAGACAATACTTGAGAGTGGAGTTTGAGGACGTGATTCTTTGGCGCCACCTTGTGGCAACAACCTGAACCGGTGCTGGCGCACTAAGGAGCAGGAAAATGGAAGGGAGGGTCCGGGACACAAACCCACCAGACAGAGCTTTCTGGAAGTCAAAATGGAAAGTGGGGAATTCTTGGACTAAACCATATCAGTGGGCTCTGTCTGGACACTACATATCAATGGAATCTTTCTTAGAGGCCTATATATGTATACCTCCATATATATACACATATACATGTATATGTGTATATACACATATATGTGTATATATACATACACATGTATATGTGTATATATATATGGAGGTATACAAATACACACACGCACGCGTGCGCACGTATGCACACACACACACACACACACACACACACACACATATATATTTGTGGTCTTTGGCATTTTTGAGTCCTTGAACCTACCTTATCATTTTCAAGGTTCATCCATTCTTTTCTTGATTGATTGATGGGTCTACCAATCCATTTATTATTCTATTAACATATTTATTTGTTAATTTATTATTTCCTTATATACTCATTCATTTATATCGTTTTCACCTTGCAGACAATTCCGGAAACTGGTGTTTGTCGAAGGTGGTTCTGTGGCGCCACCTTGTGGCAAAAGCCCGAACTGCTGCCTGCAAACGAAGGAACGGGAAATTGAGAGGGATGGTCTGTGACTCGAACCCGGCACAAGGAGCTTTCTGGAGGCCAAAATGGGAAGGGGGAACTTCCTTGACTAAACCATGTCGGTGGGCTCTCTCTGGACAGTACATAGAAGTGGAATCCTACCAGATGGGGTCTTTACTTTTTTTTTTAAGATTTTTTTTTATTGATTGGCCAGACCGAGACCACAAGTAGGCAGAGAGGCAGAGAGAGAGGGGCAAGCAGGCTCCCCGCTGAGCAGAGAGCCGGATGCGGGGCTCGATCCCAGGACCCTGAGATCACGACCCGAGCCGAAGGCAGAGGCTCAACCCACTGAGCCACCCAGGTGCCCCCCATATGGGGTCTTTACTGCATTTGACTCCTTTCACTTAGCTTACTCTTTTCAAGGTTCAGAAGTTTTATTTATTTCTTTAGTCGGTTACGTACTCACTTACTTTCTCACTCACTGATTCATTCATTCATTCATTCATTCATCCATTCATTCATTCATAGAGCTATGTATTTTACACGTTATGGACAATACTCCAGAGTGGAGTTTGATGATGGTATTTCTTTGGGGCCACCTTGTGGCCAAAGGCTGAACTGCTCCTGGAACGCTAAGGAACAGGAAACTGGAAGGGATGGTCTGGCACACAAACCCACCACACAGTACTTTCTGGAGGTCGAGATGGAAAGTGAGGAATTCCTCCACTAAACCATATAGGTGGGCACTCTCCGGACACTATATGTAAATGGAAACAGTTTTATAGAGAAACACAAGACATATGAGTGGTCTGTTGCGTTTTCTGGCCCTTTCGCTCGGCTCACTGCTTTCAAGGGTCATCCGCTGTGTTCTCACGTATTAATTTATTCATCCTTTCATTCATTCGTGTATTTATTATTTTATTTCCATACGTATTTATTTGTTAGTTTTTCATTGAACTGACTTACTCATTCGTGTATAGATTTCACAGCTGGCAGACAAGTCCTGAAAGTGGACGCGGTCGATGGTGGCTCCGTGGCTCCACCTCGTGGCAAAAGCCCGAACTGCTGCCTGAAAACGAAGGAACGGGATATTGAGGGGGATGGTCTGCGTGTGACACAAACCCACCATGCAGAACTTTCTGGAGGTCAGTTTGGGAAGTGGGGACTTCCTTGACTAATCCATGTTGGTGGGCCCTCTCTGGGACAGTCCAGCGAAGTGGAATCATACAATACGTGGTCTTTACCATTTCTGAGTCCTTTCACTGAGCCGAATATGTTCAAGGTTCATAAATGTCATGTATTTACTTACTTACATATTTATTTGCTTATTTATGTATGGATTTCACACTTGCAGATGATACCTGAGAGTGGAGTTTGATGATCGTGGTTTACATACATATGGGACGGAAACTCTCTCTCTCGTGGGCCACCTTGTGGCAAAAGCCTGAACCGCTGCCGGAAAACTAAGGGACAGGAAAAGGGGCGGGATGATCTGTGACACAGACCCACCACACAGAATTTTCTGGAGGCGAAAGTGGAACGTGGGGAATTCCTGGACTCTGCCACGTAGGTGGGCTCTCTCTAGACACGACAAAGAAATGCACTCATTTTTATAGACAAATGTAGACATACTGTGGTCTTTCAATTGTCGACTCCCTTCGCTTAGCTTAATACATTCAAGGCTCCTCCATTTACTTTAGTTATATGTTACTTTGTTACTTTCTTTCTTATTTCCTTGTTGATGGGCTGACTGATGGATTGATTGACTGACTGAGGTGGCGTTTCAGGACGGCGGTTCTTTGGGGCCACCTTGTGGCCAAAGCCTGAACGACTCCTTGAACGCTGAGGAACAGGAAAACGGAAGGGATGGTCTCCGACACAAACCCACCACAGAGAGCTTTCTGGACGTCAGAAAGGAAAGTAGGGAATTCCTTGACTAAACCTTATAGGTGGGCTTTCTGGACATTATACATCAATGGCATCATTTTTACAGAGAAACAGAAGACATATGTGTGGTCTGTTGCATTTTCTAGTCCTTTCACTTAGCTCACTGCTTTCAAGGGTCATCCACTGTATTTTCACTTATTTATTTACTCACTCCTTTATCATTTTACTTACAGATTTATTTATCTGTCCATTTTTTAGTTTTATTTGTTTGCTCATTCTTTATATATTTTCCACCTGGCGGACAATTCTTGACAGCGGACATTGATGATGGTGGTTCTATTGCGCCACCTCGTGTCCAAAGCCTGAACTGCCGCCTGAACACCTAGGAACAGGCAGTTGAGAGGGATTGTCTGGGACACAAGCCCACCACACAGACCTTTCTGGAGGCCAGCTTGGAAAGTGGGGAATTCCTTGACTAAGCCCATGTAGGTGGGCTCTCTCTGGACACTATGTAGAAACGTAATCATGGTAATAGACAAAGGTAGACAGAGTTGCTGTCTGTTGCCTTTTCTACTCCTGTCACTGAGCTTAATACTTTCAAGATGCATTCATTTGGTTGATGTAGTTCGTCAGTTGGCTACTTCCTGTCTTGCTTTCTTACTTACTTCATTATGCACATATTTATTTATGTATTCATGTCTGTATGCATGGATTTATGTACCTATGTATGTTACACCTCATAGACAATACTTGAGAGTGGAGTTTGAGGACGTGATTCTTTGGCGCCACCTTGTGGCAACAACCTGAACCGGTGCTGGCGCACTAAGGAGCAGGAAAATGGAAGGGAGGGTCCGGGACACAAACCCACCAGACAGAGCTTTCTGGAAGTCAAAATGGAAAGTGGGGAATTCTTGGACTAAACCATATCAGTGGGCTCTGTCTGGACACTACATATCAATGGAATCTTTCTTAGAGGCCTATATATGTATACCTCCATATATATACACATATACATGTATATGTGTATATATATATGGAGGTATACAAATATAGGCACGCATGTATATATATATACACATATACATGTATATGTGTATATATATATGGAGGTATACAAATACACACACGCACGCGCGCGCACGTATGCACACACACACACACACACACACACACACACATATATATTTGTGGTCTTTGGCATTTTTGAGTCCTTGAACCTACCTTATCATTTTCAAGGTTCATCCATTCTTTTCTTGATTGATTGATGGGTCTACCAATCCATTTATTATTCTATTAACATATTTATTTGTTAATTTATTATTTCCTTATATACTCATTCATTTATATCGTTTTCACCTTGCAGACAATTCCGGAAACTGGTGTTTGTCGAAGGTGGTTCTGTGGCGCCACCTTGTGGCAAAAGCCCGAACTGCTGCCTGCAAACGAAGGAACGGGAAATTGAGAGGGATGGTCTGTGACTCGAACCCGGCACAAGGAGCTTTCTGGAGGCCAAAATGGGAAGGGGGAACTTCCTTGACTAAACCATGTCGGTGGGCTCTCTCTGGACAGTACATAGAAGTGGAATCCTACCAGATGGGGTCTTTACTTTTTTTTTTAAGATTTTTTTTTATTGATTGGCCAGACCGAGACCACAAGTAGGCAGAGAGGCAGAGAGAGAGGGGCAAGCAGGCTCCCCGCTGAGCAGAGAGCCGGATGCGGGGCTCGATCCCAGGACCCTGAGATCACGACCCGAGCCGAAGGCAGAGGCTCAACCCACTGAGCCACCCAGGTGCCCCCCATATGGGGTCTTTACTGCATTTGACTCCTTTCACTTAGCTTACTCTTTTCAAGGTTCAGAAGTTTTATTTATTTCTTTAGTCGGTTACGTACTCACTTACTTTCTCACTCACTGATTCATTCATTCATTCATTCATCCATCCATTCATTCATTCATAGAGCTATGTATTTTACACGTTATGGACAATACTCCAGAGTGGAGTTTGATGATGGTATTTCTTTGGGGCCACCTTGTGGCCAAAGGCTGAACTGCTCCTGGAACGCTAAGGAACAGGAAACTGGAAGGGATGGTCTGGCACACAAACCCACCACACAGAACTTTCTGGAGGTCGAGATGGAAAGTGAGGAATTCCTCCACTAAACCATATAGGTGGGCACTCTCCGGACACTATATGTAAATGGAAACAGTTTTATAGAGAAACACAAGACATATGAGTGGTCTGTTGCGTTTTCTGGCCCTTTCGCTCGGCTCACTGCTTTCAAGGGTCATCCGCTGTGTTCTCACGTATTAATTTATTCATCCTTTCATTCATTCGTGTATTTATTATTTTATTTCCATACGTATTTATTTGTTAGTTTTTCATTGAACTGACTTACTCATTCGTGTATAGATTTCACAGCTGGCAGACAAGTCCTGAAAGTGGACGCGGTCGATGGTGGCTCCGTGGCTCCACCTCGTGGCAAAAGCCCGAACTGCTGCCTGAAAACGAAGGAACGGGATATTGAGGGGGATGGTCTGCGTGTGACACAAACCCACCATGCAGAACTTTCTGGAGGTCAGTTTGGGAAGTGGGGACTTCCTTGACTAATCCATGTTGGTGGGCCCTCTCTGGGACAGTCCAGCGAAGTGGAATCATACAATACGTGGTCTTTACCATTTCTGAGTCCTTTCACTGAGCCGAATATGTTCAAGGTTCATAAATGTCATGTATTTACTTACTTACATATTTATTTGCTTATTTATGTATGGATTTCACACTTGCAGATGATACCTGAGAGTGGAGTTTGATGATCGTGGTTTACATACATATGGGACGGAAACTCTCTCTCTCGTGGGCCACCTTGTGGCAAAAGCCTGAACCGCTGCCGGAAAACTAAGGGACAGGAAAAGGGGCGGGATGATCTGTGACACAGACCCACCACACAGAATTTTCTGGAGGCGAAAGTGGAACGTGGGGAATTCCTGGACTCTGCCACGTAGGTGGGCTCTCTCTAGACACGACAAAGAAATGCACTCATTTTTATAGACAAATGTAGACATACTGTGGTCTTTCAATTGTCGACTCCCTTCGCTTAGCTTAATACATTCAAGGCTCCTCCATTTACTTTAGTTATATGTTACTTTGTTACTTTCTTTCTTATTTCCTTGTTGATGGGCTGACTGATGGATTGATTGACTGACTGAGGTGGCGTTTCAGGACGGCGGTTCTTTGGGGCCACCTTGTGGCCAAAGCCTGAACGACTCCTTGAACGCTGAGGAACAGGAAAACGGAAGGGATGGTCTCCGACACAAACCCACCACAGAGAGCTTTCTGGACGTCAGAAAGGAAAGTAGGGAATTCCTTGACTAAACCTTATAGGTGGGCTTTCTGGACATTATACATCAATGGCATCATTTTTACAGAGAAACAGAAGACATATGTGTGGTCTGTTGCATTTTCTAGTCCTTTCACTTAGCTCACTGCTTTCAAGGGTCATCCACTGTATTTTCACTTATTTATTTACTCACTCCTTTATCATTTTACTTACAGATTTATTTATCTGTCCATTTTTTAGTTTTATTTGTTTGCTCATTCTTTATATATTTTCCACCTGGCGGACAATTCTTGACAGCGGACATTGATGATGGTGGTTCTATTGCGCCACCTCGTGTCCAAAGCCTGAACTGCCGCCTGAACACCTAGGAACAGGCAGTTGAGAGGGATTGTCTGGGACACAAGCCCACCACACAGACCTTTCTGGAGGCCAGCTTGGAAAGTGGGGAATTCCTTGACTAAGCCCATGTAGGTGGGCTCTCTCTGGACACTATGTAGAAACGTAATCATGGTAATAGACAAAGGTAGACAGAGTTGCTGTCTGTTGCCTTTTCTACTCCTGTCACTGAGCTTAATACTTTCAAGATGCATTCATTTGGTTGATGTAGTTCGTCAGTTGGCTACTTCCTGTCTTGCTTTCTTACTTACTTCATTATGCACATATTTATTTATGTATTCATGTCTGTATGCATGGATTTATGTACCTATGTATGTTACACCTCATAGACAATACTTGAGAGTGGAGTTTGAGGACGTGATTCTTTGGCGCCACCTTGTGGCAACAACCTGAACCGGTGCTGGCGCACTAAGGAGCAGGAAAATGGAAGGGAGGGTCCGGGACACAAACCCACCAGACAGAGCTTTCTGGAAGTCAAAATGGAAAGTGGGGAATTCTTGGACTAAACCATATCAGTGGGCTCTGTCTGGACACTACATATCAATGGAATCTTTCTTAGAGGCCTATATATGTATACCTCCATATATATACACATATACATGTATATGTGTATATATATATGGAGGTATACAAATATAGGCACGCATGTATATATATATACACATATACATGTATATGTGTATATATATATGGAGGTATACAAATACACACACGCACGCGCGCGCACGTATGCACACACACACACACATATATATTTGTGGTCTTTGGCATTTTTGAGTCCTTGAACCTACCTTATCATTTTCAAGGTTCATCCATTCTTTTCTTGATTGATTGATGGGTCTACCAATCCATTTATTATTCTATTAACATATTTATTTGTTAATTTATTATTTCCTTATATACTCATTCATTTATATCGTTTTCACCTTGCAGACAATTCCGGAAACTGGTGTTTGTCGAAGGTGGTTCTGTGGCGCCACCTTGTGGCAAAAGCCCGAACTGCTGCCTGCAAACGAAGGAACGGGAAATTGAGAGGGATGGTCTGTGACTCGAACCCGGCACAAGGAGCTTTCTGGAGGCCAAAATGGGAAGGGGGAACTTCCTTGACTAAACCATGTCGGTGGGCTCTCTCTGGACAGTACATAGAAGTGGAATCCTACCAGATGGGGTCTTTACTTTTTTTTTTAAGATTTTTTTTTATTGATTGGCCAGACCGAGACCACAAGTAGGCAGAGAGGCAGAGAGAGAGGGGCAAGCAGGCTCCCCGCTGAGCAGAGAGCCGGATGCGGGGCTCGATCCCAGGACCCTGAGATCACGACCCGAGCCGAAGGCAGAGGCTCAACCCACTGAGCCACCCAGGTGCCCCCCATATGGGGTCTTTACTGCATTTGACTCCTTTCACTTAGCTTACTCTTTTCAAGGTTCAGAAGTTTTATTTATTTCTTTAGTCGGTTACGTACTCACTTACTTTCTCACTCACTGATTCATTCATTCATTCATTCATCCATCCATTCATTCATTCATAGAGCTATGTATTTTACACGTTATGGACAATACTCCAGAGTGGAGTTTGATGATGGTATTTCTTTGGGGCCACCTTGTGGCCAAAGGCTGAACTGCTCCTGGAACGCTAAGGAACAGGAAACTGGAAGGGATGGTCTGGCACACAAACCCACCACACAGAACTTTCTGGAGGTCGAGATGGAAAGTGAGGAATTCCTCCACTAAACCATATAGGTGGGCACTCTCCGGACACTATATGTAAATGGAAACAGTTTTATAGAGAAACACAAGACATATGAGTGGTCTGTTGCGTTTTCTGGCCCTTTCGCTCGGCTCACTGCTTTCAAGGGTCATCCGCTGTGTTCTCACGTATTAATTTATTCATCCTTTCATTCATTCGTGTATTTATTATTTTATTTCCATACGTATTTATTTGTTAGTTTTTCATTGAACTGACTTACTCATTCGTGTATAGATTTCACAGCTGGCAGACAAGTCCTGAAAGTGGACGCGGTCGATGGTGGCTCCGTGGCTCCACCTCGTGGCAAAAGCCCGAACTGCTGCCTGAAAACGAAGGAACGGGATATTGAGGGGGATGGTCTGCGTGTGACACAAACCCACCATGCAGAACTTTCTGGAGGTCAGTTTGGGAAGTGGGGACTTCCTTGACTAATCCATGTTGGTGGGCCCTCTCTGGGACAGTCCAGCGAAGTGGAATCATACAATACGTGGTCTTTACCATTTCTGAGTCCTTTCACTGAGCCGAATATGTTCAAGGTTCATAAATGTCATGTATTTACTTACTTACATATTTATTTGCTTATTTATGTATGGATTTCACACTTGCAGATGATACCTGAGAGTGGAGTTTGATGATCGTGGTTTACATACATATGGGACGGAAACTCTCTCTCTCGTGGGCCACCTTGTGGCAAAAGCCTGAACCGCTGCCGGAAAACTAAGGGACAGGAAAAGGGGCGGGATGATCTGTGACACAGACCCACCACACAGAATTTTCTGGAGGCGAAAGTGGAACGTGGGGAATTCCTGGACTCTGCCACGTAGGTGGGCTCTCTCTAGACACGACAAAGAAATGCACTCATTTTTATAGACAAATGTAGACATACTGTGGTCTTTCAATTGTCGACTCCCTTCGCTTAGCTTAATACATTCAAGGCTCCTCCATTTACTTTAGTTATATGTTACTTTGTTACTTTCTTTCTTATTTCCTTGTTGATGGGCTGACTGATGGATTGATTGACTGACTGAGGTGGCGTTTCAGGACGGCGGTTCTTTGGGGCCACCTTGTGGCCAAAGCCTGAACGACTCCTTGAACGCTGAGGAACAGGAAAACGGAAGGGATGGTCTCCGACACAAACCCACCACAGAGAGCTTTCTGGACGTCAGAAAGGAAAGTAGGGAATTCCTTGACTAAACCTTATAGGTGGGCTTTCTGGACATTATACATCAATGGCATCATTTTTAGAGAGAAACAGAAGACATATGTGTGGTCTGTTGCATTTTCTAGTCCTTTCACTTAGCTCACTGCTTTCAAGGGTCATCCACTGTATTTTCACTTATTTATTTACTCACTCCTTTATCATTTTACTTACAGATTTATTTATCTGTCCATTTTTTAGTTTTATTTGTTTGCTCATTCTTTATATATTTTCCACCTGGCGGACAATTCTTGACAGCGGACATTGATGATGGTGGTTCTATTGCGCCACCTCGTGTCCAAAGCCTGAACTGCCGCCTGAACACCTAGGAACAGGCAGTTGAGAGGGATTGTCTGGGACACAAGCCCACCACACAGACCTTTCTGGAGGCCAGCTTGGAAAGTGGGGAATTCCTTGACTAAGCCCATGTAGGTGGGCTCTCTCTGGACACTATGTAGAAACGTAATCATGGTAATAGACAAAGGTAGACAGAGTTGCTGTCTGTTGCCTTTTCTACTCCTGTCACTGAGCTTAATACTTTCAAGATGCATTCATTTGGTTGATGTAGTTCGTCAGTTGGCTACTTCCTGTCTTGCTTTCTTACTTACTTCATTATGCACATATTTATTTATGTATTCATGTCTGTATGCATGGATTTATGTACCTATGTATGTTACACCTCATAGACAATACTTGAGAGTGGAGTTTGAGGACGTGATTCTTTGGCGCCACCTTGTGGCAACAACCTGAACCGGTGCTGGCGCACTAAGGAGCAGGAAAATGGAAGGGAGGGTCCGGGACACAAACCCACCAGACAGAGCTTTCTGGAAGTCAAAATGGAAAGTGGGGAATTCTTGGACTAAACCATATCAGTGGGCTCTGTCTGGACACTACATATCAATGGAATCTTTCTTAGAGGCCTATATATGTATACCTCCATATATATACACATATACATGTATATGTGTATATACACACACATATATGTGTATATATACATACACATGTATATGTGTATATATATATGGAGGTATACAAATACACACACGCACGCGCGCGCACGTATGCACACACACACACACACACACACACACACATATATATTTGTGGTCTTTGGCATTTTTGAGTCCTTGAACCTACCTTATCATTTTCAAGGTTCATCCATTCTTTTCTTGATTGATTGATGGGTCTACCAATCCATTTATTATTCTATTAACATATTTATTTGTTAATTTATTATTTCCTTATATACTCATTCATTTATATCGTTTTCACCTTGCAGACAATTCCGGAAACTGGTGTTTGTCGAAGGTGGTTCTGTGGCGCCACCTTGTGGCAAAAGCCCGAACTGCTGCCTGCAAACGAAGGAACGGGAAATTGAGAGGGATGGTCTGTGACTCGAACCCGGCACAAGGAGCTTTCTGGAGGCCAAAATGGGAAGGGGGAACTTCCTTGACTAAACCATGTCGGTGGGCTCTCTCTGGACAGTACATAGAAGTGGAATCCTACCAGATGGGGTCTTTACTTTTTTTTTTAAGATTTTTTTTTATTGATTGGCCAGACCGAGACCACAAGTAGGCAGAGAGGCAGAGAGAGAGGGGCAAGCAGGCTCCCCGCTGAGCAGAGAGCCGGATGCGGGGCTCGATCCCAGGACCCTGAGATCACGACCCGAGCCGAAGGCAGAGGCTCAACCCACTGAGCCACCCAGGTGCCCCCCATATGGGGTCTTTACTGCATTTGACTCCTTTTACTTAGCTTACTCTTTTCAAGGTTCAGAAGTTTTATTTATTTCTTTAGTCGGTTACGTACTCACTTACTTTCTCACTCACTGATTCATTCATTCATTCATTCATTCATCCATTCATTCATTCATAGAGCTATGTATTTTACACGTTATGGACAATACTCCAGAGTGGAGTTTGATGATGGTATTTCTTTGGGGCCACCTTGTGGCCAAAGGCTGAACTGCTCCTGGAACGCTAAGGAACAGGAAACTGGAAGGGATGGTCTGGCACACAAACCCACCACACAGTACTTTCTGGAGGTCGAGATGGAAAGTGAGGAATTCCTCCACTAAACCATATAGGTGGGCACTCTCCGGACACTATATGTAAATGGAAACAGTTTTATAGAGAAACACAAGACATATGAGTGGTCTGTTGCGTTTTCTGGCCCTTTCGCTCGGCTCACTGCTTTCAAGGGTCATCCGCTGTGTTCTCACGTATTAATTTATTCATCCTTTCATTCATTCGTGTATTTATTATTTTATTTCCATACGTATTTATTTGTTAGTTTTTCATTGAACTGACTTACTCATTCGTGTATAGATTTCACAGCTGGCAGACAAGTCCTGAAAGTGGACGCGGTCGATGGTGGCTCCGTGGCTCCACCTCGTGGCAAAAGCCCGAACTGCTGCCTGAAAACGAAGGAACGGGATATTGAGGGGGATGGTCTGCGTGTGACACAAACCCACCATGCAGAACTTTCTGGAGGTCAGTTTGGGAAGTGGGGACTTCCTTGACTAATCCATGTTGGTGGGCCCTCTCTGGGACAGTCCAGCGAAGTGGAATCATACAATACGTGGTCTTTACCATTTCTGAGTCCTTTCACTGAGCCGAATATGTTCAAGGTTCATAAATGTCATGTATTTACTTACTTACATATTTATTTGCTTATTTATGTATGGATTTCACACTTGCAGATGATACCTGAGAGTGGAGTTTGATGATCGTGGTTTACATACATATGGGACGGAAACTCTCTCTCTCGTGGGCCACCTTGTGGCAAAAGCCTGAACCGCTGCCGGAAAACTAAGGGACAGGAAAAGGGGCGGGATGATCTGTGACACAGACCCACCACACAGAATTTTCTGGAGGCGAAAGTGGAACGTGGGGAATTCCTGGACTCTGCCACGTAGGTGGGCTCTCTCTAGACACGACAAAGAAATGCACTCATTTTTATAGACAAATGTAGACATACTGTGGTCTTTCAATTGTCGACTCCCTTCGCTTAGCTTAATACATTCAAGGCTCCTCCATTTACTTTAGTTATATGTTACTTTGTTACTTTCTTTCTTATTTCCTTGTTGATGGGCTGACTGATGGATTGATTGACTGACTGAGGTGGCGTTTCAGGACGGCGGTTCTTTGGGGCCACCTTGTGGCCAAAGCCTGAACGACTCCTTGAACGCTGAGGAACAGGAAAACGGAAGGGATGGTCTCCGACACAAACCCACCACAGAGAGCTTTCTGGACGTCAGAAAGGAAAGTAGGGAATTCCTTGACTAAACCTTATAGGTGGGCTTTCTGGACATTATACATCAATGGCATCATTTTTACAGAGAAACAGAAGACATATGTGTGGTCTGTTGCATTTTCTAGTCCTTTCACTTAGCTCACTGCTTTCAAGGGTCATCCACTGTATTTTCACTTATTTATTTACTCACTCCTTTATCATTTTACTTACAGATTTATTTATCTGTCCATTTTTTAGTTTTATTTGTTTGCTCATTCTTTATATATTTTCCACCTGGCGGACAATTCTTGACAGCGGACATTGATGATGGTGGTTCTATTGCGCCACCTCGTGTCCAAAGCCTGAACTGCCGCCTGAACACCTAGGAACAGGCAGTTGAGAGGGATTGTCTGGGACACAAGCCCACCACACAGACCTTTCTGGAGGCCAGCTTGGAAAGTGGGGAATTCCTTGACTAAGCCCATGTAGGTGGGCTCTCTCTGGACACTATGTAGAAACGTAATCATGGTAATAGACAAAGGTAGACAGAGTTGCTGTCTGTTGCCTTTTCTACTCCTGTCACTGAGCTTAATACTTTCAAGATGCATTCATTTGGTTGATGTAGTTCGTCAGTTGGCTACTTCCTGTCTTGCTTTCTTACTTACTTCATTATGCACATATTTATTTATGTATTCATGTCTGTATGCATGGATTTATGTACCTATGTATGTTACACCTCATAGACAATACTTGAGAGTGGAGTTTGAGGACGTGATTCTTTGGCGCCACCTTGTGGCAACAACCTGAACCGGTGCTGGCGCACTAAGGAGCAGGAAAATGGAAGGGAGGGTCCGGGACACAAACCCACCAGACAGAGCTTTCTGGAAGTCAAAATGGAAAGTGGGGAATTCTTGGACTAAACCATATCAGTGGGCTCTGTCTGGACACTACATATCAATGGAATCTTTCTTAGAGGCCTATATATGTATACCTCCATATATATACACATATACATGTATATGTGTATATACACATATATGTGTATATATACATACACATGTATATGTGTATATATATATGGAGGTATACAAATACACACACGCACGCGCGCGCACGTATGCACACACACACACACACACACACACACACACACATATATATTTGTGGTCTTTGGCATTTTTGAGTCCTTGAACCTACCTTATCATTTTCAAGGTTCATCCATTCTTTTCTTGATTGATTGATGGGTCTACCAATCCATTTATTATTCTATTAACATATTTATTTGTTAATTTATTATTTCCTTATATACTCATTCATTTATATCGTTTTCACCTTGCAGACAATTCCGGAAACTGGTGTTTGTCGAAGGTGGTTCTGTGGCGCCACCTTGTGGCAAAAGCCCGAACTGCTGCCTGCAAACGAAGGAACGGGAAATTGAGAGGGATGGTCTGTGACTCGAACCCGGCACAAGGAGCTTTCTGGAGGCCAAAATGGGAAGGGGGAACTTCCTTGACTAAACCATGTCGGTGGGCTCTCTCTGGACAGTACATAGAAGTGGAATCCTACCAGATGGGGTCTTTACTTTTTTTTTTAAGATTTTTTTTTATTGATTGGCCAGACCGAGACCACAAGTAGGCAGAGAGGCAGAGAGAGAGGGGCAAGCAGGCTCCCCGCTGAGCAGAGAGCCGGATGCGGGGCTCGATCCCAGGACCCTGAGATCACGACCCGAGCCGAAGGCAGAGGCTCAACCCACTGAGCCACCCAGGTGCCCCCCATATGGGGTCTTTACTGCATTTGACTCCTTTCACTTAGCTTACTCTTTTCAAGGTTCAGAAGTTTTATTTATTTCTTTAGTCGGTTACGTACTCACTTACTTTCTCACTCACTGATTCATTCATTCATTCATTCATCCATCCATTCATTCATTCATAGAGCTATGTATTTTACACGTTATGGACAATACTCCAGAGTGGAGTTTGATGATGGTATTTCTTTGGGGCCACCTTGTGGCCAAAGGCTGAACTGCTCCTGGAACGCTAAGGAACAGGAAACTGGAAGGGATGGTCTGGCACACAAACCCACCACACAGAACTTTCTGGAGGTCGAGATGGAAAGTGAGGAATTCCTCCACTAAACCATATAGGTGGGCACTCTCCGGACACTATATGTAAATGGAAACAGTTTTATAGAGAAACACAAGACATATGAGTGGTCTGTTGCGTTTTCTGGCCCTTTCGCTCGGCTCACTGCTTTCAAGGGTCATCCGCTGTGTTCTCACGTATTAATTTATTCATCCTTTCATTCATTCGTGTATTTATTATTTTATTTCCATACGTATTTATTTGTTAGTTTTTCATTGAACTGACTTACTCATTCGTGTATAGATTTCACAGCTGGCAGACAAGTCCTGAAAGTGGACGCGGTCGATGGTGGCTCCGTGGCTCCACCTCGTGGCAAAAGCCCGAACTGCTGCCTGAAAACGAAGGAACGGGATATTGAGGGGGATGGTCTGCGTGTGACACAAACCCACCATGCAGAACTTTCTGGAGGTCAGTTTGGGAAGTGGGGACTTCCTTGACTAATCCATGTTGGTGGGCCCTCTCTGGGACAGTCCAGCGAAGTGGAATCATACAATACGTGGTCTTTACCATTTCTGAGTCCTTTCACTGAGCCGAATATGTTCAAGGTTCATAAATGTCATGTATTTACTTACTTACATATTTATTTGCTTATTTATGTATGGATTTCACACTTGCAGATGATACCTGAGAGTGGAGTTTGATGATCGTGGTTTACATACATATGGGACGGAAACTCTCTCTCTCGTGGGCCACCTTGTGGCAAAAGCCTGAACCGCTGCCGGAAAACTAAGGGACAGGAAAAGGGGCGGGATGATCTGTGACACAGACCCACCACACAGAATTTTCTGGAGGCGAAAGTGGAACGTGGGGAATTCCTGGACTCTGCCACGTAGGTGGGCTCTCTCTAGACACGACAAAGAAATGCACTCATTTTTATAGACAAATGTAGACATACTGTGGTCTTTCAATTGTCGACTCCCTTCGCTTAGCTTAATACATTCAAGGCTCCTCCATTTACTTTAGTTATATGTTACTTTGTTACTTTCTTTCTTATTTCCTTGTTGATGGGCTGACTGATGGATTGATTGACTGACTGAGGTGGCGTTTCAGGACGGCGGTTCTTTGGGGCCACCTTGTGGCCAAAGCCTGAACGACTCCTTGAACGCTGAGGAACAGGAAAACGGAAGGGATGGTCTCCGACACAAACCCACCACAGAGAGCTTTCTGGACGTCAGAAAGGAAAGTAGGGAATTCCTTGACTAAACCTTATAGGTGGGCTTTCTGGACATTATACATCAATGGCATCATTTTTACAGAGAAACAGAAGACATATGTGTGGTCTGTTGCATTTTCTAGTCCTTTCACTTAGCTCACTGCTTTCAAGGGTCATCCACTGTATTTTCACTTATTTATTTACTCACTCCTTTATCATTTTACTTACAGATTTATTTATCTGTCCATTTTTTAGTTTTATTTGTTTGCTCATTCTTTATATATTTTCCACCTGGCGGACAATTCTTGACAGCGGACATTGATGATGGTGGTTCTATTGCGCCACCTCGTGTCCAAAGCCTGAACTGCCGCCTGAACACCTAGGAACAGGCAGTTGAGAGGGATTGTCTGGGACACAAGCCCACCACACAGACCTTTCTGGAGGCCAGCTTGGAAAGTGGGGAATTCCTTGACTAAGCCCATGTAGGTGGGCTCTCTCTGGACACTATGTAGAAACGTAATCATGGTAATAGACAAAGGTAGACAGAGTTGCTGTCTGTTGCCTTTTCTACTCCTGTCACTGAGCTTAATACTTTCAAGATGCATTCATTTGGTTGATGTAGTTCGTCAGTTGGCTACTTCCTGTCTTGCTTTCTTACTTACTTCATTATGCACATATTTATTTATGTATTCATGTCTGTATGCATGGATTTATGTACCTATGTATGTTACACCTCATAGACAATACTTGAGAGTGGAGTTTGAGGACGTGATTCTTTGGCGCCACCTTGTGGCAACAACCTGAACCGGTGCTGGCGCACTAAGGAGCAGGAAAATGGAAGGGAGGGTCCGGGACACAAACCCACCAGACAGAGCTTTCTGGAAGTCAAAATGGAAAGTGGGGAATTCTTGGACTAAACCATATCAGTGGGCTCTGTCTGGACACTACATATCAATGGAATCTTTCTTAGAGGCCTATATATGTATACCTCCATATATATACACATATACATGTATATGTGTATATATATATGGAGGTATACAAATATAGGCACGCATGTATATATATATACACATATACATGTATATGTGTATATATATATGGAGGTATACAAATACACACACGCACGCGCGCGCACGTATGCACACACACACACACATATATATTTGTGGTCTTTGGCATTTTTGAGTCCTTGAACCTACCTTATCATTTTCAAGGTTCATCCATTCTTTTCTTGATTGATTGATGGGTCTACCAATCCATTTATTATTCTATTAACATATTTATTTGTTAATTTATTATTTCCTTATATACTCATTCATTTATATCGTTTTCACCTTGCAGACAATTCCGGAAACTGGTGTTTGTCGAAGGTGGTTCTGTGGCGCCACCTTGTGGCAAAAGCCCGAACTGCTGCCTGCAAACGAAGGAACGGGAAATTGAGAGGGATGGTCTGTGACTCGAACCCGGCACAAGGAGCTTTCTGGAGGCCAAAATGGGAAGGGGGAACTTCCTTGACTAAACCATGTCGGTGGGCTCTCTCTGGACAGTACATAGAAGTGGAATCCTACCAGATGGGGTCTTTACTTTTTTTTTTAAGATTTTTTTTTATTGATTGGCCAGACCGAGACCACAAGTAGGCAGAGAGGCAGAGAGAGAGGGGCAAGCAGGCTCCCCGCTGAGCAGAGAGCCGGATGCGGGGCTCGATCCCAGGACCCTGAGATCACGACCCGAGCCGAAGGCAGAGGCTCAACCCACTGAGCCACCCAGGTGCCCCCCATATGGGGTCTTTACTGCATTTGACTCCTTTCACTTAGCTTACTCTTTTCAAGGTTCAGAAGTTTTATTTATTTCTTTAGTCGGTTACGTACTCACTTACTTTCTCACTCACTGATTCATTCATTCATTCATTCATCCATCCATTCATTCATTCATAGAGCTATGTATTTTACACGTTATGGACAATACTCCAGAGTGGAGTTTGATGATGGTATTTCTTTGGGGCCACCTTGTGGCCAAAGGCTGAACTGCTCCTGGAACGCTAAGGAACAGGAAACTGGAAGGGATGGTCTGGCACACAAACCCACCACACAGAACTTTCTGGAGGTCGAGATGGAAAGTGAGGAATTCCTCCACTAAACCATATAGGTGGGCACTCTCCGGACACTATATGTAAATGGAAACAGTTTTATAGAGAAACACAAGACATATGAGTGGTCTGTTGCGTTTTCTGGCCCTTTCGCTCGGCTCACTGCTTTCAAGGGTCATCCGCTGTGTTCTCACGTATTAATTTATTCATCCTTTCATTCATTCGTGTATTTATTATTTTATTTCCATACGTATTTATTTGTTAGTTTTTCATTGAACTGACTTACTCATTCGTGTATAGATTTCACAGCTGGCAGACAAGTCCTGAAAGTGGACGCGGTCGATGGTGGCTCCGTGGCTCCACCTCGTGGCAAAAGCCCGAACTGCTGCCTGAAAACGAAGGAACGGGATATTGAGGGGGATGGTCTGCGTGTGACACAAACCCACCATGCAGAACTTTCTGGAGGTCAGTTTGGGAAGTGGGGACTTCCTTGACTAATCCATGTTGGTGGGCCCTCTCTGGGACAGTCCAGCGAAGTGGAATCATACAATACGTGGTCTTTACCATTTCTGAGTCCTTTCACTGAGCCGAATATGTTCAAGGTTCATAAATGTCATGTATTTACTTACTTACATATTTATTTGCTTATTTATGTATGGATTTCACACTTGCAGATGATACCTGAGAGTGGAGTTTGATGATCGTGGTTTACATACATATGGGACGGAAACTCTCTCTCTCGTGGGCCACCTTGTGGCAAAAGCCTGAACCGCTGCCGGAAAACTAAGGGACAGGAAAAGGGGCGGGATGATCTGTGACACAGACCCACCACACAGAATTTTCTGGAGGCGAAAGTGGAACGTGGGGAATTCCTGGACTCTGCCACGTAGGTGGGCTCTCTCTAGACACGACAAAGAAATGCACTCATTTTTATAGACAAATGTAGACATACTGTGGTCTTTCAATTGTCGACTCCCTTCGCTTAGCTTAATACATTCAAGGCTCCTCCATTTACTTTAGTTATATGTTACTTTGTTACTTTCTTTCTTATTTCCTTGTTGATGGGCTGACTGATGGATTGATTGACTGACTGAGGTGGCGTTTCAGGACGGCGGTTCTTTGGGGCCACCTTGTGGCCAAAGCCTGAACGACTCCTTGAACGCTGAGGAACAGGAAAACGGAAGGGATGGTCTCCGACACAAACCCACCACAGAGAGCTTTCTGGACGTCAGAAAGGAAAGTAGGGAATTCCTTGACTAAACCTTATAGGTGGGCTTTCTGGACATTATACATCAATGGCATCATTTTTACAGAGAAACAGAAGACATATGTGTGGTCTGTTGCATTTTCTAGTCCTTTCACTTAGCTCACTGCTTTCAAGGGTCATCCACTGTATTTTCACTTATTTATTTACTCACTCCTTTATCATTTTACTTACAGATTTATTTATCTGTCCATTTTTTAGTTTTATTTGTTTGCTCATTCTTTATATATTTTCCACCTGGCGGACAATTCTTGACAGCGGACATTGATGATGGTGGTTCTATTGCGCCACCTCGTGTCCAAAGCCTGAACTGCCGCCTGAACACCTAGGAACAGGCAGTTGAGAGGGATTGTCTGGGACACAAGCCCACCACACAGACCTTTCTGGAGGCCAGCTTGGAAAGTGGGGAATTCCTTGACTAAGCCCATGTAGGTGGGCTCTCTCTGGACACTATGTAGAAACGTAATCATGGTAATAGACAAAGGTAGACAGAGTTGCTGTCTGTTGCCTTTTCTACTCCTGTCACTGAGCTTAATACTTTCAAGATGCATTCATTTGGTTGATGTAGTTCGTCAGTTGGCTACTTCCTGTCTTGCTTTCTTACTTACTTCATTATGCACATATTTATTTATGTATTCATGTCTGTATGCATGGATTTATGTACCTATGTATGTTACACCTCATAGACAATACTTGAGAGTGGAGTTTGAGGACGTGATTCTTTGGCGCCACCTTGTGGCAACAACCTGAACCGGTGCTGGCGCACTAAGGAGCAGGAAAATGGAAGGGAGGGTCCGGGACACAAACCCACCAGACAGAGCTTTCTGGAAGTCAAAATGGAAAGTGGGGAATTCTTGGACTAAACCATATCAGTGGGCTCTGTCTGGACACTACATATCAATGGAATCTTTCTTAGAGGCCTATATATGTATACCTCCATATATATACACATATACATGTATATGTGTATATACACACACATATATGTGTATATATACATATACATGTATATGTGTATATATATATGGAGGTATACAAATACACACACGCACGCGCGCGCACGTATGCACACACACACACACACACACACACACACACACACACACATATATATTTGTGGTCTTTGGCATTTTTGAGTCCTTGAACCTACCTTATCATTTTCAAGGTTCATCCATTCTTTTCTTGATTGATTGATGGGTCTACCAATCCATTTATTATTCTATTAACATATTTATTTGTTAATTTATTATTTCCTTATATACTCATTCATTTATATCGTTTTCACCTTGCAGACAATTCCGGAAACTGGTGTTTGTCGAAGGTGGTTCTGTGGCGCCACCTTGTGGCAAAAGCCCGAACTGCTGCCTGCAAACGAAGGAACGGGAAATTGAGAGGGATGGTCTGTGACTCGAACCCGGCACAAGGAGCTTTCTGGAGGCCAAAATGGGAAGGGGGAACTTCCTTGACTAAACCATGTCGGTGGGCTCTCTCTGGACAGTACATAGAAGTGGAATCCTACCAGATGGGGTCTTTACTTTTTTTTTTAAGATTTTTTTTTATTGATTGGCCAGACCGAGACCACAAGTAGGCAGAGAGGCAGAGAGAGAGGGGCAAGCAGGCTCCCCGCTGAGCAGAGAGCCGGATGCGGGGCTCGATCCCAGGACCCTGAGATCACGACCCGAGCCGAAGGCAGAGGCTCAACCCACTGAGCCACCCAGGTGCCCCCCATATGGGGTCTTTACTGCATTTGACTCCTTTCACTTAGCTTACTCTTTTCAAGGTTCAGAAGTTTTATTTATTTCTTTAGTCGGTTACGTACTCACTTACTTTCTCACTCACTGATTCATTCATTCATTCATTCATCCATCCATTCATTCATTCATAGAGCTATGTATTTTACACGTTATGGACAATACTCCAGAGTGGAGTTTGATGATGGTATTTCTTTGGGGCCACCTTGTGGCCAAAGGCTGAACTGCTCCTGGAACGCTAAGGAACAGGAAACTGGAAGGGATGGTCTGGCACACAAACCCACCACACAGAACTTTCTGGAGGTCGAGATGGAAAGTGAGGAATTCCTCCACTAAACCATATAGGTGGGCACTCTCCGGACACTATATGTAAATGGAAACAGTTTTATAGAGAAACACAAGACATATGAGTGGTCTGTTGCGTTTTCTGGCCCTTTCGCTCGGCTCACTGCTTTCAAGGGTCATCCGCTGTGTTCTCACGTATTAATTTATTCATCCTTTCATTCATTCGTGTATTTATTATTTTATTTCCATACGTATTTATTTGTTAGTTTTTCATTGAACTGACTTACTCATTCGTGTATAGATTTCACAGCTGGCAGACAAGTCCTGAAAGTGGACGTGGTCGATGGTGGCTCCGTGGCTCCACCTCGTGGCAAAAGCCCGAACTGCTGCCTGAAAACGAAGGAACGGGATATTGAGGGGGATGGTCTGCGTGTGACACAAACCCACCATGCAGAACTTTCTGGAGGTCAGTTTGGGAAGTGGGGACTTCCTTGACTAATCCATGTTGGTGGGCCCTCTCTGGGACAGTCCAGCGAAGTGGAATCATACAATACGTGGTCTTTACCATTTCTGAGTCCTTTCACTGAGCCGAATATGTTCAAGGTTCATAAATGTCATGTATTTACTTACTTACATATTTATTTGCTTATTTATGTATGGATTTCACACTTGCAGATGATACCTGAGAGTGGAGTTTGATGATCGTGGTTTACATACATATGGGACGGAAACTCTCTCTCTCGTGGGCCACCTTGTGGCAAAAGCCTGAACCGCTGCCGGAAAACTAAGGGACAGGAAAAGGGGCGGGATGATCTGTGACACAGACCCACCACACAGAATTTTCTGGAGGCGAAAGTGGAACGTGGGGAATTCCTGGACTCTGCCACGTAGGTGGGCTCTCTCTAGACACGACAAAGAAATGCACTCATTTTTATAGACAAATGTAGACATACTGTGGTCTTTCAATTGTCGACTCCCTTCGCTTAGCTTAATACATTCAAGGCTCCTCCATTTACTTTAGTTATATGTTACTTTGTTACTTTCTTTCTTATTTCCTTGTTGATGGGCTGACTGATGGATTGATTGACTGACTGAGGTGGCGTTTCAGGACGGCGGTTCTTTGGGGCCACCTTGTGGCCAAAGCCTGAACGACTCCTTGAACGCTGAGGAACAGGAAAACGGAAGGGATGGTCTCCGACACAAACCCACCACAGAGAGCTTTCTGGACGTCAGAAAGGAAAGTAGGGAATTCCTTGACTAAACCTTATAGGTGGGCTTTCTGGACATTATACATCAATGGCATCATTTTTACAGAGAAACAGAAGACATATGTGTGGTCTGTTGCATTTTCTAGTCCTTTCACTTAGCTCACTGCTTTCAAGGGTCATCCACTGTATTTTCACTTATTTATTTACTCACTCCTTTATCATTTTACTTACAGATTTATTTATCTGTCCATTTTTTAGTTTTATTTGTTTGCTCATTCTTTATATATTTTCCACCTGGCGGACAATTCTTGACAGCGGACATTGATGATGGTGGTTCTATTGCGCCACCTCGTGTCCAAAGCCTGAACTGCCGCCTGAACACCTAGGAACAGGCAGTTGAGAGGGATTGTCTGGGACACAAGCCCACCACACAGACCTTTCTGGAGGCCAGCTTGGAAAGTGGGGAATTCCTTGACTAAGCCCATGTAGGTGGGCTCTCTCTGGACACTATGTAGAAACGTAATCATGGTAATAGACAAAGGTAGACAGAGTTGCTGTCTGTTGCCTTTTCTACTCCTGTCACTGAGCTTAATACTTTCAAGATGCATTCATTTGGTTGATGTAGTTCGTCAGTTGGCTACTTCCTGTCTTGCTTTCTTACTTACTTCATTATGCACATATTTATTTATGTATTCATGTCTGTATGCATGGATTTATGTACCTATGTATGTTACACCTCATAGACAATACTTGAGAGTGGAGTTTGAGGACGTGATTCTTTGGCGCCACCTTGTGGCAACAACCTGAACCGGTGCTGGCGCACTAAGGAGCAGGAAAATGGAAGGGAGGGTCCGGGACACAAACCCACCAGACAGAGCTTTCTGGAAGTCAAAATGGAAAGTGGGGAATTCTTGGACTAAACCATATCAGTGGGCTCTGTCTGGACACTACATATCAATGGAATCTTTCTTAGAGGCCTATATATGTATACCTCCATATATATACACATATACATGTATATGTGTATATATATATGGAGGTATACAAATATAGGCACGCATGTATATATATATACACATATACATGTATATGTGTATATATATATGGAGGTATACAAATACACACACGCACGTGCGCGCACGTATGCACACACACACACACACACACACACACACACATATATATTTGTGGTCTTTGGCATTTTTGAGTCCTTGAACCTACCTTATCATTTTCAAGGTTCATCCATTCTTTTCTTGATTGATTGATGGGTCTACCAATCCATTTATTATTCTATTAACATATTTATTTGTTAATTTATTATTTCCTTATATACTCATTCATTTATATCGTTTTCACCTTGCAGACAATTCCGGAAACTGGTGTTTGTCGAAGGTGGTTCTGTGGCGCCACCTTGTGGCAAAAGCCCGAACTGCTGCCTGCAAACGAAGGAACGGGAAATTGAGAGGGATGGTCTGTGACTCGAACCCGGCACAAGGAGCTTTCTGGAGGCCAAAATGGGAAGGGGGAACTTCCTTGACTAAACCATGTCGGTGGGCTCTCTCTGGACAGTACATAGAAGTGGAATCCTACCAGATGGGGTCTTTACTTTTTTTTTTAAGATTTTTTTTTATTGATTGGCCAGACCGAGACCACAAGTAGGCAGAGAGGCAGAGAGAGAGGGGCAAGCAGGCTCCCCGCTGAGCAGAGAGCCGGATGCGGGGCTCGATCCCAGGACCCTGAGATCACGACCCGAGCCGAAGGCAGAGGCTCAACCCACTGAGCCACCCAGGTGCCCCCCATATGGGGTCTTTACTGCATTTGACTCCTTTCACTTAGCTTACTCTTTTCAAGGTTCAGAAGTTTTATTTATTTCTTTAGTCGGTTACGTACTCACTTACTTTCTCACTCACTGATTCATTCATTCATTCATTCATCCATCCATTCATTCATTCATAGAGCTATGTATTTTACACGTTATGGACAATACTCCAGAGTGGAGTTTGATGATGGTATTTCTTTGGGGCCACCTTGTGGCCAAAGGCTGAACTGCTCCTGGAACGCTAAGGAACAGGAAACTGGAAGGGATGGTCTGGCACACAAACCCACCACACAGAACTTTCTGGAGGTCGAGATGGAAAGTGAGGAATTCCTCCACTAAACCATATAGGTGGGCACTCTCCGGACACTATATGTAAATGGAAACAGTTTTATAGAGAAACACAAGACATATGAGTGGTCTGTTGCGTTTTCTGGCCCTTTCGCTCGGCTCACTGCTTTCAAGGGTCATCCGCTGTGTTCTCACGTATTAATTTATTCATCCTTTCATTCATTCGTGTATTTATTATTTTATTTCCATACGTATTTATTTGTTAGTTTTTCATTGAACTGACTTACTCATTCGTGTATAGATTTCACAGCTGGCAGACAAGTCCTGAAAGTGGACGCGGTCGATGGTGGCTCCGTGGCTCCACCTCGTGGCAAAAGCCCGAACTGCTGCCTGAAAACGAAGGAACGGGATATTGAGGGGGATGGTCTGCGTGTGACACAAACCCACCATGCAGAACTTTCTGGAGGTCAGTTTGGGAAGTGGGGACTTCCTTGACTAATCCATGTTGGTGGGCCCTCTCTGGGACAGTCCAGCGAAGTGGAATCATACAATACGTGGTCTTTACCATTTCTGAGTCCTTTCACTGAGCCGAATATGTTCAAGGTTCATAAATGTCATGTATTTACTTACTTACATATTTATTTGCTTATTTATGTATGGATTTCACACTTGCAGATGATACCTGAGAGTGGAGTTTGATGATCGTGGTTTACATACATATGGGACGGAAACTCTCTCTCTCGTGGGCCACCTTGTGGCAAAAGCCTGAACCGCTGCCGGAAAACTAAGGGACAGGAAAAGGGGCGGGATGATCTGTGACACAGACCCACCACACAGAATTTTCTGGAGGCGAAAGTGGAACGTGGGGAATTCCTGGACTCTGCCACGTAGGTGGGCTCTCTCTAGACACGACAAAGAAATGCACTCATTTTTATAGACAAATGTAGACATACTGTGGTCTTTCAATTGTCGACTCCCTTCGCTTAGCTTAATACATTCAAGGCTCCTCCATTTACTTTAGTTATATGTTACTTTGTTACTTTCTTTCTTATTTCCTTGTTGATGGGCTGACTGATGGATTGATTGACTGACTGAGGTGGCGTTTCAGGACGGCGGTTCTTTGGGGCCACCTTGTGGCCAAAGCCTGAACGACTCCTTGAACGCTGAGGAACAGGAAAACGGAAGGGATGGTCTCCGACACAAACCCACCACAGAGAGCTTTCTGGACGTCAGAAAGGAAAGTAGGGAATTCCTTGACTAAACCTTATAGGTGGGCTTTCTGGACATTATACATCAATGGCATCATTTTTACAGAGAAACAGAAGACATATGTGTGGTCTGTTGCATTTTCTAGTCCTTTCACTTAGCTCACTGCTTTCAAGGGTCATCCACTGTATTTTCACTTATTTATTTACTCACTCCTTTATCATTTTACTTACAGATTTATTTATCTGTCCATTTTTTAGTTTTATTTGTTTGCTCATTCTTTATATATTTTCCACCTGGCGGACAATTCTTGACAGCGGACATTGATGATGGTGGTTCTATTGCGCCACCTCGTGTCCAAAGCCTGAACTGCCGCCTGAACACCTAGGAACAGGCAGTTGAGAGGGATTGTCTGGGACACAAGCCCACCACACAGACCTTTCTGGAGGCCAGCTTGGAAAGTGGGGAATTCCTTGACTAAGCCCATGTAGGTGGGCTCTCTCTGGACACTATGTAGAAACGTAATCATGGTAATAGACAAAGGTAGACAGAGTTGCTGTCTGTTGCCTTTTCTACTCCTGTCACTGAGCTTAATACTTTCAAGATGCATTCATTTGGTTGATGTAGTTCGTCAGTTGGCTACTTCCTGTCTTGCTTTCTTACTTACTTCATTATGCACATATTTATTTATGTATTCATGTCTGTATGCATGGATTTATGTACCTATGTATGTTACACCTCATAGACAATACTTGAGAGTGGAGTTTGAGGACGTGATTCTTTGGCGCCACCTTGTGGCAACAACCTGAACCGGTGCTGGCGCACTAAGGAGCAGGAAAATGGAAGGGAGGGTCCGGGACACAAACCCACCAGACAGAGCTTTCTGGAAGTCAAAATGGAAAGTGGGGAATTCTTGGACTAAACCATATCAGTGGGCTCTGTCTGGACACTACATATCAATGGAATCTTTCTTAGAGGCCTATATATGTATACCTCCATATATATATACACATATACATGTATATGTGTATATACACACACATATATGTGTATATATACATATACATGTATATGTGTATATATATATGGAGGTATACAAATACACACACGCACGTGCGCGCACGTATGCACACACACACACACACACACACACACACACATATATATTTGTGGTCTTTGGCATTTTTGAGTCCTTGAACCTACCTTATCATTTTCAAGGTTCATCCATTCTTTTCTTGATTGATTGATGGGTCTACCAATCCATTTATTATTCTATTAACATATTTATTTGTTAATTTATTATTTCCTTATATACTCATTCATTTATATCGTTTTCACCTTGCAGACAATTCCGGAAACTGGTGTTTGTCGAAGGTGGTTCTGTGGCGCCACCTTGTGGCAAAAGCCCGAACTGCTGCCTGCAAACGAAGGAACGGGAAATTGAGAGGGATGGTCTGTGACTCGAACCCGGCACAAGGAGCTTTCTGGAGGCCAAAATGGGAAGGGGGAACTTCCTTGACTAAACCATGTCGGTGGGCTCTCTCTGGACAGTACATAGAAGTGGAATCCTACCAGATGGGGTCTTTACTTTTTTTTTTAAGATTTTTTTTTATTGATTGGCCAGACCGAGACCACAAGTAGGCAGAGAGGCAGAGAGAGAGGGGCAAGCAGGCTCCCCGCTGAGCAGAGAGCCGGATGCGGGGCTCGATCCCAGGACCCTGAGATCACGACCCGAGCCGAAGGCAGAGGCTCAACCCACTGAGCCACCCAGGTGCCCCCCATATGGGGTCTTTACTGCATTTGACTCCTTTCACTTAGCTTACTCTTTTCAAGGTTCAGAAGTTTTATTTATTTCTTTAGTCGGTTACGTACTCACTTACTTTCTCACTCACTGATTCATTCATTCATTCATTCATCCATCCATTCATTCATTCATAGAGCTATGTATTTTACACGTTATGGACAATACTCCAGAGTGGAGTTTGATGATGGTATTTCTTTGGGGCCACCTTGTGGCCAAAGGCTGAACTGCTCCTGGAACGCTAAGGAACAGGAAACTGGAAGGGATGGTCTGGCACACAAACCCACCACACAGAACTTTCTGGAGGTCGAGATGGAAAGTGAGGAATTCCTCCACTAAACCATATAGGTGGGCACTCTCCGGACACTATATGTAAATGGAAACAGTTTTATAGAGAAACACAAGACATATGAGTGGTCTGTTGCGTTTTCTGGCCCTTTCGCTCGGCTCACTGCTTTCAAGGGTCATCCGCTGTGTTCTCACGTATTAATTTATTCATCCTTTCATTCATTCGTGTATTTATTATTTTATTTCCATACGTATTTATTTGTTAGTTTTTCATTGAACTGACTTACTCATTCGTGTATAGATTTCACAGCTGGCAGACAAGTCCTGAAAGTGGACGCGGTCGATGGTGGCTCCGTGGCTCCACCTCGTGGCAAAAGCCCGAACTGCTGCCTGAAAACGAAGGAACGGGATATTGAGGGGGATGGTCTGCGTGTGACACAAACCCACCATGCAGAACTTTCTGGAGGTCAGTTTGGGAAGTGGGGACTTCCTTGACTAATCCATGTTGGTGGGCCCTCTCTGGGACAGTCCAGCGAAGTGGAATCATACAATACGTGGTCTTTACCATTTCTGAGTCCTTTCACTGAGCCGAATATGTTCAAGGTTCATAAATGTCATGTATTTACTTACTTACATATTTATTTGCTTATTTATGTATGGATTTCACACTTGCAGATGATACCTGAGAGTGGAGTTTGATGATCGTGGTTTACATACATATGGGACGGAAACTCTCTCTCTCGTGGGCCACCTTGTGGCAAAAGCCTGAACCGCTGCCGGAAAACTAAGGGACAGGAAAAGGGGCGGGATGATCTGTGACACAGACCCACCACACAGAATTTTCTGGAGGCGAAAGTGGAACGTGGGGAATTCCTGGACTCTGCCACGTAGGTGGGCTCTCTCTAGACACGACAAAGAAATGCACTCATTTTTATAGACAAATGTAGACATACTGTGGTCTTTCAATTGTCGACTCCCTTCGCTTAGCTTAATACATTCAAGGCTCCTCCATTTACTTTAGTTATATGTTACTTTGTTACTTTCTTTCTTATTTCCTTGTTGATGGGCTGACTGATGGATTGATTGACTGACTGAGGTGGCGTTTCAGGACGGCGGTTCTTTGGGGCCACCTTGTGGCCAAAGCCTGAACGACTCCTTGAACGCTGAGGAACAGGAAAACGGAAGGGATGGTCTCCGACACAAACCCACCACAGAGAGCTTTCTGGACGTCAGAAAGGAAAGTAGGGAATTCCTTGACTAAACCTTATAGGTGGGCTTTCTGGACATTATACATCAATGGCATCATTTTTACAGAGAAACAGAAGACATATGTGTGGTCTGTTGCATTTTCTAGTCCTTTCACTTAGCTCACTGCTTTCAAGGGTCATCCACTGTATTTTCACTTATTTATTTACTCACTCCTTTATCATTTTACTTACAGATTTATTTATCTGTCCATTTTTTAGTTTTATTTGTTTGCTCATTCTTTATATATTTTCCACCTGGCGGACAATTCTTGACAGCGGACATTGATGATGGTGGTTCTATTGCGCCACCTCGTGTCCAAAGCCTGAACTGCCGCCTGAACACCTAGGAACAGGCAGTTGAGAGGGATTGTCTGGGACACAAGCCCACCACACAGACCTTTCTGGAGGCCAGCTTGGAAAGTGGGGAATTCCTTGACTAAGCCCATGTAGGTGGGCTCTCTCTGGACACTATGTAGAAACGTAATCATGGTAATAGACAAAGGTAGACAGAGTTGCTGTCTGTTGCCTTTTCTACTCCTGTCACTGAGCTTAATACTTTCAAGATGCATTCATTTGGTTGATGTAGTTCGTCAGTTGGCTACTTCCTGTCTTGCTTTCTTACTTACTTCATTATGCACATATTTATTTATGTATTCATGTCTGTATGCATGGATTTATGTACCTATGTATGTTACACCTCATAGACAATACTTGAGAGTGGAGTTTGAGGACGTGATTCTTTGGCGCCACCTTGTGGCAACAACCTGAACCGGTGCTGGCGCACTAAGGAGCAGGAAAATGGAAGGGAGGGTCCGGGACACAAACCCACCAGACAGAGCTTTCTGGAAGTCAAAATGGAAAGTGGGGAATTCTTGGACTAAACCATATCAGTGGGCTCTGTCTGGACACTACATATCAATGGAATCTTTCTTAGAGGCCTATATATGTATACCTCCATATATATACACATATACATGTATATGTGTATATATATATGGAGGTATACAAATATAGGCACGCATGTATATATATATACACATATACATGTATATGTGTATATATATATGGAGGTATACAAATACACACACGCACGCGCGCGCACGTATGCACACACACACACACATATATATTTGTGGTCTTTGGCATTTTTGAGTCCTTGAACCTACCTTATCATTTTCAAGGTTCATCCATTCTTTTCTTGATTGATTGATGGGTCTACCAATCCATTTATTATTCTATTAACATATTTATTTGTTAATTTATTATTTCCTTATATACTCATTCATTTATATCGTTTTCACCTTGCAGACAATTCCGGAAACTGGTGTTTGTCGAAGGTGGTTCTGTGGCGCCACCTTGTGGCAAAAGCCCGAACTGCTGCCTGCAAACGAAGGAACGGGAAATTGAGAGGGATGGTCTGTGACTCGAACCCGGCACAAGGAGCTTTCTGGAGGCCAAAATGGGAAGGGGGAACTTCCTTGACTAAACCATGTCGGTGGGCTCTCTCTGGACAGTACATAGAAGTGGAATCCTACCAGATGGGGTCTTTACTTTTTTTTTTAAGATTTTTTTTTATTGATTGGCCAGACCGAGACCACAAGTAGGCAGAGAGGCAGAGAGAGAGGGGCAAGCAGGCTCCCCGCTGAGCAGAGAGCCGGATGCGGGGCTCGATCCCAGGACCCTGAGATCACGACCCGAGCCGAAGGCAGAGGCTCAACCCACTGAGCCACCCAGGTGCCCCCCATATGGGGTCTTTACTGCATTTGACTCCTTTCACTTAGCTTACTCTTTTCAAGGTTCAGAAGTTTTATTTATTTCTTTAGTCGGTTACGTACTCACTTACTTTCTCACTCACTGATTCATTCATTCATTCATTCATCCATCCATTCATTCATTCATAGAGCTATGTATTTTACACGTTATGGACAATACTCCAGAGTGGAGTTTGATGATGGTATTTCTTTGGGGCCACCTTGTGGCCAAAGGCTGAACTGCTCCTGGAACGCTAAGGAACAGGAAACTGGAAGGGATGGTCTGGCACACAAACCCACCACACAGAACTTTCTGGAGGTCGAGATGGAAAGTGAGGAATTCCTCCACTAAACCATATAGGTGGGCACTCTCCGGACACTATATGTAAATGGAAACAGTTTTATAGAGAAACACAAGACATATGAGTGGTCTGTTGCGTTTTCTGGCCCTTTCGCTCGGCTCACTGCTTTCAAGGGTCATCCGCTGTGTTCTCACGTATTAATTTATTCATCCTTTCATTCATTCGTGTATTTATTATTTTATTTCCATACGTATTTATTTGTTAGTTTTTCATTGAACTGACTTACTCATTCGTGTATAGATTTCACAGCTGGCAGACAAGTCCTGAAAGTGGACGCGGTCGATGGTGGCTCCGTGGCTCCACCTCGTGGCAAAAGCCCGAACTGCTGCCTGAAAACGAAGGAACGGGATATTGAGGGGGATGGTCTGCGTGTGACACAAACCCACCATGCAGAACTTTCTGGAGGTCAGTTTGGGAAGTGGGGACTTCCTTGACTAATCCATGTTGGTGGGCCCTCTCTGGGACAGTCCAGCGAAGTGGAATCATACAATACGTGGTCTTTACCATTTCTGAGTCCTTTCACTGAGCCGAATATGTTCAAGGTTCATAAATGTCATGTATTTACTTACTTACATATTTATTTGCTTATTTATGTATGGATTTCACACTTGCAGATGATACCTGAGAGTGGAGTTTGATGATCGTGGTTTACATACATATGGGACGGAAACTCTCTCTCTCGTGGGCCACCTTGTGGCAAAAGCCTGAACCGCTGCCGGAAAACTAAGGGACAGGAAAAGGGGCGGGATGATCTGTGACACAGACCCACCACACAGAATTTTCTGGAGGCGAAAGTGGAACGTGGGGAATTCCTGGACTCTGCCACGTAGGTGGGCTCTCTCTAGACACGACAAAGAAATGCACTCATTTTTATAGACAAATGTAGACATACTGTGGTCTTTCAATTGTCGACTCCCTTCGCTTAGCTTAATACATTCAAGGCTCCTCCATTTACTTTAGTTATATGTTACTTTGTTACTTTCTTTCTTATTTCCTTGTTGATGGGCTGACTGATGGATTGATTGACTGACTGAGGTGGCGTTTCAGGACGGCGGTTCTTTGGGGCCACCTTGTGGCCAAAGCCTGAACGACTCCTTGAACGCTGAGGAACAGGAAAACGGAAGGGATGGTCTCCGACACAAACCCACCACAGAGAGCTTTCTGGACGTCAGAAAGGAAAGTAGGGAATTCCTTGACTAAACCTTATAGGTGGGCTTTCTGGACATTATACATCAATGGCATCATTTTTACAGAGAAACAGAAGACATATGTGTGGTCTGTTGCATTTTCTAGTCCTTTCACTTAGCTCACTGCTTTCAAGGGTCATCCACTGTATTTTCACTTATTTATTTACTCACTCCTTTATCATTTTACTTACAGATTTATTTATCTGTCCATTTTTTAGTTTTATTTGCTCATTCTTTATATATTTTCTACCTGGCGGACAATTCTTGACAGCGGACATTGATGATGGTGGTTCTATTGCGCCACCTCGTGTCCAAAGCCTGAACTGCCGCCTGAACACCTAGGAACAGGCAGTTGAGAGGGATTGTCTGGGACACAAGCCCACCACACAGACCTTTCTGGAGGCCAGCTTGGAAAGTGGGGAATTCCTTGACTAAGCCCATGTAGGTGGGCTCTCTCTGGACACTATGTAGAAACGTAATCATGGTAATAGACAAAGGTAGACAGAGTTGCTGTCTGTTGCCTTTTCTACTCCTGTCACTGAGCTTAATACTTTCAAGATGCATTCATTTGGTTGATGTAGTTCGTCAGTTGGCTACTTCCTGTCTTGCTTTCTTACTTACTTCATTATGCACATATTTATTTATGTATTCATGTCTGTATGCATGGATTTATGTACCTATGTATGTTACACCTCATAGACAATACTTGAGAGTGGAGTTTGAGGACGTGATTCTTTGGCGCCACCTTGTGGCAACAACCTGAACCGGTGCTGGCGCACTAAGGAGCAGGAAAATGGAAGGGAGGGTCCGGGACACAAACCCACCAGACAGAGCTTTCTGGAAGTCAAAATGGAAAGTGGGGAATTCTTGGACTAAACCATATCAGTGGGCTCTGTCTGGACACTACATATCAATGGAATCTTTCTTAGAGGCCTATATATGTATACCTCCATATATATACACATATACATGTATATGTGTATATATATATGGAGGTATACAAATATAGGCACGCATGTATATATATATACACATATACATGTATATGTGTATATATATATGGAGGTATACAAATACACACACGCACGCGCGCGCACGTATGCACACACACACACACATATATATTTGTGGTCTTTGGCATTTTTGAGTCCTTGAACCTACCTTATCATTTTCAAGGTTCATCCATTCTTTTCTTGATTGATTGATGGGTCTACCAATCCATTTATTATTCTATTAACATATTTATTTGTTAATTTATTATTTCCTTATATACTCATTCATTTATATCGTTTTCACCTTGCAGACAATTCCGGAAACTGGTGTTTGTCGAAGGTGGTTCTGTGGCGCCACCTTGTGGCAAAAGCCCGAACTGCTGCCTGCAAACGAAGGAACGGGAAATTGAGAGGGATGGTCTGTGACTCGAACCCGGCACAAGGAGCTTTCTGGAGGCCAAAATGGGAAGGGGGAACTTCCTTGACTAAACCATGTCGGTGGGCTCTCTCTGGACAGTACATAGAAGTGGAATCCTACCAGATGGGGTCTTTACTTTTTTTTTTAAGATTTTTTTTTATTGATTGGCCAGACCGAGACCACAAGTAGGCAGAGAGGCAGAGAGAGAGGGGCAAGCAGGCTCCCCGCTGAGCAGAGAGCCGGATGCGGGGCTCGATCCCAGGACCCTGAGATCACGACCCGAGCCGAAGGCAGAGGCTCAACCCACTGAGCCACCCAGGTGCCCCCCATATGGGGTCTTTACTGCATTTGACTCCTTTCACTTAGCTTACTCTTTTCAAGGTTCAGAAGTTTTATTTATTTCTTTAGTCGGTTACGTACTCACTTACTTTCTCACTCACTGATTCATTCATTCATTCATTCATCCATCCATTCATTCATTCATAGAGCTATGTATTTTACACGTTATGGACAATACTCCAGAGTGGAGTTTGATGATGGTATTTCTTTGGGGCCACCTTGTGGCCAAAGGCTGAACTGCTCCTGGAACGCTAAGGAACAGGAAACTGGAAGGGATGGTCTGGCACACAAACCCACCACACAGAACTTTCTGGAGGTCGAGATGGAAAGTGAGGAATTCCTCCACTAAACCATATAGGTGGGCACTCTCCGGACACTATATGTAAATGGAAACAGTTTTATAGAGAAACACAAGACATATGAGTGGTCTGTTGCGTTTTCTGGCCCTTTCGCTCGGCTCACTGCTTTCAAGGGTCATCCGCTGTGTTCTCACGTATTAATTTATTCATCCTTTCATTCATTCGTGTATTTATTATTTTATTTCCATACGTATTTATTTGTTAGTTTTTCATTGAACTGACTTACTCATTCGTGTATAGATTTCACAGCTGGCAGACAAGTCCTGAAAGTGGACGCGGTCGATGGTGGCTCCGTGGCTCCACCTCGTGGCAAAAGCCCGAACTGCTGCCTGAAAACGAAGGAACGGGATATTGAGGGGGATGGTCTGCGTGTGACACAAACCCACCATGCAGAACTTTCTGGAGGTCAGTTTGGGAAGTGGGGACTTCCTTGACTAATCCATGTTGGTGGGCCCTCTCTGGGACAGTCCAGCGAAGTGGAATCATACAATACGTGGTCTTTACCATTTCTGAGTCCTTTCACTGAGCCGAATATGTTCAAGGTTCATAAATGTCATGTATTTACTTACTTACATATTTATTTGCTTATTTATGTATGGATTTCACACTTGCAGATGATACCTGAGAGTGGAGTTTGATGATCGTGGTTTACATACATATGGGACGGAAACTCTCTCTCTCGTGGGCCACCTTGTGGCAAAAGCCTGAACCGCTGCCGGAAAACTAAGGGACAGGAAAAGGGGCGGGATGATCTGTGACACAGACCCACCACACAGAATTTTCTGGAGGCGAAAGTGGAACGTGGGGAATTCCTGGACTCTGCCACGTAGGTGGGCTCTCTCTAGACACGACAAAGAAATGCACTCATTTTTATAGACAAATGTAGACATACTGTGGTCTTTCAATTGTCGACTCCCTTCGCTTAGCTTAATACATTCAAGGCTCCTCCATTTACTTTAGTTATATGTTACTTTGTTACTTTCTTTCTTATTTCCTTGTTGATGGGCTGACTGATGGATTGATTGACTGACTGAGGTGGCGTTTCAGGACGGCGGTTCTTTGGGGCCACCTTGTGGCCAAAGCCTGAACGACTCCTTGAACGCTGAGGAACAGGAAAACGGAAGGGATGGTCTCCGACACAAACCCACCACAGAGAGCTTTCTGGACGTCAGAAAGGAAAGTAGGGAATTCCTTGACTAAACCTTATAGGTGGGCTTTCTGGACATTATACATCAATGGCATCATTTTTACAGAGAAACAGAAGACATATGTGTGGTCTGTTGCATTTTCTAGTCCTTTCACTTAGCTCACTGCTTTCAAGGGTCATCCACTGTATTTTCACTTATTTATTTACTCACTCCTTTATCATTTTACTTACAGATTTATTTATCTGTCCATTTTTTAGTTTTATTTGTTTGCTCATTCTTTATATATTTTCCACCTGGCGGACAATTCTTGACAGCGGACATTGATGATGGTGGTTCTATTGCGCCACCTCGTGTCCAAAGCCTGAACTGCCGCCTGAACACCTAGGAACAGGCAGTTGAGAGGGATTGTCTGGGACACAAGCCCACCACACAGACCTTTCTGGAGGCCAGCTTGGAAAGTGGGGAATTCCTTGACTAAGCCCATGTAGGTGGGCTCTCTCTGGACACTATGTAGAAACGTAATCATGGTAATAGACAAAGGTAGACAGAGTTGCTGTCTGTTGCCTTTTCTACTCCTGTCACTGAGCTTAATACTTTCAAGATGCATTCATTTGGTTGATGTAGTTCGTCAGTTGGCTACTTCCTGTCTTGCTTTCTTACTTACTTCATTATGCACATATTTATTTATGTATTCATGTCTGTATGCATGGATTTATGTACCTATGTATGTTACACCTCATAGACAATACTTGAGAGTGGAGTTTGAGGACGTGATTCTTTGGCGCCACCTTGTGGCAACAACCTGAACCGGTGCTGGCGCACTAAGGAGCAGGAAAATGGAAGGGAGGGTCCGGGACACAAACCCACCAGACAGAGCTTTCTGGAAGTCAAAATGGAAAGTGGGGAATTCTTGGACTAAACCATATCAGTGGGCTCTGTCTGGACACTACATATCAATGGAATCTTTCTTAGAGGCCTATATATGTATACCTCCATATATATACACATATACATGTATATGTGTATATATATATGGAGGTATACAAATATAGGCACGCATGTATATATATATACACATATACATGTATATGTGTATATATATATGGAGGTATACAAATACACACACGCACGCGCGCGCACGTATGCACACACACACACACACACACACACACACATATATATTTGTGGTCTTTGGCATTTTTGAGTCCTTGAACCTACCTTATCATTTTCAAGGTTCATCCATTCTTTTCTTGATTGATTGATGGGTCTACCAATCCATTTATTATTCTATTAACATATTTATTTGTTAATTTATTATTTCCTTATATACTCATTCATTTATATCGTTTTCACCTTGCAGACAATTCCGGAAACTGGTGTTTGTCGAAGGTGGTTCTGTGGCGCCACCTTGTGGCAAAAGCCCGAACTGCTGCCTGCAAACGAAGGAACGGGAAATTGAGAGGGATGGTCTGTGACTCGAACCCGGCACAAGGAGCTTTCTGGAGGCCAAAATGGGAAGGGGGAACTTCCTTGACTAAACCATGTCGGTGGGCTCTCTCTGGACAGTACATAGAAGTGGAATCCTACCAGATGGGGTCTTTACTTTTTTTTTTAAGATTTTTTTTTATTGATTGGCCAGACCGAGACCACAAGTAGGCAGAGAGGCAGAGAGAGAGGGGCAAGCAGGCTCCCCGCTGAGCAGAGAGCCGGATGCGGGGCTCGATCCCAGGACCCTGAGATCACGACCCGAGCCGAAGGCAGAGGCTCAACCCACTGAGCCACCCAGGTGCCCCCCATATGGGGTCTTTACTGCATTTGACTCCTTTCACTTAGCTTACTCTTTTCAAGGTTCAGAAGTTTTATTTATTTCTTTAGTCGGTTACGTACTCACTTACTTTCTCACTCACTGATTCATTCATTCATTCATTCATCCATCCATTCATTCATTCATAGAGCTATGTATTTTACACGTTATGGACAATACTCCAGAGTGGAGTTTGATGATGGTATTTCTTTGGGGCCACCTTGTGGCCAAAGGCTGAACTGCTCCTGGAACGCTAAGGAACAGGAAACTGGAAGGGATGGTCTGGCACACAAACCCACCACACAGAACTTTCTGGAGGTCGAGATGGAAAGTGAGGAATTCCTCCACTAAACCATATAGGTGGGCACTCTCCGGACACTATATGTAAATGGAAACAGTTTTATAGAGAAACACAAGACATATGAGTGGTCTGTTGCGTTTTCTGGCCCTTTCGCTCGGCTCACTGCTTTCAAGGGTCATCCGCTGTGTTCTCACGTATTAATTTATTCATCCTTTCATTCATTCGTGTATTTATTATTTTATTTCCATACGTATTTATTTGTTAGTTTTTCATTGAACTGACTTACTCATTCGTGTATAGATTTCACAGCTGGCAGACAAGTCCTGAAAGTGGACGCGGTCGATGGTGGCTCCGTGGCTCCACCTCGTGGCAAAAGCCCGAACTGCTGCCTGAAAACGAAGGAACGGGATATTGAGGGGGATGGTCTGCGTGTGACACAAACCCACCATGCAGAACTTTCTGGAGGTCAGTTTGGGAAGTGGGGACTTCCTTGACTAATCCATGTTGGTGGGCCCTCTCTGGGACAGTCCAGCGAAGTGGAATCATACAATACGTGGTCTTTACCATTTCTGAGTCCTTTCACTGAGCCGAATATGTTCAAGGTTCATAAATGTCATGTATTTACTTACTTACATATTTATTTGCTTATTTATGTATGGATTTCACACTTGCAGATGATACCTGAGAGTGGAGTTTGATGATCGTGGTTTACATACATATGGGACGGAAACTCTCTCTCTCGTGGGCCACCTTGTGGCAAAAGCCTGAACCGCTGCCGGAAAACTAAGGGACAGGAAAAGGGGCGGGATGATCTGTGACACAGACCCACCACACAGAATTTTCTGGAGGCGAAAGTGGAACGTGGGGAATTCCTGGACTCTGCCACGTAGGTGGGCTCTCTCTAGACACGACAAAGAAATGCACTCATTTTTATAGACAAATGTAGACATACTGTGGTCTTTCAATTGTCGACTCCCTTCGCTTAGCTTAATACATTCAAGGCTCCTCCATTTACTTTAGTTATATGTTACTTTGTTACTTTCTTTCTTATTTCCTTGTTGATGGGCTGACTGATGGATTGATTGACTGACTGAGGTGGCGTTTCAGGACGGCGGTTCTTTGGGGCCACCTTGTGGCCAAAGCCTGAACGACTCCTTGAACGCTGAGGAACAGGAAAACGGAAGGGATGGTCTCCGACACAAACCCACCACAGAGAGCTTTCTGGACGTCAGAAAGGAAAGTAGGGAATTCCTTGACTAAACCTTATAGGTGGGCTTTCTGGACATTATACATCAATGGCATCATTTTTACAGAGAAACAGAAGACATATGTGTGGTCTGTTGCATTTTCTAGTCCTTTCACTTAGCTCACTGCTTTCAAGGGTCATCCACTGTATTTTCACTTATTTATTTACTCACTCCTTTATCATTTTACTTACAGATTTATTTATCTGTCCATTTTTTAGTTTTATTTGTTTGCTCATTCTTTATATATTTTCCACCTGGCGGACAATTCTTGACAGCGGACATTGATGATGGTGGTTCTATTGCGCCACCTCGTGTCCAAAGCCTGAACTGCCGCCTGAACACCTAGGAACAGGCAGTTGAGAGGGATTGTCTGGGACACAAGCCCACCACACAGACCTTTCTGGAGGCCAGCTTGGAAAGTGGGGAATTCCTTGACTAAGCCCATGTAGGTGGGCTCTCTCTGGACACTATGTAGAAACGTAATCATGGTAATAGACAAAGGTAGACAGAGTTGCTGTCTGTTGCCTTTTCTACTCCTGTCACTGAGCTTAATACTTTCAAGATGCATTCATTTGGTTGATGTAGTTCGTCAGTTGGCTACTTCCTGTCTTGCTTTCTTACTTACTTCATTATGCACATATTTATTTATGTATTCATGTCTGTATGCATGGATTTATGTACCTATGTATGTTACACCTCATAGACAATACTTGAGAGTGGAGTTTGAGGACGTGATTCTTTGGCGCCACCTTGTGGCAACAACCTGAACCGGTGCTGGCGCACTAAGGAGCAGGAAAATGGAAGGGAGGGTCCGGGACACAAACCCACCAGACAGAGCTTTCTGGAAGTCAAAATGGAAAGTGGGGAATTCTTGGACTAAACCATATCAGTGGGCTCTGTCTGGACACTACATATCAATGGAATCTTTCTTAGAGGCCTATATATGTATACCTCCATATATATATACACATATACATGTATATGTGTATATACACACACATATATGTGTATATATACATATACATGTATATGTGTATATATATATGGAGGTATACAAATACACACACGCACGCGCGCGCACGTATGCACACACACACACACACACACACACACACACACATATATATTTGTGGTCTTTGGCATTTTTGAGTCCTTGAACCTACCTTATCATTTTCAAGGTTCATCCATTCTTTTCTTGATTGATTGATGGGTCTACCAATCCATTTATTATTCTATTAACATATTTATTTGTTAATTTATTATTTCCTTATATACTCATTCATTTATATCGTTTTCACCTTGCAGACAATTCCGGAAACTGGTGTTTGTCGAAGGTGGTTCTGTGGCGCCACCTTGTGGCAAAAGCCCGAACTGCTGCCTGCAAACGAAGGAACGGGAAATTGAGAGGGATGGTCTGTGACTCGAACCCGGCACAAGGAGCTTTCTGGAGGCCAAAATGGGAAGGGGGAACTTCCTTGACTAAACCATGTCGGTGGGCTCTCTCTGGACAGTACATAGAAGTGGAATCCTACCAGATGGGGTCTTTACTTTTTTTTTTAAGATTTTTTTTTATTGATTGGCCAGACCGAGACCACAAGTAGGCAGAGAGGCAGAGAGAGAGGGGCAAGCAGGCTCCCCGCTGAGCAGAGAGCCGGATGCGGGGCTCGATCCCAGGACCCTGAGATCACGACCCGAGCCGAAGGCAGAGGCTCAACCCACTGAGCCACCCAGGTGCCCCCCATATGGGGTCTTTACTGCATTTGACTCCTTTCACTTAGCTTACTCTTTTCAAGGTTCAGAAGTTTTATTTATTTCTTTAGTCGGTTACGTACTCACTTACTTTCTCACTCACTGATTCATTCATTCATTCATTCATTCATCCGTTCATTCATTCATAGAGCTATGTATTTTACACGTTATGGACAATACTCCAGAGTGGAGTTTGATGATGGTATTTCTTTGGGGCCACCTTGTGGCCAAAGGCTGAACTGCTCCTGGAACGCTAAGGAACAGGAAACTGGAAGGGATGGTCTGGCACACAAACCCACCACACAGAACTTTCTGGAGGTCGAGATGGAAAGTGAGGAATTCCTCCACTAAACCATATAGGTGGGCACTCTCCGGACACTATATGTAAATGGAAACAGTTTTATAGAGAAACACAAGACATATGAGTGGTCTGTTGCGTTTTCTGGCCCTTTCGCTCGGCTCACTGCTTTCAAGGGTCATCCGCTGTGTTCTCACGTATTAATTTATTCATCCTTTCATTCATTCGTGTATTTATTATTTTATTTCCATACGTATTTATTTGTTAGTTTTTCATTGAACTGACTTACTCATTCGTGTATAGATTTCACAGCTGGCAGACAAGTCCTGAAAGTGGACGCGGTCGATGGTGGCTCCGTGGCTCCACCTCGTGGCAAAAGCCCGAACTGCTGCCTGAAAATGAAGGAACGGGATATTGAGGGGGATGGTCTGCGTGTGACACAAACCCACCATGCAGAACTTTCTGGAGGTCAGTTTGGGAAGTGGGGACTTCCTTGACTAATCCATGTTGGTGGGCCCTCTCTGGGACAGTCCAGCGAAGTGGAATCATACAATACGTGGTCTTTACCATTTCTGACTCCTTTCACTGAGCCGAATATGTTCAAGGTTCATAAATGTCATGTATTTACTTACTTACATATTTATTTGCTTATTTATGTATGGATTTCACACTTGCAGATGATACCTGAGAGTGGAGTTTGATGATCGTGGTTTACATACATATGGGACGGAAACTCTCTCTCTCGTGGGCCACCTTGTGGCAAAAGCCTGAACCGCTGCCGGAAAACTAAGGGACAGGAAAAGGGGCGGGATGATCTGTGACACAGACCCACCACACAGAATTTTCTGGAGGCGAAAGTGGAACGTGGGGAATTCCTGGACTCTGCCACGTAGGTGGGCTCTCTCTAGACACGACAAAGAAATGCACTCATTTTTATAGACAAATGTAGACATACTGTGGTCTTTCAATTGTCGACTCCCTTCGCTTAGCTTAATACATTCAAGGCTCCTCCATTTACTTTAGTTATATGTTACTTTGTTACTTTCTTTCTTATTTCCTTGTTGATGGGCTGACTGATGGATTGATTGACTGACTGAGGTGGCGTTTCAGGACGGCGGTTCTTTGGGGCCACCTTGTGGCCAAAGCCTGAACGACTCCTTGAACGCTGAGGAACAGGAAAACGGAAGGGATGGTCTCCGACACAAACCCACCACAGAGAGCTTTCTGGACGTCAGAAAGGAAAGTAGGGAATTCCTTGACTAAACCTTATAGGTGGGCTTTCTGGACATTATACATCAATGGCATCATTTTTACAGAGAAACAGAAGACATATGTGTGGTCTGTTGCATTTTCTAGTCCTTTCACTTAGCTCACTGCTTTCAAGGGTCATCCACTGTATTTTCACTTATTTATTTACTCACTCCTTTATCATTTTACTTACAGATTTATTTATCTGTCCATTTTTTAGTTTTATTTGTTTGCTCATTCTTTATATATTTTCCACCTGGCGGACAATTCTTGACAGCGGACATTGATGATGGTGGTTCTATTGCGCCACCTCGTGTCCAAAGCCTGAACTGCCGCCTGAACACCTAGGAACAGGCAGTTGAGAGGGATTGTCTGGGACACAAGCCCACCACACAGACCTTTCTGGAGGCCAGCTTGGAAAGTGGGGAATTCCTTGACTAAGCCCATGTAGGTGGGCTCTCTCTGGACACTATGTAGAAACGTAATCATGGTAATAGACAAAGGTAGACAGAGTTGCTGTCTGTTGCCTTTTCTACTCCTGTCACTGAGCTTAATACTTTCAAGATGCATTCATTTGGTTGATGTAGTTCGTCAGTTGGCTACTTCCTGTCTTGCTTTCTTACTTACTTCATTATGCACATATTTATTTATGTATTCATGTCTGTATGCATGGATTTATGTACCTATGTATGTTACACCTCATAGACAATACTTGAGAGTGGAGTTTGAGGACGTGATTCTTTGGCGCCACCTTGTGGCAACAACCTGAACCGGTGCTGGCGCACTAAGGAGCAGGAAAATGGAAGGGAGGGTCCGGGACACAAACCCACCAGACAGAGCTTTCTGGAAGTCAAAATGGAAAGTGGGGAATTCTTGGACTAAACCATATCAGTGGGCTCTGTCTGGACACTACATATCAATGGAATCTTTCTTAGAGGCCTATATATGTATACCTCCATATATATACACATATACATGTATATGTGTATATATATATGGAGGTATACAAATATAGGCACGCATGTATATATATATACACATATACATGTATATGTGTATATATATATGGAGGTATACAAATACACACACGCACGCGCGCGCACGTATGCACACACACACACACATATATATTTGTGGTCTTTGGCATTTTTGAGTCCTTGAACCTACCTTATCATTTTCAAGGTTCATCCATTCTTTTCTTGATTGATTGATGGGTCTACCAATCCATTTATTATTCTATTAACATATTTATTTGTTAATTTATTATTTCCTTATATACTCATTCATTTATATCGTTTTCACCTTGCAGACAATTCCGGAAACTGGTGTTTGTCGAAGGTGGTTCTGTGGCGCCACCTTGTGGCAAAAGCCCGAACTGCTGCCTGCAAACGAAGGAACGGGAAATTGAGAGGGATGGTCTGTGACTCGAACCCGGCACAAGGAGCTTTCTGGAGGCCAAAATGGGAAGGGGGAACTTCCTTGACTAAACCATGTCGGTGGGCTCTCTCTGGACAGTACATAGAAGTGGAATCCTACCAGATGGGGTCTTTACTTTTTTTTTTAAGATTTTTTTTTATTGATTGGCCAGACCGAGACCACAAGTAGGCAGAGAGGCAGAGAGAGAGGGGCAAGCAGGCTCCCCGCTGAGCAGAGAGCCGGATGCGGGGCTCGATCCCAGGACCCTGAGATCACGACCCGAGCCGAAGGCAGAGGCTCAACCCACTGAGCCACCCAGGTGCCCCCCATATGGGGTCTTTACTGCATTTGACTCCTTTCACTTAGCTTACTCTTTTCAAGGTTCAGAAGTTTTATTTATTTCTTTAGTCGGTTACGTACTCACTTACTTTCTCACTCACTGATTCATTCATTCATTCATTCATTCATCCATTCATTCATTCATAGAGCTATGTATTTTACACGTTATGGACAATACTCCAGAGTGGAGTTTGATGATGGTATTTCTTTGGGGCCACCTTGTGGCCAAAGGCTGAACTGCTCCTGGAACGCTAAGGAACAGGAAACTGGAAGGGATGGTCTGGCACACAAACCCACCACACAGAACTTTCTGGAGGTCGAGATGGAAAGTGAGGAATTCCTCCACTAAACCATATAGGTGGGCACTCTCCGGACACTATATGTAAATGGAAACAGTTTTATAGAGAAACACAAGACATATGAGTGGTCTGTTGCGTTTTCTGGCCCTTTCGCTCGGCTCACTGCTTTCAAGGGTCATCCGCTGTGTTCTCACGTATTAATTTATTCATCCTTTCATTCATTCGTGTATTTATTATTTTATTTCCATACGTATTTATTTGTTAGTTTTTCATTGAACTGACTTACTCATTCGTGTATAGATTTCACAGCTGGCAGACAAGTCCTGAAAGTGGACGCGGTCGATGGTGGCTCCGTGGCTCCACCTCGTGGCAAAAGCCCGAACTGCTGCCTGAAAACGAAGGAACGGGATATTGAGGGGGATGGTCTGCGTGTGACACAAACCCACCATGCAGAACTTTCTGGAGGTCAGTTTGGGAAGTGGGGACTTCCTTGACTAATCCATGTTGGTGGGCCCTCTCTGGGACAGTCCAGCGAAGTGGAATCATACAATACGTGGTCTTTACCATTTCTGAGTCCTTTCACTGAGCCGAATATGTTCAAGGTTCATAAATGTCATGTATTTACTTACTTACATATTTATTTGCTTATTTATGTATGGATTTCACACTTGCAGATGATACCTGAGAGTGGAGTTTGATGATCGTGGTTTACATACATATGGGACGGAAACTCTCTCTCTCGTGGGCCACCTTGTGGCAAAAGCCTGAACCGCTGCCGGAAAACTAAGGGACAGGAAAAGGGGCGGGATGATCTGTGACACAGACCCACCACACAGAATTTTCTGGAGGCGAAAGTGGAACGTGGGGAATTCCTGGACTCTGCCACGTAGGTGGGCTCTCTCTAGACACGACAAAGAAATGCACTCATTTTTATAGACAAATGTAGACATACTGTGGTCTTTCAATTGTCGACTCCCTTCGCTTAGCTTAATACATTCAAGGCTCCTCCATTTACTTTAGTTATATGTTACTTTGTTACTTTCTTTCTTATTTCCTTGTTGATGGGCTGACTGATGGATTGATTGACTGACTGAGGTGGCGTTTCAGGACGGCGGTTCTTTGGGGCCACCTTGTGGCCAAAGCCTGAACGACTCCTTGAACGCTGAGGAACAGGAAAACGGAAGGGATGGTCTCCGACACAAACCCACCACAGAGAGCTTTCTGGACGTCAGAAAGGAAAGTAGGGAATTCCTTGACTAAACCTTATAGGTGGGCTTTCTGGACATTATACATCAATGGCATCATTTTTACAGAGAAACAGAAGACATATGTGTGGTCTGTTGCATTTTCTAGTCCTTTCACTTAGCTCACTGCTTTCAAGGGTCATCCACTGTATTTTCACTTATTTATTTACTCACTCCTTTATCATTTTACTTACAGATTTATTTATCTGTCCATTTTTTAGTTTTATTTGTTTGCTCATTCTTTATATATTTTCCACCTGGCGGACAATTCTTGACAGCGGACATTGATGATGGTGGTTCTATTGCGCCACCTCGTGTCCAAAGCCTGAACTGCCGCCTGAACACCTAGGAACAGGCAGTTGAGAGGGATTGTCTGGGACACAAGCCCACCACACAGACCTTTCTGGAGGCCAGCTTGGAAAGTGGGGAATTCCTTGACTAAGCCCATGTAGGTGGGCTCTCTCTGGACACTATGTAGAAACGTAATCATGGTAATAGACAAAGGTAGACAGAGTTGCTGTCTGTTGCCTTTTCTACTCCTGTCACTGAGCTTAATACTTTCAAGATGCATTCATTTGGTTGATGTAGTTCGTCAGTTGGCTACTTCCTGTCTTGCTTTCTTACTTACTTCATTATGCACATATTTATTTATGTATTCATGTCTGTATGCATGGATTTATGTACCTATGTATGTTACACCTCATAGACAATACTTGAGAGTGGAGTTTGAGGACGTGATTCTTTGGCGCCACCTTGTGGCAACAACCTGAACCGGTGCTGGCGCACTAAGGAGCAGGAAAATGGAAGGGAGGGTCCGGGACACAAACCCACCAGACAGAGCTTTCTGGAAGTCAAAATGGAAAGTGGGGAATTCTTGGACTAAACCATATCAGTGGGCTCTGTCTGGACACTACATATCAATGGAATCTTTCTTAGAGGCCTATATATGTATACCTCCATATATATACACATATACATGTATATGTGTATATATATATGGAGGTATACAAATATAGGCACGCATGTATATATATATACACATATACATGTATATGTGTATATATATATGGAGGTATACAAATACACACACGCACGCGCGCGCACGTATGCACACACACACACACATATATATTTGTGGTCTTTGGCATTTTTGAGTCCTTGAACCTACCTTATCATTTTCAAGGTTCATCCATTCTTTTCTTGATTGATTGATGGGTCTACCAATCCATTTATTATTCTATTAACATATTTATTTGTTAATTTATTATTTCCTTATATACTCATTCATTTATATCGTTTTCACCTTGCAGACAATTCCGGAAACTGGTGTTTGTCGAAGGTGGTTCTGTGGCGCCACCTTGTGGCAAAAGCCCGAACTGCTGCCTGCAAACGAAGGAACGGGAAATTGAGAGGGATGGTCTGTGACTCGAACCCGGCACAAGGAGCTTTCTGGAGGCCAAAATGGGAAGGGGGAACTTCCTTGACTAAACCATGTCGGTGGGCTCTCTCTGGACAGTACATAGAAGTGGAATCCTACCAGATGGGGTCTTTACTTTTTTTTTTAAGATTTTTTTTTATTGATTGGCCAGACCGAGACCACAAGTAGGCAGAGAGGCAGAGAGAGAGGGGCAAGCAGGCTCCCCGCTGAGCAGAGAGCCGGATGCGGGGCTCGATCCCAGGACCCTGAGATCACGACCCGAGCCGAAGGCAGAGGCTCAACCCACTGAGCCACCCAGGTGCCCCCCATATGGGGTCTTTACTGCATTTGACTCCTTTCACTTAGCTTACTCTTTTCAAGGTTCAGAAGTTTTATTTATTTCTTTAGTCGGTTACGTACTCACTTACTTTCTCACTCACTGATTCATTCATTCATTCATTCATCCATCCATTCATTCATTCATAGAGCTATGTATTTTACACGTTATGGACAATACTCCAGAGTGGAGTTTGATGATGGTATTTCTTTGGGGCCACCTTGTGGCCAAAGGCTGAACTGCTCCTGGAACGCTAAGGAACAGGAAACTGGAAGGGATGGTCTGGCACACAAACCCACCACACAGAACTTTCTGGAGGTCGAGATGGAAAGTGAGGAATTCCTCCACTAAACCATATAGGTGGGCACTCTCCGGACACTATATGTAAATGGAAACAGTTTTATAGAGAAACACAAGACATATGAGTGGTCTGTTGCGTTTTCTGGCCCTTTCGCTCGGCTCACTGCTTTCAAGGGTCATCCGCTGTGTTCTCACGTATTAATTTATTCATCCTTTCATTCATTCGTGTATTTATTATTTTATTTCCATACGTATTTATTTGTTAGTTTTTCATTGAACTGACTTACTCATTCGTGTATAGATTTCACAGCTGGCAGACAAGTCCTGAAAGTGGACGCGGTCGATGGTGGCTCCGTGGCTCCACCTCGTGGCAAAAGCCCGAACTGCTGCCTGAAAACGAAGGAACGGGATATTGAGGGGGATGGTCTGCGTGTGACACAAACCCACCATGCAGAACTTTCTGGACGTCAGTTTGGGAAGTGGGGACTTCCTTGACTAATCCATGTTGGTGGGCCCTCTCTGGGACAGTCCAGCGAAGTGGAATCATACAATACGTGGTCTTTACCATTTCTGAGTCCTTTCACTGAGCCGAATATGTTCAAGGTTCATAAATGTCATGTATTTACTTACTTACATATTTATTTGCTTATTTATGTATGGATTTCACACTTGCAGATGATACCTGAGAGTGGAGTTTGATGATCGTGGTTTACATACATATGGGACGGAAACTCTCTCTCTCGTGGGCCACCTTGTGGCAAAAGCCTGAACCGCTGCCGGAAAACTAAGGGACAGGAAAAGGGGCGGGATGATCTGTGACACAGACCCACCACACAGAATTTTCTGGAGGCGAAAGTGGAACGTGGGGAATTCCTGGACTCTGCCACGTAGGTGGGCTCTCTCTAGACACGACAAAGAAATGCACTCATTTTTATAGACAAATGTAGACATACTGTGGTCTTTCAATTGTCGACTCCCTTCGCTTAGCTTAATACATTCAAGGCTCCTCCATTTACTTTAGTTATATGTTACTTTGTTACTTTCTTTCTTATTTCCTTGTTGATGGGCTGACTGATGGATTGATTGACTGACTGAGGTGGCGTTTCAGGACGGCGGTTCTTTGGGGCCACCTTGTGGCCAAAGCCTGAACGACTCCTTGAACGCTGAGGAACAGGAAAACGGAAGGGATGGTCTCCGACACAAACCCACCACAGAGAGCTTTCTGGACGTCAGAAAGGAAAGTAGGGAATTCCTTGACTAAACCTTATAGGTGGGCTTTCTGGACATTATACATCAATGGCATCATTTTTACAGAGAAACAGAAGACATATGTGTGGTCTGTTGCATTTTCTAGTCCTTTCACTTAGCTCACTGCTTTCAAGGGTCATCCACTGTATTTTCACTTATTTATTTACTCACTCCTTTATCATTTTACTTACAGATTTATTTATCTGTCCATTTTTTAGTTTTATTTGTTTGCTCATTCTTTATATATTTTCCACCTGGCGGACAATTCTTGACAGCGGACATTGATGATGGTGGTTCTATTGCGCCACCTCGTGTCCAAAGCCTGAACTGCCGCCTGAACACCTAGGAACAGGCAGTTGAGAGGGATTGTCTGGGACACAAGCCCACCACACAGACCTTTCTGGAGGCCAGCTTGGAAAGTGGGGAATTCCTTGACTAAGCCCATGTAGGTGGGCTCTCTCTGGACACTATGTAGAAACGTAATCATGGTAATAGACAAAGGTAGACAGAGTTGCTGTCTGTTGCCTTTTCTACTCCTGTCACTGAGCTTAATACTTTCAAGATGCATTCATTTGGTTGATGTAGTTCGTCAGTTGGCTACTTCCTGTCTTGCTTTCTTACTTACTTCATTATGCACATATTTATTTATGTATTCATGTCTGTATGCATGGATTTATGTACCTATGTATGTTACACCTCATAGACAATACTTGAGAGTGGAGTTTGAGGACGTGATTCTTTGGCGCCACCTTGTGGCAACAACCTGAACCGGTGCTGGCGCACTAAGGAGCAGGAAAATGGAAGGGAGGGTCCGGGACACAAACCCACCAGACAGAGCTTTCTGGAAGTCAAAATGGAAAGTGGGGAATTCTTGGACTAAACCATATCAGTGGGCTCTGTCTGGACACTACATATCAATGGAATCTTTCTTAGAGGCCTATATATGTATACCTCCATATATATATACACATATACATGTATATGTGTATATACACACACATATATGTCTATATATACATATACATGTATATGTGTATATATATATGGAGGTATACAAATACACACACGCACGCGCGCGCACGTATGCACACACACACACACACACACACACACACACATATATATTTGTGGTCTTTGGCATTTTTGAGTCCTTGAACCTACCTTATCATTTTCAAGGTTCATCCATTCTTTTCTTGATTGATTGATGGGTCTACCAATCCATTTATTATTCTATTAACATATTTATTTGTTAATTTATTATTTCCTTATATACTCATTCATTTATATCGTTTTCACCTTGCAGACAATTCCGGAAACTGGTGTTTGTCGAAGGTGGTTCTGTGGCGCCACCTTGTGGCAAAAGCCCGAACTGCTGCCTGCAAACGAAGGAACGGGAAATTGAGAGGGATGGTCTGTGACTCGAACCCGGCACAAGGAGCTTTCTGGAGGCCAAAATGGGAAGGGGGAACTTCCTTGACTAAACCATGTCGGTGGGCTCTCTCTGGACAGTACATAGAAGTGGAATCCTACCAGATGGGGTCTTTACTTTTTTTTTTAAGATTTTTTTTTATTGATTGGCCAGACCGAGACCACAAGTAGGCAGAGAGGCAGAGAGAGAGGGGCAAGCAGGCTCCCCGCTGAGCAGAGAGCCGGATGCGGGGCTCGATCCCAGGACCCTGAGATCACGACCCGAGCCGAAGGCAGAGGCTCAACCCACTGAGCCACCCAGGTGCCCCCCATATGGGGTCTTTACTGCATTTGACTCCTTTCACTTAGCTTACTCTTTTCAAGGTTCAGAAGTTTTATTTATTTCTTTAGTCGGTTACGTACTCACTTACTTTCTCACTCACTGATTCATTCATTCATTCATTCATTCATCCATTCATTCATTCATAGAGCTATGTATTTTACACGTTATGGACAATACTCCAGAGTGGAGTTTGATGATGGTATTTCTTTGGGGCCACCTTGTGGCCAAAGGCTGAACTGCTCCTGGAACGCTAAGGAACAGGAAACTGGAAGGGATGGTCTGGCACAAAAACCCACCACACAGAACTTTCTGGAGGTCGAGATGGAAAGTGAGGAATTCCTCCACTAAACCATATAGGTGGGCACTCTCCGGACACTATATGTAAATGGAAACAGTTTTATAGAGAAACACAAGACATATGAGTGGTCTGTTGCGTTTTCTGGCCCTTTCGCTCGGCTCACTGCTTTCAAGGGTCATCCGCTGTGTTCTCACGTATTAATTTATTCATCCTTTCATTCATTCGTGTATTTATTATTTTATTTCCATACGTATTTATTTGTTAGTTTTTCATTGAACTGACTTACTCATTCGTGTATAGATTTCACAGCTGGCAGACAAGTCCTGAAAGTGGACGCGGTCGATGGTGGCTCCGTGGCTCCACCTCGTGGCAAAAGCCCGAACTGCTGCCTGAAAACGAAGGAACGGGATATTGAGGGGGATGGTCTGCGTGTGACACAAACCCACCATGCAGAACTTTCTGGAGGTCAGTTTGGGAAGTGGGGACTTCCTTGACTAATCCATGTTGGTGGGCCCTCTCTGGGACAGTCCAGCGAAGTGGAATCATACAATACGTGGTCTTTACCATTTCTGAGTCCTTTCACTGAGCCGAATATGTTCAAGGTTCATAAATGTCATGTATTTACTTACTTACATATTTATTTGCTTATTTATGTATGGATTTCACACTTGCAGATGATACCTGAGAGTGGAGTTTGATGATCGTGGTTTACATACATATGGGACGGAAACTCTCTCTCTCGTGGGCCACCTTGTGGCAAAAGCCTGAACCGCTGCCGGAAAACTAAGGGACAGGAAAAGGGGCGGGATGATCTGTGACACAGACCCACCACACAGAATTTTCTGGAGGCGAAAGTGGAACGTGGGGAATTCCTGGACTCTGCCACGTAGGTGGGCTCTCTCTAGACACGACAAAGAAATGCACTCATTTTTATAGACAAATGTAGACATACTGTGGTCTTTCAATTGTCGACTCCCTTCGCTTAGCTTAATACATTCAAGGCTCCTCCATTTACTTTAGTTATATGTTACTTTGTTACTTTCTTTCTTATTTCCTTGTTGATGGGCTGACTGATGGATTGATTGACTGACTGAGGTGGCGTTTCAGGACGGCGGTTCTTTGGGGCCACCTTGTGGCCAAAGCCTGAACGACTCCTTGAACGCTGAGGAACAGGAAAACGGAAGGGATGGTCTCCGACACAAACCCACCACAGAGAGCTTTCTGGACGTCAGAAAGGAAAGTAGGGAATTCCTTGACTAAACCTTATAGGTGGGCTTTCTGGACATTATACATCAATGGCATCATTTTTACAGAGAAACAGAAGACATATGTGTGGTCTGTTGCATTTTCTAGTCCTTTCACTTAGCTCACTGCTTTCAAGGGTCATCCACTGTATTTTCACTTATTTATTTACTCACTCCTTTATCATTTTACTTACAGATTTATTTATCTGTCCATTTTTTAGTTTTATTTGTTTGCTCATTCTTTATATATTTTCCACCTGGCGGACAATTCTTGACAGCGGACATTGATGATGGTGGTTCTATTGCGCCACCTCGTGTCCAAAGCCTGAACTGCCGCCTGAACACCTAGGAACAGGCAGTTGAGAGGGATTGTCTGGGACACAAGCCCACCACACAGACCTTTCTGGAGGCCAGCTTGGAAAGTGGGGAATTCCTTGACTAAGCCCATGTAGGTGGGCTCTCTCTGGACACTATGTAGAAACGTAATCATGGTAATAGACAAAGGTAGACAGAGTTGCTGTCTGTTGCCTTTTCTACTCCTGTCACTGAGCTTAATACTTTCAAGATGCATTCATTTGGTTGATGTAGTTCGTCAGTTGGCTACTTCCTGTCTTGCTTTCTTACTTACTTCATTATGCACATATTTATTTATGTATTCATGTCTGTATGCATGGATTTATGTACCTATGTATGTTACACCTCATAGACAATACTTGAGAGTGGAGTTTGAGGACGTGATTCTTTGGCGCCACCTTGTGGCAACAACCTGAACCGGTGCTGGCGCACTAAGGAGCAGGAAAATGGAAGGGAGGGTCCGGGACACAAACCCACCAGACAGAGCTTTCTGGAAGTCAAAATGGAAAGTGGGGAATTCTTGGACTAAACCATATCAGTGGGCTCTGTCTGGACACTACATATCAATGGAATCTTTCTTAGAGGCCTATATATGTATACCTCCATATATATACACATATACATGTATATGTGTATATATATATGGAGGTATACAAATATAGGCACGCATGTATATATATATACACATATACATGTATATGTGTATATATATATGGAGGTATACAAATACACACACGCACGCGCGCGCACGTATGCACACACACACACACATATATATTTGTGGTCTTTGGCATTTTTGAGTCCTTGAACCTACCTTATCATTTTCAAGGTTCATCCATTCTTTTCTTGATTGATTGATGGGTCTACCAATCCATTTATTATTCTATTAACATATTTATTTGTTAATTTATTATTTCCTTATATACTCATTCATTTATATCGTTTTCACCTTGCAGACAATTCCGGAAACTGGTGTTTGTCGAAGGTGGTTCTGTGGCGCCACCTTGTGGCAAAAGCCCGAACTGCTGCCTGCAAACGAAGGAACGGGAAATTGAGAGGGATGGTCTGTGACTCGAACCCGGCACAAGGAGCTTTCTGGAGGCCAAAATGGGAAGGGGGAACTTCCTTGACTAAACCATGTCGGTGGGCTCTCTCTGGACAGTACATAGAAGTGGAATCCTACCAGATGGGGTCTTTACTTTTTTTTTTAAGATTTTTTTTTATTGATTGGCCAGACCGAGACCACAAGTAGGCAGAGAGGCAGAGAGAGAGGGGCAAGCAGGCTCCCCGCTGAGCAGAGAGCCGGATGCGGGGCTCGATCCCAGGACCCTGAGATCACGACCCGAGCCGAAGGCAGAGGCTCAACCCACTGAGCCACCCAGGTGCCCCCCATATGGGGTCTTTACTGCATTTGACTCCTTTCACTTAGCTTACTCTTTTCAAGGTTCAGAAGTTTTATTTATTTCTTTAGTCGGTTACGTACTCACTTACTTTCTCACTCACTGATTCATTCATTCATTCATTCATCCATCCATTCATTCATTCATAGAGCTATGTATTTTACACGTTATGGACAATACTCCAGAGTGGAGTTTGATGATGGTATTTCTTTGGGGCCACCTTGTGGCCAAAGGCTGAACTGCTCCTGGAACGCTAAGGAACAGGAAACTGGAAGGGATGGTCTGGCACACAAACCCACCACACAGAACTTTCTGGAGGTCGAGATGGAAAGTGAGGAATTCCTCCACTAAACCATATAGGTGGGCACTCTCCGGACACTATATGTAAATGGAAACAGTTTTATAGAGAAACACAAGACATATGAGTGGTCTGTTGCGTTTTCTGGCCCTTTCGCTCGGCTCACTGCTTTCAAGGGTCATCCGCTGTGTTCTCACGTATTAATTTATTCATCCTTTCATTCATTCGTGTATTTATTATTTTATTTCCATACGTATTTATTTGTTAGTTTTTCATTGAACTGACTTACTCATTCGTGTATAGATTTCACAGCTGGCAGACAAGTCCTGAAAGTGGACGCGGTCGATGGTGGCTCCGTGGCTCCACCTCGTGGCAAAAGCCCGAACTGCTGCCTGAAAACGAAGGAACGGGATATTGAGGGGGATGGTCTGCGTGTGACACAAACCCACCATGCAGAACTTTCTGGAGGTCAGTTTGGGAAGTGGGGACTTCCTTGACTAATCCATGTTGGTGGGCCCTCTCTGGGACAGTCCAGCGAAGTGGAATCATACAATACGTGGTCTTTACCATTTCTGAGTCCTTTCACTGAGCCGAATATGTTCAAGGTTCATAAATGTCATGTATTTACTTACTTACATATTTATTTGCTTATTTATGTATGGATTTCACACTTGCAGATGATACCTGAGAGTGGAGTTTGATGATCGTGGTTTACATACATATGGGACGGAAACTCTCTCTCTCGTGGGCCACCTTGTGGCAAAAGCCTGAACCGCTGCCGGAAAACTAAGGGACAGGAAAAGGGGCGGGATGATCTGTGACACAGACCCACCACACAGAATTTTCTGGAGGCGAAAGTGGAACGTGGGGAATTCCTGGACTCTGCCACGTAGGTGGGCTCTCTCTAGACACGACAAAGAAATGCACTCATTTTTATAGACAAATGTAGACATACTGTGGTCTTTCAATTGTCGACTCCCTTCGCTTAGCTTAATACATTCAAGGCTCCTCCATTTACTTTAGTTATATGTTACTTTGTTACTTTCTTTCTTATTTCCTTGTTGATGGGCTGACTGATGGATTGATTGACTGACTGAGGTGGCGTTTCAGGACGGCGGTTCTTTGGGGCCACCTTGTGGCCAAAGCCTGAACGACTCCTTGAACGCTGAGGAACAGGAAAACGGAAGGGATGGTCTCCGACACAAACCCACCACAGAGAGCTTTCTGGACGTCAGAAAGGAAAGTAGGGAATTCCTTGACTAAACCTTATAGGTGGGCTTTCTGGACATTATACATCAATGGCATCATTTTTACAGAGAAACAGAAGACATATGTGTGGTCTGTTGCATTTTCTAGTCCTTTCACTTAGCTCACTGCTTTCAAGGGTCATCCACTGTATTTTCACTTATTTATTTACTCACTCCTTTATCATTTTACTTACAGATTTATTTATCTGTCCATTTTTTAGTTTTATTTGTTTGCTCATTCTTTATATATTTTCCACCTGGCGGACAATTCTTGACAGCGGACATTGATGATGGTGGTTCTATTGCGCCACCTCGTGTCCAAAGCCTGAACTGCCGCCTGAACACCTAGGAACAGGCAGTTGAGAGGGATTGTCTGGGACACAAGCCCACCACACAGACCTTTCTGGAGGCCAGCTTGGAAAGTGGGGAATTCCTTGACTAAGCCCATGTAGGTGGGCTCTCTCTGGACACTATGTAGAAACGTAATCATGGTAATAGACAAAGGTAGACAGAGTTGCTGTCTGTTGCCTTTTCTACTCCTGTCACTGAGCTTAATACTTTCAAGATGCATTCATTTGGTTGATGTAGTTCGTCAGTTGGCTACTTCCTGTCTTGCTTTCTTACTTACTTCATTATGCACATATTTATTTATGTATTCATGTCTGTATGCATGGATTTATGTACCTATGTATGTTACACCTCATAGACAATACTTGAGAGTGGAGTTTGAGGACGTGATTCTTTGGCGCCACCTTGTGGCAACAACCTGAACCGGTGCTGGCGCACTAAGGAGCAGGAAAATGGAAGGGAGGGTCCGGGACACAAACCCACCAGACAGAGCTTTCTGGAAGTCAAAATGGAAAGTGGGGAATTCTTGGACTAAACCATATCAGTGGGCTCTGTCTGGACACTACATATCAATGGAATCTTTCTTAGAGGCCTATATATGTATACCTCCATATATATACACATATACATGTATATGTGTATATATATATGGAGGTATACAAATATAGGCACGCATGTATATATATATACACATATACATGTATATGTGTATATATATATGGAGGTATACAAATACACACACGCACGCGCGCGCACGTATGCACACACACACACACATATATATTTGTGGTCTTTGGCATTTTTGAGTCCTTGAACCTACCTTATCATTTTCAAGGTTCATCCATTCTTTTCTTGATTGATTGATGGGTCTACCAATCCATTTATTATTCTATTAACATATTTATTTGTTAATTTATTATTTCCTTATATACTCATTCATTTATATCGTTTTCACCTTGCAGACAATTCCGGAAACTGGTGTTTGTCGAAGGTGGTTCTGTGGCGCCACCTTGTGGCAAAAGCCCGAACTGCTGCCTGCAAACGAAGGAACGGGAAATTGAGAGGGATGGTCTGTGACTCGAACCCGGCACAAGGAGCTTTCTGGAGGCCAAAATGGGAAGGGGGAACTTCCTTGACTAAACCATGTCGGTGGGCTCTCTCTGGACAGTACATAGAAGTGGAATCCTACCAGATGGGGTCTTTACTTTTTTTTTTAAGATTTTTTTTTATTGATTGGCCAGACCGAGACCACAAGTAGGCAGAGAGGCAGAGAGAGAGGGGCAAGCAGGCTCCCCGCTGAGCAGAGAGCCGGATGCGGGGCTCGATCCCAGGACCCTGAGATCACGACCCGAGCCGAAGGCAGAGGCTCAACCCACTGAGCCACCCAGGTGCCCCCCATATGGGGTCTTTACTGCATTTGACTCCTTTCACTTAGCTTACTCTTTTCAAGGTTCAGAAGTTTTATTTATTTCTTTAGTCGGTTACGTACTCACTTACTTTCTCACTCACTGATTCATTCATTCATTCATTCATCCATCCATTCATTCATTCATAGAGCTATGTATTTTACACGTTATGGACAATACTCCAGAGTGGAGTTTGATGATGGTATTTCTTTGGGGCCACCTTGTGGCCAAAGGCTGAACTGCTCCTGGAACGCTAAGGAACAGGAAACTGGAAGGGATGGTCTGGCACACAAACCCACCACACAGAACTTTCTGGAGGTCGAGATGGAAAGTGAGGAATTCCTCCACTAAACCATATAGGTGGGCACTCTCCGGACACTATATGTAAATGGAAACAGTTTTATAGAGAAACACAAGACATATGAGTGGTCTGTTGCGTTTTCTGGCCCTTTCGCTCGGCTCACTGCTTTCAAGGGTCATCCGCTGTGTTCTCACGTATTAATTTATTCATCCTTTCATTCATTCGTGTATTTATTATTTTATTTCCATACGTATTTATTTGTTAGTTTTTCATTGAACTGACTTACTCATTCGTGTATAGATTTCACAGCTGGCAGACAAGTCCTGAAAGTGGACGCGGTCGATGGTGGCTCCGTGGCTCCACCTCGTGGCAAAAGCCCGAACTGCTGCCTGAAAATGAAGGAACGGGATATTGAGGGGGATGGTCTGCGTGTGACACAAACCCACCATGCAGAACTTTCTGGAGGTCAGTTTGGGAAGTGGGGACTTCCTTGACTAATCCATGTTGGTGGGCCCTCTCTGGGACAGTCCAGCGAAGTGGAATCATACAATACGTGGTCTTTACCATTTCTGAGTCCTTTCACTGAGCCGAATATGTTCAAGGTTCATAAATGTCATGTATTTACTTACTTACATATTTATTTGCTTATTTATGTATGGATTTCACACTTGCAGATGATACCTGAGAGTGGAGTTTGATGATCGTGGTTTACATACATATGGGACGGAAACTCTCTCTCTCGTGGGCCACCTTGTGGCAAAAGCCTGAACCGCTGCCGGAAAACTAAGGGACAGGAAAAGGGGCGGGATGATCTGTGACACAGACCCACCACACAGAATTTTCTGGAGGCGAAAGTGGAACGTGGGGAATTCCTGGACTCTGCCACGTAGGTGGGCTCTCTCTAGACACGACAAAGAAATGCACTCATTTTTATAGACAAATGTAGACATACTGTGGTCTTTCAATTGTCGACTCCCTTCGCTTAGCTTAATACATTCAAGGCTCCTCCATTTACTTTAGTTATATGTTACTTTGTTACTTTCTTTCTTATTTCCTTGTTGATGGGCTGACTGATGGATTGATTGACTGACTGAGGTGGCGTTTCAGGACGGCGGTTCTTTGGGGCCACCTTGTGGCCAAAGCCTGAACGACTCCTTGAACGCTGAGGAACAGGAAAACGGAAGGGATGGTCTCCGACACAAACCCACCACAGAGAGCTTTCTGGACGTCAGAAAGGAAAGTAGGGAATTCCTTGACTAAACCTTATAGGTGGGCTTTCTGGACATTATACATCAATGGCATCATTTTTACAGAGAAACAGAAGACATATGTGTGGTCTGTTGCATTTTCTAGTCCTTTCACTTAGCTCACTGCTTTCAAGGGTCATCCACTGTATTTTCACTTATTTATTTACTCACTCCTTTATCATTTTACTTACAGATTTATTTATCTGTCCATTTTTTAGTTTTATTTGTTTGCTCATTCTTTATATATTTTCCACCTGGCGGACAATTCTTGACAGCGGACATTGATGATGGTGGTTCTATTGCGCCACCTCGTGTCCAAAGCCTGAACTGCCGCCTGAACACCTAGGAACAGGCAGTTGAGAGGGATTGTCTGGGACACAAGCCCACCACACAGACCTTTCTGGAGGCCAGCTTGGAAAGTGGGGAATTCCTTGACTAAGCCCATGTAGGTGGGCTCTCTCTGGACACTATGTAGAAACGTAATCATGGTAATAGACAAAGGTAGACAGAGTTGCTGTCTGTTGCCTTTTCTACTCCTGTCACTGAGCTTAATACTTTCAAGATGCATTCATTTGGTTGATGTAGTTCGTCAGTTGGCTACTTCCTGTCTTGCTTTCTTACTTACTTCATTATGCACATATTTATTTATGTATTCATGTCTGTATGCATGGATTTATGTACGTATGTATGTTACACCTCATAGACAATACTTGAGAGTGGAGTTTGAGGACGTGATTCTTTGGCGCCACCTTGTGGCAACAACCTGAACCGGTGCTGGCGCACTAAGGAGCAGGAAAATGGAAGGGAGGGTCCGGGACACAAACCCACCAGACAGAGCTTTCTGGAAGTCAAAATGGAAAGTGGGGAATTCTTGGACTAAACCATATCAGTGGGCTCTGTCTGGACACTACATATCAATGGAATCTTTCTTAGAGGCCTATATATGTATACCTCCATATATATACACATATACATGTATATGTGTATATACACATATATGTGTATATATACATACACATGTATATGTGTATATATATATGGAGGTATACAAATACACACACGCACGCGCGCGCACGTATGCACACACACACACACACACACACACACACACACACACATATATTTGTGGTCTTTGGCATTTTTGAGTCCTTGAACCTACCTTATCATTTTCAAGGTTCATCCATTCTTTTCTTGATTGATTGATGGGTCTACCAATCCATTTATTATTCTATTAACATATTTATTTGTTAATTTATTATTTCCTTATATACTCATTCATTTATATCGTTTTCACCTTGCAGACAATTCCGGAAACTGGTGTTTGTCGAAGGTGGTTCTGTGGCGCCACCTTGTGGCAAAAGCCCGAACTGCTGCCTGCAAACGAAGGAACGGGAAATTGAGAGGGATGGTCTGTGACTCGAACCCGGCACAAGGAGCTTTCTGGAGGCCAAAATGGGAAGGGGGAACTTCCTTGACTAAACCATGTCGGTGGGCTCTCTCTGGACAGTACATAGAAGTGGAATCCTACCAGATGGGGTCTTTACTTTTTTTTTTAAGATTTTTTTTTATTGATTGGCCAGACCGAGACCACAAGTAGGCAGAGAGGCAGAGAGAGAGGGGCAAGCAGGCTCCCCGCTGAGCAGAGAGCCGGATGCGGGGCTCGATCCCAGGACCCTGAGATCACGACCCGAGCCGAAGGCAGAGGCTCAACCCACTGAGCCACCCAGGTGCCCCCCATATGGGGTCTTTACTGCATTTGACTCCTTTCACTTAGCTTACTCTTTTCAAGGTTCAGAAGTTTTATTTATTTCTTTAGTCGGTTACGTACTCACTTACTTTCTCACTCACTGATTCATTCATTCATTCATTCATTCATCCGTTCATTCATTCATAGAGCTATGTATTTTACACGTTATGGACAATACTCCAGAGTGGAGTTTGATGATGGTATTTCTTTGGGGCCACCTTGTGGCCAAAGGCTGAACTGCTCCTGGAACGCTAAGGAACAGGAAACTGGAAGGGATGGTCTGGCACACAAACCCACCACACAGAACTTTCTGGAGGTCGAGATGGAAAGTGAGGAATTCCTCCACTAAACCATATAGGTGGGCACTCTCCGGACACTATATGTAAATGGAAACAGTTTTATAGAGAAACACAAGACATATGAGTGGTCTGTTGCGTTTTCTGGCCCTTTCGCTCGGCTCACTGCTTTCAAGGGTCATCCGCTGTGTTCTCACGTATTAATTTATTCATCCTTTCATTCATTCGTGTATTTATTATTTTATTTCCATACGTATTTATTTGTTAGTTTTTCATTGAACTGACTTACTCATTCGTGTATAGATTTCACAGCTGGCAGACAAGTCCTGAAAGTGGACGCGGTCGATGATGGCTCCGTGGCTCCACCTCGTGGCAAAAGCCCGAACTGCTGCCTGAAAACGAAGGAACGGGATATTGAGGGGGATGGTCTGCGTGTGACACAAACCCACCATGCAGAACTTTCTGGAGGTCAGTTTGGGAAGTGGGGACTTCCTTGACTAATCCATGTTGGTGGGCCCTCTCTGGGACAGTCCAGCGAAGTGGAATCATACAATACGTGGTCTTTACCCTTTCTGACTCCTTTCACTGAGCCGAATATGTTCAAGGTTCATAAATGTCATGTATTTACTTACTTACATATTTATTTGCTTATTTATGTATGGATTTCACACTTGCAGATGATACCTGAGAGTGGAGTTTGATGATCGTGGTTTACATACATATGGGACGGAAACTCTCTCTCTCGTGGGCCACCTTGTGGCAAAAGCCTGAACCGCTGCCGGAAAACTAAGGGACAGGAAAAGGGGCGGGATGATCTGTGACACAGACCCACCACACAGAATTTTCTGGAGGCGAAAGTGGAACGTGGGGAATTCCTGGACTCTGCCACGTAGGTGGGCTCTCTCTAGACACGACAAAGAAATGCACTCATTTTTATAGACAAATGTAGACATACTGTGGTCTTTCAATTGTCGACTCCCTTCGCTTAGCTTAATACATTCAAGGCTCCTCCATTTACTTTAGTTATATGTTACTTTGTTACTTTCTTTCTTATTTCCTTGTTGATGGGCTGACTGATGGATTGATTGACTGACTGAGGTGGCGTTTCAGGACGGCGGTTCTTTGGGGCCACCTTGTGGCCAAAGCCTGAACGACTCCTTGAACGCTGAGGAACAGGAAAACGGAAGGGATGGTCTCCGACACAAACCCACCACAGAGAGCTTTCTGGACGTCAGAAAGGAAAGTAGGGAATTCCTTGACTAAACCTTATAGGTGGGCTTTCTGGACATTATACATCAATGGCATCATTTTTACAGAGAAACAGAAGACATATGTGTGGTCTGTTGCATTTTCTAGTCCTTTCACTTAGCTCACTGCTTTCAAGGGTCATCCACTGTATTTTCACTTATTTATTTACTCACTCCTTTATCATTTTACTTACAGATTTATTTATCTGTCCATTTTTTAGTTTTATTTGTTTGCTCATTCTTTATATATTTTCCACCTGGCGGACAATTCTTGACAGCGGACATTGATGATGGTGGTTCTATTGCGCCACCTCGTGTCCAAAGCCTGAACTGCCGCCTGAACACCTAGGAACAGGCAGTTGAGAGGGATTGTCTGGGACACAAGCCCACCACACAGACCTTTCTGGAGGCCAGCTTGGAAAGTGGGGAATTCCTTGACTAAGCCCATGTAGGTGGGCTCTCTCTGGACACTATGTAGAAACGTAATCATGGTAATAGACAAAGGTAGACAGAGTTGCTGTCTGTTGCCTTTTCTACTCCTGTCACTGAGCTTAATACTTTCAAGATGCATTCATTTGGTTGATGTAGTTCGTCAGTTGGCTACTTCCTGTCTTGCTTTCTTACTTACTTCATTATGCACATATTTATTTATGTATTCATGTCTGTATGCATGGATTTATGTACCTATGTATGTTACACCTCATAGACAATACTTGAGAGTGGAGTTTGAGGACGTGATTCTTTGGCGCCACCTTGTGGCAACAACCTGAACCGGTGCTGGCGCACTAAGGAGCAGGAAAATGGAAGGGAGGGTCCGGGACACAAACCCACCAGACAGAGCTTTCTGGAAGTCAAAATGGAAAGTGGGGAATTCTTGGACTAAACCATATCAGTGGGCTCTGTCTGGACACTACATATCAATGGAATCTTTCTTAGAGGCCTATATATGTATACCTCCATATATATATACACATATACATGTATATGTGTATATACACACACATATATGTGTATATATACATATACATGTATATGTGTATATATATATGGAGGTATACAAATACACACACGCACGCGCGCGCACGTATGCACACACACACACACACACACACACACACACACACATATATATTTGTGGTCTTTGGCATTTTTGAGTCCTTGAACCTACCTTATCATTTTCAAGGTTCATCCATTCTTTTCTTGATTGATTGATGGGTCTACCAATCCATTTATTATTCTATTAACATATTTATTTGTTAATTTATTATTTCCTTATATACTCATTCATTTATATCGTTTTCACCTTGCAGACAATTCCGGAAACTGGTGTTTGTCGAAGGTGGTTCTGTGGCGCCACCTTGTGGCAAAAGCCCGAACTGCTGCCTGCAAACGAAGGAACGGGAAATTGAGAGGGATGGTCTGTGACTCGAACCCGGCACAAGGAGCTTTCTGGAGGCCAAAATGGGAAGGGGGAACTTCCTTGACTAAACCATGTCGGTGGGCTCTCTCTGGACAGTACATAGAAGTGGAATCCTACCAGATGGGGTCTTTACTTTTTTTTTTAAGATTTTTTTTTATTGATTGGCCAGACCGAGACCACAAGTAGGCAGAGAGGCAGAGAGAGAGGGGCAAGCAGGCTCCCCGCTGAGCAGAGAGCCGGATGCGGGGCTCGATCCCAGGACCCTGAGATCACGACCCGAGCCGAAGGCAGAGGCTCAACCCACTGAGCCACCCAGGTGCCCCCCATATGGGGTCTTTACTGCATTTGACTCCTTTCACTTAGCTTACTCTTTTCAAGGTTCAGAAGTTTTATTTATTTCTTTAGTCGGTTACGTACTCACTTACTTTCTCACTCACTGATTCATTCATTCATTCATTCATTCATCCGTTCATTCATTCATAGAGCTATGTATTTTACACGTTATGGACAATACTCCAGAGTGGAGTTTGATGATGGTATTTCTTTGGGGCCACCTTGTGGCCAAAGGCTGAACTGCTCCTGGAACGCTAAGGAACAGGAAACTGGAAGGGATGGTCTGGCACACAAACCCACCACACAGAACTTTCTGGAGGTCGAGATGGAAAGTGAGGAATTCCTCCACTAAACCATATAGGTGGGCACTCTCCGGACACTATATGTAAATGGAAACAGTTTTATAGAGAAACACAAGACATATGAGTGGTCTGTTGCGTTTTCTGGCCCTTTCGCTCGGCTCACTGCTTTCAAGGGTCATCCGCTGTGTTCTCACGTATTAATTTATTCATCCTTTCATTCATTCGTGTATTTATTATTTTATTTCCATACGTATTTATTTGTTAGTTTTTCATTGAACTGACTTACTCATTCGTGTATAGATTTCACAGCTGGCAGACAAGTCCTGAAAGTGGACGCGGTCGATGGTGGCTCCGTGGCTCCACCTCGTGGCAAAAGCCCGAACTGCTGCCTGAAAACGAAGGAACGGGATATTGAGGGGGATGGTCTGCGTGTGACACAAACCCACCATGCAGAACTTTCTGGAGGTCAGTTTGGGAAGTGGGGACTTCCTTGACTAATCCATGTTGGTGGGCCCTCTCTGGGACAGTCCAGCGAAGTGGAATCATACAATACGTGGTCTTTACCATTTCTGAGTCCTTTCACTGAGCCGAATATGTTCAAGGTTCATAAATGTCATGTATTTACTTACTTACATATTTATTTGCTTATTTATGTATGGATTTCACACTTGCAGATGATACCTGAGAGTGGAGTTTGATGATCGTGGTTTACATACATATGGGACGGAAACTCTCTCTCTCGTGGGCCACCTTGTGGCAAAAGCCTGAACCGCTGCCGGAAAACTAAGGGACAGGAAAAGGGGCGGGATGATCTGTGACACAGACCCACCACACAGAATTTTCTGGAGGCGAAAGTGGAACGTGGGGAATTCCTGGACTCTGCCACGTAGGTGGGCTCTCTCTAGACACGACAAAGAAATGCACTCATTTTTATAGACAAATGTAGACATACTGTGGTCTTTCAATTGTCGACTCCCTTCGCTTAGCTTAATACATTCAAGGCTCCTCCATTTACTTTAGTTATATGTTACTTTGTTACTTTCTTTCTTATTTCCTTGTTGATGGGCTGACTGATGGATTGATTGACTGACTGAGGTGGCGTTTCAGGACGGCGGTTCTTTGGGGCCACCTTGTGGCCAAAGCCTGAACGACTCCTTGAACGCTGAGGAACAGGAAAACGGAAGGGATGGTCTCCGACACAAACCCACCACAGAGAGCTTTCTGGACGTCAGAAAGGAAAGTAGGGAATTCCTTGACTAAACCTTATAGGTGGGCTTTCTGGACATTATACATCAATGGCATCATTTTTACAGAGAAACAGAAGACATATGTGTGGTCTGTTGCATTTTCTAGTCCTTTCACTTAGCTCACTGCTTTCAAGGGTCATCCACTGTATTTTCACTTATTTATTTACTCACTCCTTTATCATTTTACTTACAGATTTATTTATCTGTCCATTTTTTAGTTTTATTTGTTTGCTCATTCTTTATATATTTTCCACCTGGCGGACAATTCTTGACAGCGGACATTGATGATGGTGGTTCTATTGCGCCACCTCGTGTCCAAAGCCTGAACTGCCGCCTGAACACCTAGGAACAGGCAGTTGAGAGGGATTGTCTGGGACACAAGCCCACCACACAGACCTTTCTGGAGGCCAGCTTGGAAAGTGGGGAATTCCTTGACTAAGCCCATGTAGGTGGGCTCTCTCTGGACACTATGTAGAAACGTAATCATGGTAATAGACAAAGGTAGACAGAGTTGCTGTCTGTTGCCTTTTCTACTCCTGTCACTGAGCTTAATACTTTCAAGATGCATTCATTTGGTTGATGTAGTTCGTCAGTTGGCTACTTCCTGTCTTGCTTTCTTACTTACTTCATTATGCACATATTTATTTATGTATTCATGTCTGTATGCATGGATTTATGTACCTATGTATGTTACACCTCATAGACAATACTTGAGAGTGGAGTTTGAGGACGTGATTCTTTGGCGCCACCTTGTGGCAACAACCTGAACCGGTGCTGGCGCACTAAGGAGCAGGAAAATGGAAGGGAGGGTCCGGGACACAAACCCACCAGACAGAGCTTTCTGGAAGTCAAAATGGAAAGTGGGGAATTCTTGGACTAAACCATATCAGTGGGCTCTGTCTGGACACTACATATCAATGGAATCTTTCTTAGAGGCCTATATATGTATACCTCCATATATATACACATATACATGTATATGTGTATATACACATATATGTGTATATATACATACACATGTATATGTGTATATATATATGGAGGTATACAAATACACACACGCACGCGCGCGCACGTATGCACACACACACACACACACACACACACACACACACATATATATTTGTGGTCTTTGGCATTTTTGAGTCCTTGAACCTACCTTATCATTTTCAAGGTTCATCCATTCTTTTCTTGATTGATTGATGGGTCTACCAATCCATTTATTATTCTATTAACATATTTATTTGTTAATTTATTATTTCCTTATATACTCATTCATTTATATCGTTTTCACCTTGCAGACAATTCCGGAAACTGGTGTTTGTCGAAGGTGGTTCTGTGGCGCCACCTTGTGGCAAAAGCCCGAACTGCTGCCTGCAAACGAAGGAACGGGAAATTGAGAGGGATGGTCTGTGACTCGAACCCGGCACAAGGAGCTTTCTGGAGGCCAAAATGGGAAGGGGGAACTTCCTTGACTAAACCATGTCGGTGGGCTCTCTCTGGACAGTACATAGAAGTGGAATCCTACCAGATGGGGTCTTTACTTTTTTTTTTAAGATTTTTTTTTATTGATTGGCCAGACCGAGACCACAAGTAGGCAGAGAGGCAGAGAGAGAGGGGCAAGCAGGCTCCCCGCTGAGCAGAGAGCCGGATGCGGGGCTCGATCCCAGGACCCTGAGATCACGACCCGAGCCGAAGGCAGAGGCTCAACCCACTGAGCCACCCAGGTGCCCCCCATATGGGGTCTTTACTGCATTTGACTCCTTTCACTTAGCTTACTCTTTTCAAGGTTCAGAAGTTTTATTTATTTCTTTAGTCGGTTACGTACTCACTTACTTTCTCACTCACTGATTCATTCATTCATTCATTCATTCATCCGTTCATTCATTCATAGAGCTATGTATTTTACACGTTATGGACAATACTCCAGAGTGGAGTTTGATGATGGTATTTCTTTGGGGCCACCTTGTGGCCAAAGGCTGAACTGCTCCTGGAACGCTAAGGAACAGGAAACTGGAAGGGATGGTCTGGCACACAAACCCACCACACAGAACTTTCTGGAGGTCGAGATGGAAAGTGAGGAATTCCTCCACTAAACCATATAGGTGGGCACTCTCCGGACACTATATGTAAATGGAAACAGTTTTATAGAGAAACACAAGACATATGAGTGGTCTGTTGCGTTTTCTGGCCCTTTCGCTCGGCTCACTGCTTTCAAGGGTCATCCGCTGTGTTCTCACGTATTAATTTATTCATCCTTTCATTCATTCGTGTATTTATTATTTTATTTCCATACGTATTTATTTGTTAGTTTTTCATTGAACTGACTTACTCATTCGTGTATAGATTTCACAGCTGGCAGACAAGTCCTGAAAGTGGACGCGGTCGATGGTGGCTCCGTGGCTCCACCTCGTGGCAAAAGCCCGAACTGCTGCCTGAAAACGAAGGAACGGGATATTGAGGGGGATGGTCTGCGTGTGACACAAACCCACCATGCAGAACTTTCTGGACGTCAGTTTGGGAAGTGGGGACTTCCTTGACTAATCCATGTTGGTGGGCCCTCTCTGGGACAGTCCAGCGAAGTGGAATCATACAATACGTGGTCTTTACCATTTCTGACTCCTTTCACTGAGCCGAATATGTTCAAGGTTCATAAATGTCATGTATTTACTTACTTACATATTTATTTGCTTATTTATGTATGGATTTCACACTTGCAGATGATACCTGAGAGTGGAGTTTGATGATCGTGGTTTACATACATATGGGACGGAAACTCTCTCTCTCGTGGGCCACCTTGTGGCAAAAGCCTGAACCGCTGCCGGAAAACTAAGGGACAGGAAAAGGGGCGGGATGATCTGTGACACAGACCCACCACACAGAATTTTCTGGAGGCGAAAGTGGAACGTGGGGAATTCCTGGACTCTGCCACGTAGGTGGGCTCTCTCTAGACACGACAAAGAAATGCACTCATTTTTATAGACAAATGTAGACATACTGTGGTCTTTCAATTGTTGACTCCCTTCGCTTAGCTTAATACATTCAAGGCTCCTCCATTTACTTTAGTTATATGTTACTTTGTTACTTTCTTTCTTATTTCCTTGTTGATGGGCTGACTGATGGATTGATTGACTGACTGAGGTGGCGTTTCAGGACGGCGGTTCTTTGGGGCCACCTTGTGGCCAAAGCCTGAACGACTCCTTGAACGCTGAGGAACAGGAAAACAGAAGGGATGGTCTCCGACACAAACCCACCACAGAGAGCTTTCTGGACGTCAGAAAGGAAAGTAGGGAATTCCTTGACTAAACCTTATAGGTGGGCTTTCTGGACATTATACATCAATGGCATCATTTTTACAGAGAAACAGAAGACATATGTGTGGTCTGTTGCATTTTCTAGTCCTTTCACTTAGCTCACTGCTTTCAAGGGTCATCCACTGTATTTTCACTTATTTATTTACTCACTCCTTTATCATTTTACTTACAGATTTATTTATCTGTCCATTTTTTAGTTTTATTTGTTTGCTCATTCTTTATATATTTTCCACCTGGCGGACAATTCTTGACAGCGGACATTGATGATGGTGGTTCTATTGCGCCACCTCGTGTCCAAAGCCTGAACTGCCGCCTGAACACCTAGGAACAGGCAGTTGAGAGGGATTGTCTGGGACACAAGCCCACCACACAGACCTTTCTGGAGGCCAGCTTGGAAAGTGGGGAATTCCTTGACTAAGCCCATGTAGGTGGGCTCTCTCTGGACACTATGTAGAAACGTAATCATGGTAATAGACAAAGGTAGACAGAGTTGCTGTCTGTTGCCTTTTCTACTCCTGTCACTGAGCTTAATACTTTCAAGATGCATTCATTTGGTTGATGTAGTTCGTCAGTTGGCTACTTCCTGTCTTGCTTTCTTACTTACTTCATTATGCACATATTTATTTATGTATTCATGTCTGTATGCATGGATTTATGTACCTATGTATGTTACACCTCATAGACAATACTTGAGAGTGGAGTTTGAGGACGTGATTCTTTGGCGCCACCTTGTGGCAACAACCTGAACCGGTGCTGGCGCACTAAGGAGCAGGAAAATGGAAGGGAGGGTCCGGGACACAAACCCACCAGACAGAGCTTTCTGGAAGTCAAAATGGAAAGTGGGGAATTCTTGGACTAAACCATATCAGTGGGCTCTGTCTGGACACTACATATCAATGGAATCTTTCTTAGAGGCCTATATATGTATACCTCCATATATATATACACATATACATGTATATGTATATATACACATATATGTGTATATATACATATACATGTATATGTGTATATATATATGGAGGTATACAAATACACACACGCACGCGTGCGCACGTATGCACACACACACACACACACACACACACACATATATATTTGTGGTCTTTGGCATTTTTGAGTCCTTGAACCTACCTTATCATTTTCAAGGTTCATCCATTCTTTTCTTGATTGATTGATGGGTCTACCAATCCATTTATTATTCTATTAACATATTTATTTGTTAATTTATTATTTCCTTATATACTCATTCATTTATATCGTTTTCACCTTGCAGACAATTCCGGAAACTGGTGTTTGTCGAAGGTGGTTCTGTGGCGCCACCTTGTGGCAAAAGCCCGAACTGCTGCCTGCAAACGAAGGAACGGGAAATTGAGAGGGATGGTCTGTGACTCGAACCCGGCACAAGGAGCTTTCTGGAGGCCAAAATGGGAAGGGGGAACTTCCTTGACTAAACCATGTCGGTGGGCTCTCTCTGGACAGTACATAGAAGTGGAATCCTACCAGATGGGGTCTTTACTTTTTTTTTTAAGATTTTTTTTTATTGATTGGCCAGACCGAGACCACAAGTAGGCAGAGAGGCAGAGAGAGAGGGGCAAGCAGGCTCCCCGCTGAGCAGAGAGCCGGATGCGGGGCTCGATCCCAGGACCCTGAGATCACGACCCGAGCCGAAGGCAGAGGCTCAACCCACTGAGCCACCCAGGTGCCCCCCATATGGGGTCTTTACTGCATTTGACTCCTTTCACTTAGCTTACTCTTTTCAAGGTTCAGAAGTTTTATTTATTTCTTTAGTCGGTTACGTACTCACTTACTTTCTCACTCACTGATTCATTCATTCATTCATTCATTCATCCGTTCATTCATTCATAGAGCTATGTATTTTACACGTTATGGACAATACTCCAGAGTGGAGTTTGATGATGGTATTTCTTTGGGGCCACCTTGTGGCCAAAGGCTGAACTGCTCCTGGAACGCTAAGGAACAGGAAACTGGAAGGGATGGTCTGGCACACAAACCCACCACACAGAACTTTCTGGAGGTCGAGATGGAAAGTGAGGAATTCCTCCACTAAACCATATAGGTGGGCACTCTCCGGACACTATATGTAAATGGAAACAGTTTTATAGAGAAACACAAGACATATGAGTGGTCTGTTGCGTTTTCTGGCCCTTTCGCTCGGCTCACTGCTTTCAAGGGTCATCCGCTGTGTTCTCACGTATTAATTTATTCATCCTTTCATTCATTCGTGTATTTATTATTTTATTTCCATACGTATTTATTTGTTAGTTTTTCATTGAACTGACTTACTCATTCGTGTATAGATTTCACAGCTGGCAGACAAGTCCTGAAAGTGGACGCGGTCGATGGTGGCTCCGTGGCTCCACCTCGTGGCAAAAGCCCGAACTGCTGCCTGAAAACGAAGGAACGGGATATTGAGGGGGATGGTCTGCGTGTGACACAAACCCACCATGCAGAACTTTCTGGACGTCAGTTTGGGAAGTGGGGACTTCCTTGACTAATCCATGTTGGTGGGCCCTCTCTGGGACAGTCCAGCGAAGTGGAATCATACAATACGTGGTCTTTACCATTTCTGACTCCTTTCACTGAGCCGAATATGTTCAAGGTTCATAAATGTCATGTATTTACTTACTTACATATTTATTTGCTTATTTATGTATGGATTTCACACTTGCAGATGATACCTGAGAGTGGAGTTTGATGATCGTGGTTTACATACATATGGGACGGAAACTCTCTCTCTCGTGGGCCACCTTGTGGCAAAAGCCTGAACCGCTGCCGGAAAACTAAGGGACAGGAAAAGGGGCGGGATGATCTGTGACACAGACCCACCACACAGAATTTTCTGGAGGCGAAAGTGGAACGTGGGGAATTCCTGGACTCTGCCACGTAGGTGGGCTCTCTCTAGACACGACAAAGAAATGCACTCATTTTTATAGACAAATGTAGACATACTGTGGTCTTTCAATTGTCGACTCCCTTCGCTTAGCTTAATACATTCAAGGCTCCTCCATTTACTTTAGTTATATGTTACTTTGTTACTTTCTTTCTTATTTCCTTGTTGATGGGCTGACTGATGGATTGATTGACTGACTGAGGTGGCGTTTCAGGACGGCGGTTCTTTGGGGCCACCTTGTGGCCAAAGCCTGAACGACTCCTTGAACGCTGAGGAACAGGAAAACGGAAGGGATGGTCTCCGACACAAACCCACCACAGAGAGCTTTCTGGACGTCAGAAAGGAAAGTAGGGAATTCCTTGACTAAACCTTATAGGTGGGCTTTCTGGACATTATACATCAATGGCATCATTTTTACAGAGAAACAGAAGACATATGTGTGGTCTGTTGCATTTTCTAGTCCTTTCACTTAGCTCACTGCTTTCAAGGGTCATCCACTGTATTTTCACTTATTTATTTACTCACTCCTTTATCATTTTACTTACAGATTTATTTATCTGTCCATTTTTTAGTTTTATTTGTTTGCTCATTCTTTATATATTTTCCACCTGGCGGACAATTCTTGACAGCGGACATTGATGATGGTGGTTCTATTGCGCCACCTCGTGTCCAAAGCCTGAACTGCCGCCTGAACACCTAGGAACAGGCAGTTGAGAGGGATTGTCTGGGACACAAGCCCACCACACAGACCTTTCTGGAGGCCAGCTTGGAAAGTGGGGAATTCCTTGACTAAGCCCATGTAGGTGGGCTCTCTCTGGACACTATGTAGAAACGTAATCATGGTAATAGACAAAGGTAGACAGAGTTGCTGTCTGTTGCCTTTTCTACTCCTGTCACTGAGCTTAATACTTTCAAGATGCATTCATTTGGTTGATGTAGTTCGTCAGTTGGCTACTTCCTGTCTTGCTTTCTTACTTACTTCATTATGCACATATTTATTTATGTATTCATGTCTGTATGCATGGATTTATGTACCTATGTATGTTACACCTCATAGACAATACTTGAGAGTGGAGTTTGAGGACGTGATTCTTTGGCGCCACCTTGTGGCAACAACCTGAACCGGTGCTGGCGCACTAAGGAGCAGGAAAATGGAAGGGAGGGTCCGGGACACAAACCCACCAGACAGAGCTTTCTGGAAGTCAAAATGGAAAGTGGGGAATTCTTGGACTAAACCATATCAGTGGGCTCTGTCTGGACACTACATATCAATGGAATCTTTCTTAGAGGCCTATATATGTATACCTCCATATATATACACATATACATGTATATGTGTATATACACACACATATATGTGTATATATACATACACATGTATATGTGTATATATATATGGAGGTATACAAATACACACACGCACGCGCGCGCACGTATGCACACACACACACACACACACACACACACACACACACACATATATTTGTGGTCTTTGGCATTTTTGAGTCCTTGAACCTACCTTATCATTTTCAAGGTTCATCCATTCTTTTCTTGATTGATTGATGGGTCTACCAATCCATTTATTATTCTATTAACATATTTATTTGTTAATTTATTATTTCCTTATATACTCATTCATTTATATCGTTTTCACCTTGCAGACAATTCCGGAAACTGGTGTTTGTCGAAGGTGGTTCTGTGGCGCCACCTTGTGGCAAAAGCCCGAACTGCTGCCTGCAAACGAAGGAACGGGAAATTGAGAGGGATGGTCTGTGACTCGAACCCGGCACAAGGAGCTTTCTGGAGGCCAAAATGGGAAGGGGGAACTTCCTTGACTAAACCATGTCGGTGGGCTCTCTCTGGACAGTACATAGAAGTGGAATCCTACCAGATGGGGTCTTTACTTTTTTTTTTAAGATTTTTTTTTATTGATTGGCCAGACCGAGACCACAAGTAGGCAGAGAGGCAGAGAGAGAGGGGCAAGCAGGCTCCCCGCTGAGCAGAGAGCCGGATGCGGGGCTCGATCCCAGGACCCTGAGATCACGACCCGAGCCGAAGGCAGAGGCTCAACCCACTGAGCCACCCAGGTGCCCCCCATATGGGGTCTTTACTGCATTTGACTCCTTTCACTTAGCTTACTCTTTTCAAGGTTCAGAAGTTTTATTTATTTCTTTAGTCGGTTACGTACTCACTTACTTTCTCACTCACTGATTCATTCATTCATTCATTCATTCATCCGTTCATTCATTCATAGAGCTATGTATTTTACACGTTATGGACAATACTCCAGAGTGGAGTTTGATGATGGTATTTCTTTGGGGCCACCTTGTGGCCAAAGGCTGAACTGCTCCTGGAACGCTAAGGAACAGGAAACTGGAAGGGATGGTCTGGCACACAAACCCACCACACAGAACTTTCTGGAGGTCGAGATGGAAAGTGAGGAATTCCTCCACTAAACCATATAGGTGGGCACTCTCCGGACACTATATGTAAATGGAAACAGTTTTATAGAGAAACACAAGACATATGAGTGGTCTGTTGCGTTTTCTGGCCCTTTCGCTCGGCTCACTGCTTTCAAGGGTCATCCGCTGTGTTCTCACGTATTAATTTATTCATCCTTTCATTCATTCGTGTATTTATTATTTTATTTCCATACGTATTTATTTGTTAGTTTTTCATTGAACTGACTTACTCATTCGTGTATAGATTTCACAGCTGGCAGACAAGTCCTGAAAGTGGACGCGGTCGATGGTGGCTCCGTGGCTCCACCTCGTGGCAAAAGCCCGAACTGCTGCCTGAAAACGAAGGAACGGGATATTGAGGGGGATGGTCTGCGTGTGACACAAACCCACCATGCAGAACTTTCTGGAGGTCAGTTTGGGAAGTGGGGACTTCCTTGACTAATCCATGTTGGTGGGCCCTCTCTGGGACAGTCCAGCGAAGTGGAATCATACAATACGTGGTCTTTACCATTTCTGACTCCTTTCACTGAGCCGAATATGTTCAAGGTTCATAAATGTCATGTATTTACTTACTTACATATTTATTTGCTTATTTATGTATGGATTTCACACTTGCAGATGATACCTGAGAGTGGAGTTTGATGATCGTGGTTTACATACATATGGGACGGAAACTCTCTCTCTCGTGGGCCACCTTGTGGCAAAAGCCTGAACCGCTGCCGGAAAACTAAGGGACAGGAAAAGGGGCGGGATGATCTGTGACACAGACCCACCACACAGAATTTTCTGGAGGCGAAAGTGGAACGTGGGGAATTCCTGGACTCTGCCACGTAGGTGGGCTCTCTCTAGACACGACAAAGAAATGCACTCATTTTTATAGACAAATGTAGACATACTGTGGTCTTTCAATTGTCGACTCCCTTCGCTTAGCTTAATACATTCAAGGCTCCTCCATTTACTTTAGTTATATGTTACTTTGTTACTTTCTTTCTTATTTCCTTGTTGATGGGCTGACTGATGGATTGATTGACTGACTGAGGTGGCGTTTCAGGACGGCGGTTCTTTGGGGCCACCTTGTGGCCAAAGCCTGAACGACTCCTTGAACGCTGAGGAACAGGAAAACGGAAGGGATGGTCTCCGACACAAACCCACCACAGAGAGCTTTCTGGACGTCAGAAAGGAAAGTAGGGAATTCCTTGACTAAACCTTATAGGTGGGCTTTCTGGACATTATACATCAATGGCATCATTTTTACAGAGAAACAGAAGACATATGTGTGGTCTGTTGCATTTTCTAGTCCTTTCACTTAGCTCACTGCTTTCAAGGGTCATCCACTGTATTTTCACTTATTTATTTACTCACTCCTTTATCATTTTACTTACAGATTTATTTATCTGTCCATTTTTTAGTTTTATTTGTTTGCTCATTCTTTATATATTTTCCACCTGGCGGACAATTCTTGACAGCGGACATTGATGATGGTGGTTCTATTGCGCCACCTCGTGTCCAAAGCCTGAACTGCCGCCTGAACACCTAGGAACAGGCAGTTGAGAGGGATTGTCTGGGACACAAGCCCACCACACAGACCTTTCTGGAGGCCAGCTTGGAAAGTGGGGAATTCCTTGACTAAGCCCATGTAGGTGGGCTCTCTCTGGACACTATGTAGAAACGTAATCATGGTAATAGACAAAGGTAGACAGAGTTGCTGTCTGTTGCCTTTTCTACTCCTGTCACTGAGCTTAATACTTTCAAGATGCATTCATTTGGTTGATGTAGTTCGTCAGTTGGCTACTTCCTGTCTTGCTTTCTTACTTACTTCATTATGCACATATTTATTTATGTATTCATGTCTGTATGCATGGATTTATGTACCTATGTATGTTACACCTCATAGACAATACTTGAGAGTGGAGTTTGAGGACGTGATTCTTTGGCGCCACCTTGTGGCAACAACCTGAACCGGTGCTGGCGCACTAAGGAGCAGGAAAATGGAAGGGAGGGTCCGGGACACAAACCCACCAGACAGAGCTTTCTGGAAGTCAAAATGGAAAGTGGGGAATTCTTGGACTAAACCATATCAGTGGGCTCTGTCTGGACACTACATATCAATGGAATCTTTCTTAGAGGCCTATATATGTATACCTCCATATATATACACATATACATGTATATGTGTATATACACACACATATATGTGTATATATACATATACATGTATATGTGTATATATATATGGAGGTATACAAATACACACACGCACGCGCGCGCACGTATGCACACACACACACACACACACACACACACACACACATATATATTTGTGGTCTTTGGCATTTTTGAGTCCTTGAACCTACCTTATCATTTTCAAGGTTCATCCATTCTTTTCTTGATTGATTGATGGGTCTACCAATCCATTTATTATTCTATTAACATATTTATTTGTTAATTTATTATTTCCTTATATACTCATTCATTTATATCGTTTTCACCTTGCAGAATTCCGGAAACTGGTGTTTGTCGAAGGTGGTTCTGTGGCGCCACCTTGTGGCAAAAGCCCGAACTGCTGCCTGCAAACGAAGGAACGGGAAATTGAGAGGGATGGTCTGTGACTTGAACCCGGCACAAGGAGCTTTCTGGAGGCCAAAATGGGAAGGGGGAACTTCCTTGACTAAACCATGTCGGTGGGCTCTCTCTGGACAGTACATAGAAGTGGAATCCTACCAGATGGGGTCTTTACTTTTTTTTTTAAGATTTTTTTTTATTGATTGGCCAGACCGAGACCACAAGTAGGCAGAGAGGCAGAGAGAGAGGGGCAAGCAGGCTCCCCGCTGAGCAGAGAGCCGGATGCGGGGCTCGATCCCAGGACCCTGAGATCACGACCCGAGCCGAAGGCAGAGGCTCAACCCACTGAGCCACCCAGGTGCCCCCCATATGGGGTCTTTACTGCATTTGACTCCTTTCACTTAGCTTACTCTTTTCAAGGTTCAGAAGTTTTATTTATTTCTTTAGTCGGTTACGTACTCACTTACTTTCTCACTCACTGATTCATTCATTCATTCATTCATCCATCCATTCATTCATTCATAGAGCTATGTATTTTACACGTTATGGACAATACTCCAGAGTGGAGTTTGATGATGGTATTTCTTTGGGGCCACCTTGTGGCCAAAGGCTGAACTGCTCCTGGAACGCTAAGGAACAGGAAACTGGAAGGGATGGTCTGGCACACAAACCCACCACACAGAACTTTCTGGAGGTCGAGATGGAAAGTGAGGAATTCCTCCACTAAACCATATAGGTGGGCACTCTCCGGACACTATATGTAAATGGAAACAGTTTTATAGAGAAACACAAGACATATGAGTGGTCTGTTGCGTTTTCTGGCCCTTTCGCTCGGCTCACTGCTTTCAAGGGTCATCCGCTGTGTTCTCACGTATTAATTTATTCATCCTTTCATTCATTCGTGTATTTATTATTTTATTTCCATACGTATTTATTTGTTAGTTTTTCATTGAACTGACTTACTCATTCGTGTATAGATTTCACAGCTGGCAGACAAGTCCTGAAAGTGGACGCGGTCGATGGTGGCTCCGTGGCTCCACCTCGTGGCAAAAGCCCGAACTGCTGCCTGAAAACGAAGGAACGGGATATTGAGGGGGATGGTCTGCGTGTGACACAAACCCACCATGCAGAACTTTCTGGAGGTCAGTTTGGGAAGTGGGGACTTCCTTGACTAATCCATGTTGGTGGGCCCTCTCTGGGACAGTCCAGCGAAGTGGAATCATACAATACGTGGTCTTTACCATTTCTGAGTCCTTTCACTGAGCCGAATATGTTCAAGGTTCATAAATGTCATGTATTTACTTACTTACATATTTATTTGCTTATTTATGTATGGATTTCACACTTGCAGATGATACCTGAGAGTGGAGTTTGATGATCGTGGTTTACATACATATGGGACGGAAACTCTCTCTCTCGTGGGCCACCTTGTGGCAAAAGCCTGAACCGCTGCCGGAAAACTAAGGGACAGGAAAAGGGGCGGGATGATCTGTGACACAGACCCACCACACAGAATTTTCTGGAGGCGAAAGTGGAACGTGGGGAATTCCTGGACTCTGCCACGTAGGTGGGCTCTCTCTAGACACGACAAAGAAATGCACTCATTTTTATAGACAAATGTAGACATACTGTGGTCTTTCAATTGTCGACTCCCTTCGCTTAGCTTAATACATTCAAGGCTCCTCCATTTACTTTAGTTATATGTTACTTTGTTACTTTCTTTCTTATTTCCTTGTTGATGGGCTGACTGATGGATTGATTGACTGACTGAGGTGGCGTTTCAGGACGGCGGTTCTTTGGGGCCACCTTGTGGCCAAAGCCTGAACGACTCCTTGAACGCTGAGGAACAGGAAAACGGAAGGGATGGTCTCCGACACAAACCCACCACAGAGAGCTTTCTGGACGTCAGAAAGGAAAGTAGGGAATTCCTTGACTAAACCTTATAGGTGGGCTTTCTGGACATTATACATCAATGGCATCATTTTTACAGAGAAACAGAAGACATATGTGTGGTCTGTTGCATTTTCTAGTCCTTTCACTTAGCTCACTGCTTTCAAGGGTCATCCACTGTATTTTCACTTATTTATTTACTCACTCCTTTATCATTTTACTTACAGATTTATTTATCTGTCCATTTTTTAGTTTTATTTGTTTGCTCATTCTTTATATATTTTCCACCTGGCGGACAATTCTTGACAGCGGACATTGATGATGGTGGTTCTATTGCGCCACCTCGTGTCCAAAGCCTGAACTGCCGCCTGAACACCTAGGAACAGGCAGTTGAGAGGGATTGTCTGGGACACAAGCCCACCACACAGACCTTTCTGGAGGCCAGCTTGGAAAGTGGGGAATTCCTTGACTAAGCCCATGTAGGTGGGCTCTCTCTGGACACTATGTAGAAACGTAATCATGGTAATAGACAAAGGTAGACAGAGTTGCTGTCTGTTGCCTTTTCTACTCCTGTCACTGAGCTTAATACTTTCAAGATGCATTCATTTGGTTGATGTAGTTCGTCAGTTGGCTACTTCCTGTCTTGCTTTCTTACTTACTTCATTATGCACATATTTATTTATGTATTCATGTCTGTATGCATGGATTTATGTACCTATGTATGTTACACCTCATAGACAATACTTGAGAGTGGAGTTTGAGGACGTGATTCTTTGGCGCCACCTTGTGGCAACAACCTGAACCGGTGCTGGCGCACTAAGGAGCAGGAAAATGGAAGGGAGGGTCCGGGACACAAACCCACCAGACAGAGCTTTCTGGAAGTCAAAATGGAAAGTGGGGAATTCTTGGACTAAACCATATCAGTGGGCTCTGTCTGGACACTACATATCAATGGAATCTTTCTTAGAGGCCTATATATGTATACCTCCATATATATATACACATATACATGTATATGTGTATATACACACACATATATGTGTATATATACATATACATGTATATGTGTATATATATATGGAGGTATACAAATACACACACGCACGCGCGCGCACGTATGCACACACACACACACACACACACACACACACACATATATATTTGTGGTCTTTGGCATTTTTGAGTCCTTGAACCTACCTTATCATTTTCAAGGTTCATCCATTCTTTTCTTGATTGATTGATGGGTCTACCAATCCATTTATTATTCTATTAACATATTTATTTGTTAATTTATTATTTCCTTATATACTCATTCATTTATATCGTTTTCACCTTGCAGACAATTCCGGAAACTGGTGTTTGTCGAAGGTGGTTCTGTGGCGCCACCTTGTGGCAAAAGCCCGAACTGCTGCCTGCAAACGAAGGAACGGGAAATTGAGAGGGATGGTCTGTGACTCGAACCCGGCACAAGGAGCTTTCTGGAGGCCAAAATGGGAAGGGGGAACTTCCTTGACTAAACCATGTCGGTGGGCTCTCTCTGGACAGTACATAGAAGTGGAATCCTACCAGATGGGGTCTTTACTTTTTTTTTTAAGATTTTTTTTTATTGATTGGCCAGACCGAGACCACAAGTAGGCAGAGAGGCAGAGAGAGAGGGGCAAGCAGGCTCCCCGCTGAGCAGAGAGCCGGATGCGGGGCTCGATCCCAGGACCCTGAGATCACGACCCGAGCCGAAGGCAGAGGCTCAACCCACTGAGCCACCCAGGTGCCCCCCATATGGGGTCTTTACTGCATTTGACTCCTTTCACTTAGCTTACTCTTTTCAAGGTTCAGAAGTTTTATTTATTTCTTTAGTCGGTTACGTACTCACTTACTTTCTCACTCACTGATTCATTCATTCATTCATTCATCCATCCATTCATTCATTCATAGAGCTATGTATTTTACACGTTATGGACAATACTCCAGAGTGGAGTTTGATGATGGTATTTCTTTGGGGCCACCTTGTGGCCAAAGGCTGAACTGCTCCTGGAACGCTAAGGAACAGGAAACTGGAAGGGATGGTCTGGCACACAAACCCACCACACAGAACTTTCTGGAGGTCGAGATGGAAAGTGAGGAATTCCTCCACTAAACCATATAGGTGGGCACTCTCCGGACACTATATGTAAATGGAAACAGTTTTATAGAGAAACACAAGACATATGAGTGGTCTGTTGCGTTTTCTGGCCCTTTCGCTCGGCTCACTGCTTTCAAGGGTCATCCGCTGTGTTCTCACGTATTAATTTATTCATCCTTTCATTCATTCGTGTATTTATTATTTTATTTCCATACGTATTTATTTGTTAGTTTTTCATTGAACTGACTTACTCATTCGTGTATAGATTTCACAGCTGGCAGACAAGTCCTGAAAGTGGACGCGGTCGATGGTGGCTCCGTGGCTCCACCTCGTGGCAAAAGCCCGAACTGCTGCCTGAAAACGAAGGAACGGGATATTGAGGGGGATGGTCTGCGTGTGACACAAACCCACCATGCAGAACTTTCTGGAGGTCAGTTTGGGAAGTGGGGACTTCCTTGACTAATCCATGTTGGTGGGCCCTCTCTGGGACAGTCCAGCGAAGTGGAATCATACAATACGTGGTCTTTACCATTTCTGAGTCCTTTCACTGAGCCGAATATGTTCAAGGTTCATAAATGTCATGTATTTACTTACTTACATATTTATTTGCTTATTTATGTATGGATTTCACACTTGCAGATGATACCTGAGAGTGGAGTTTGATGATCGTGGTTTACATACATATGGGACGGAAACTCTCTCTCTCGTGGGCCACCTTGTGGCAAAAGCCTGAACCGCTGCCGGAAAACTAAGGGACAGGAAAAGGGGCGGGATGATCTGTGACACAGACCCACCACACAGAATTTTCTGGAGGCGAAAGTGGAACGTGGGGAATTCCTGGACTCTGCCACGTAGGTGGGCTCTCTCTAGACACGACAAAGAAATGCACTCATTTTTATAGACAAATGTAGACATACTGTGGTCTTTCAATTGTCGACTCCCTTCGCTTAGCTTAATACATTCAAGGCTCCTCCATTTACTTTAGTTATATGTTACTTTGTTACTTTCTTTCTTATTTCCTTGTTGATGGGCTGACTGATGGATTGATTGACTGACTGAGGTGGCGTTTCAGGACGGCGGTTCTTTGGGGCCACCTTGTGGCCAAAGCCTGAACGACTCCTTGAACGCTGAGGAACAGGAAAACGGAAGGGATGGTCTCCGACACAAACCCACCACAGAGAGCTTTCTGGACGTCAGAAAGGAAAGTAGGGAATTCCTTGACTAAACCTTATAGGTGGGCTTTCTGGACATTATACATCAATGGCATCATTTTTACAGAGAAACAGAAGACATATGTGTGGTCTGTTGCATTTTCTAGTCCTTTCACTTAGCTCACTGCTTTCAAGGGTCATCCACTGTATTTTCACTTATTTATTTACTCACTCCTTTATCATTTTACTTACAGATTTATTTATCTGTCCATTTTTTAGTTTTATTTGTTTGCTCATTCTTTATATATTTTCCACCTGGCGGACAATTCTTGACAGCGGACATTGATGATGGTGGTTCTATTGCGCCACCTCGTGTCCAAAGCCTGAACTGCCGCCTGAACACCTAGGAACAGGCAGTTGAGAGGGATTGTCTGGGACACAAGCCCACCACACAGACCTTTCTGGAGGCCAGCTTGGAAAGTGGGGAATTCCTTGACTAAGCCCATGTAGGTGGGCTCTCTCTGGACACTATGTAGAAACGTAATCATGGTAATAGACAAAGGTAGACAGAGTTGCTGTCTGTTGCCTTTTCTACTCCTGTCACTGAGCTTAATACTTTCAAGATGCATTCATTTGGTTGATGTAGTTCGTCAGTTGGCTACTTCCTGTCTTGCTTTCTTACTTACTTCATTATGCACATATTTATTTATGTATTCATGTCTGTATGCATGGATTTATGTACCTATGTATGTTACACCTCATAGACAATACTTGAGAGTGGAGTTTGAGGACGTGATTCTTTGGCGCCACCTTGTGGCAACAACCTGAACCGGTGCTGGCGCACTAAGGAGCAGGAAAATGGAAGGGAGGGTCCGGGACACAAACCCACCAGACAGAGCTTTCTGGAAGTCAAAATGGAAAGTGGGGAATTCTTGGACTAAACCATATCAGTGGGCTCTGTCTGGACACTACATATCAATGGAATCTTTCTTAGAGGCCTATATATGTATACCTCCATATATATACACATATACATGTATATGTGTATATATATATGGAGGTATACAAATATAGGCACGCATGTATATATATATACACATATACATGTATATGTGTATATATATATGGAGGTATACAAATACACACACGCACGCGCGCGCACGTATGCACACACACACACACATATATATTTGTGGTCTTTGGCATTTTTGAGTCCTTGAACCTACCTTATCATTTTCAAGGTTCATCCATTCTTTTCTTGATTGATTGATGGGTCTACCAATCCATTTATTATTCTATTAACATATTTATTTGTTAATTTATTATTTCCTTATATACTCATTCATTTATATCGTTTTCACCTTGCAGACAATTCCGGAAACTGGTGTTTGTCGAAGGTGGTTCTGTGGCGCCACCTTGTGGCAAAAGCCCGAACTGCTGCCTGCAAACGAAGGAACGGGAAATTGAGAGGGATGGTCTGTGACTCGAACCCGGCACAAGGAGCTTTCTGGAGGCCAAAATGGGAAGGGGGAACTTCCTTGACTAAACCATGTCGGTGGGCTCTCTCTGGACAGTACATAGAAGTGGAATCCTACCAGATGGGGTCTTTACTTTTTTTTTTAAGATTTTTTTTTATTGATTGGCCAGACCGAGACCACAAGTAGGCAGAGAGGCAGAGAGAGAGGGGCAAGCAGGCTCCCCGCTGAGCAGAGAGCCGGATGCGGGGCTCGATCCCAGGACCCTGAGATCACGACCCGAGCCGAAGGCAGAGGCTCAACCCACTGAGCCACCCAGGTGCCCCCCATATGGGGTCTTTACTGCATTTGACTCCTTTCACTTAGCTTACTCTTTTCAAGGTTCAGAAGTTTTATTTATTTCTTTAGTCGGTTACGTACTCACTTACTTTCTCACTCACTGATTCATTCATTCATTCATTCATCCATCCATTCATTCATTCATAGAGCTATGTATTTTACACGTTATGGACAATACTCCAGAGTGGAGTTTGATGATGGTATTTCTTTGGGGCCACCTTGTGGCCAAAGGCTGAACTGCTCCTGGAACGCTAAGGAACAGGAAACTGGAAGGGATGGTCTGGCACACAAACCCACCACACAGAACTTTCTGGAGGTCGAGATGGAAAGTGAGGAATTCCTCCACTAAACCATATAGGTGGGCACTCTCCGGACACTATATGTAAATGGAAACAGTTTTATAGAGAAACACAAGACATATGAGTGGTCTGTTGCGTTTTCTGGCCCTTTCGCTCGGCTCACTGCTTTCAAGGGTCATCCGCTGTGTTCTCACGTATTAATTTATTCATCCTTTCATTCATTCGTGTATTTATTATTTTATTTCCATACGTATTTATTTGTTAGTTTTTCATTGAACTGACTTACTCATTCGTGTATAGATTTCACAGCTGGCAGACAAGTCCTGAAAGTGGACGCGGTCGATGGTGGCTCCGTGGCTCCACCTCGTGGCAAAAGCCCGAACTGCTGCCTGAAAACGAAGGAACGGGATATTGAGGGGGATGGTCTGCGTGTGACACAAACCCACCATGCAGAACTTTCTGGAGGTCAGTTTGGGAAGTGGGGACTTCCTTGACTAATCCATGTTGGTGGGCCCTCTCTGGGACAGTCCAGCGAAGTGGAATCATACAATACGTGGTCTTTACCATTTCTGAGTCCTTTCACTGAGCCGAATATGTTCAAGGTTCATAAATGTCATGTATTTACTTACTTACATATTTATTTGCTTATTTATGTATGGATTTCACACTTGCAGATGATACCTGAGAGTGGAGTTTGATGATCGTGGTTTACATACATATGGGACGGAAACTCTCTCTCTCGTGGGCCACCTTGTGGCAAAAGCCTGAACCGCTGCCGGAAAACTAAGGGACAGGAAAAGGGGCGGGATGATCTGTGACACAGACCCACCACACAGAATTTTCTGGAGGCGAAAGTGGAACGTGGGGAATTCCTGGACTCTGCCACGTAGGTGGGCTCTCTCTAGACACGACAAAGAAATGCACTCATTTTTATAGACAAATGTAGACATACTGTGGTCTTTCAATTGTCGACTCCCTTCGCTTAGCTTAATACATTCAAGGCTCCTCCATTTACTTTAGTTATATGTTACTTTGTTACTTTCTTTCTTATTTCCTTGTTGATGGGCTGACTGATGGATTGATTGACTGACTGAGGTGGCGTTTCAGGACGGCGGTTCTTTGGGGCCACCTTGTGGCCAAAGCCTGAACGACTCCTTGAACGCTGAGGAACAGGAAAACGGAAGGGATGGTCTCCGACACAAACCCACCACAGAGAGCTTTCTGGACGTCAGAAAGGAAAGTAGGGAATTCCTTGACTAAACCTTATAGGTGGGCTTTCTGGACATTATACATCAATGGCATCATTTTTACAGAGAAACAGAAGACATATGTGTGGTCTGTTGCATTTTCTAGTCCTTTCACTTAGCTCACTGCTTTCAAGGGTCATCCACTGTATTTTCACTTATTTATTTACTCACTCCTTTATCATTTTACTTACAGATTTATTTATCTGTCCATTTTTTAGTTTTATTTGTTTGCTCATTCTTTATATATTTTCCACCTGGCGGACAATTCTTGACAGCGGACATTGATGATGGTGGTTCTATTGCGCCACCTCGTGTCCAAAGCCTGAACTGCCGCCTGAACACCTAGGAACAGGCAGTTGAGAGGGATTGTCTGGGACACAAGCCCACCACACAGACCTTTCTGGAGGCCAGCTTGGAAAGTGGGGAATTCCTTGACTAAGCCCATGTAGGTGGGCTCTCTCTGGACACTATGTAGAAACGTAATCATGGTAATAGACAAAGGTAGACAGAGTTGCTGTCTGTTGCCTTTTCTACTCCTGTCACTGAGCTTAATACTTTCAAGATGCATTCATTTGGTTGATGTAGTTCGTCAGTTGGCTACTTCCTGTCTTGCTTTCTTACTTACTTCATTATGCACATATTTATTTATGTATTCATGTCTGTATGCATGGATTTATGTACCTATGTATGTTACACCTCATAGACAATACTTGAGAGTGGAGTTTGAGGACGTGATTCTTTGGCGCCACCTTGTGGCAACAACCTGAACCGGTGCTGGCGCACTAAGGAGCAGGAAAATGGAAGGGAGGGTCCGGGACACAAACCCACCAGACAGAGCTTTCTGGAAGTCAAAATGGAAAGTGGGGAATTCTTGGACTAAACCATATCAGTGGGCTCTGTCTGGACACTACATATCAATGGAATCTTTCTTAGAGGCCTATATATGTATACCTCCATATATATATACACATATACATGTATATGTGTATATACACACACATATATGTGTATATATACATATACATGTATATGTGTATATATATATGGAGGTATACAAATACACACACGCACGCGCGCGCACGTATGCACACACACACACACACACACACACACACACATATATATTTGTGGTCTTTGGCATTTTTGAGTCCTTGAACCTACCTTATCATTTTCAAGGTTCATCCATTCTTTTCTTGATTGATTGATGGGTCTACCAATCCATTTATTATTCTATTAACATATTTATTTGTTAATTTATTATTTCCTTATATACTCATTCATTTATATCGTTTTCACCTTGCAGACAATTCCGGAAACTGGTGTTTGTCGAAGGTGGTTCTGTGGCGCCACCTTGTGGCAAAAGCCCGAACTGCTGCCTGCAAACGAAGGAACGGGAAATTGAGAGGGATGGTCTGTGACTCGAACCCGGCACAAGGAGCTTTCTGGAGGCCAAAATGGGAAGGGGGAACTTCCTTGACTAAACCATGTCGGTGGGCTCTCTCTGGACAGTACATAGAAGTGGAATCCTACCAGATGGGGTCTTTACTTTTTTTTTTAAGATTTTTTTTTATTGATTGGCCAGACCGAGACCACAAGTAGGCAGAGAGGCAGAGAGAGAGGGGCAAGCAGGCTCCCCGCTGAGCAGAGAGCCGGATGCGGGGCTCGATCCCAGGACCCTGAGATCACGACCCGAGCCGAAGGCAGAGGCTCAACCCACTGAGCCACCCAGGTGCCCCCCATATGGGGTCTTTACTGCATTTGACTCCTTTCACTTAGCTTACTCTTTTCAAGGTTCAGAAGTTTTATTTATTTCTTTAGTCGGTTACGTACTCACTTACTTTCTCACTCACTGATTCATTCATTCATTCATTCATCCATCCATTCATTCATTCATAGAGCTATGTATTTTACACGTTATGGACAATACTCCAGAGTGGAGTTTGATGATGGTATTTCTTTGGGGCCACCTTGTGGCCAAAGGCTGAACTGCTCCTGGAACGCTAAGGAACAGGAAACTGGAAGGGATGGTCTGGCACACAAACCCACCACACAGAACTTTCTGGAGGTCGAGATGGAAAGTGAGGAATTCCTCCACTAAACCATATAGGTGGGCACTCTCCGGACACTATATGTAAATGGAAACAGTTTTATAGAGAAACACAAGACATATGAGTGGTCTGTTGCGTTTTCTGGCCCTTTCGCTCGGCTCACTGCTTTCAAGGGTCATCCGCTGTGTTCTCACGTATTAATTTATTCATCCTTTCATTCATTCGTGTATTTATTATTTTATTTCCATACGTATTTATTTGTTAGTTTTTCATTGAACTGACTTACTCATTCGTGTATAGATTTCACAGCTGGCAGACAAGTCCTGAAAGTGGACGCGGTCGATGGTGGCTCCGTGGCTCCACCTCGTGGCAAAAGCCCGAACTGCTGCCTGAAAACGAAGGAACGGGATATTGAGGGGGATGGTCTGCGTGTGACACAAACCCACCATGCAGAACTTTCTGGAGGTCAGTTTGGGAAGTGGGGACTTCCTTGACTAATCCATGTTGGTGGGCCCTCTCTGGGACAGTCCAGCGAAGTGGAATCATACAATACGTGGTCTTTACCATTTCTGAGTCCTTTCACTGAGCCGAATATGTTCAAGGTTCATAAATGTCATGTATTTACTTACTTACATATTTATTTGCTTATTTATGTATGGATTTCACACTTGCAGATGATACCTGAGAGTGGAGTTTGATGATCGTGGTTTACATACATATGGGACGGAAACTCTCTCTCTCGTGGGCCACCTTGTGGCAAAAGCCTGAACCGCTGCCGGAAAACTAAGGGACAGGAAAAGGGGCGGGATGATCTGTGACACAGACCCACCACACAGAATTTTCTGGAGGCGAAAGTGGAACGTGGGGAATTCCTGGACTCTGCCACGTAGGTGGGCTCTCTCTAGACACGACAAAGAAATGCACTCATTTTTATAGACAAATGTAGACATACTGTGGTCTTTCAATTGTCGACTCCCTTCGCTTAGCTTAATACATTCAAGGCTCCTCCATTTACTTTAGTTATATGTTACTTTGTTACTTTCTTTCTTATTTCCTTGTTGATGGGCTGACTGATGGATTGATTGACTGACTGAGGTGGCGTTTCAGGACGGCGGTTCTTTGGGGCCACCTTGTGGCCAAAGCCTGAACGACTCCTTGAACGCTGAGGAACAGGAAAACGGAAGGGATGGTCTCCGACACAAACCCACCACAGAGAGCTTTCTGGACGTCAGAAAGGAAAGTAGGGAATTCCTTGACTAAACCTTATAGGTGGGCTTTCTGGACATTATACATCAATGGCATCATTTTTACAGAGAAACAGAAGACATATGTGTGGTCTGTTGCATTTTCTAGTCCTTTCACTTAGCTCACTGCTTTCAAGGGTCATCCACTGTATTTTCACTTATTTATTTACTCACTCCTTTATCATTTTACTTACAGATTTATTTATCTGTCCATTTTTTAGTTTTATTTGTTTGCTCATTCTTTATATATTTTCCACCTGGCGGACAATTCTTGACAGCGGACATTGATGATGGTGGTTCTATTGCGCCACCTCGTGTCCAAAGCCTGAACTGCCGCCTGAACACCTAGGAACAGGCAGTTGAGAGGGATTGTCTGGGACACAAGCCCACCACACAGACCTTTCTGGAGGCCAGCTTGGAAAGTGGGGAATTCCTTGACTAAGCCCATGTAGGTGGGCTCTCTCTGGACACTATGTAGAAACGTAATCATGGTAATAGACAAAGGTAGACAGAGTTGCTGTCTGTTGCCTTTTCTACTCCTGTCACTGAGCTTAATACTTTCAAGATGCATTCATTTGGTTGATGTAGTTCGTCAGTTGGCTACTTCCTGTCTTGCTTTCTTACTTACTTCATTATGCACATATTTATTTATGTATTCATGTCTGTATGCATGGATTTATGTACCTATGTATGTTACACCTCATAGACAATACTTGAGAGTGGAGTTTGAGGACGTGATTCTTTGGCGCCACCTTGTGGCAACAACCTGAACCGGTGCTGGCGCACTAAGGAGCAGGAAAATGGAAGGGAGGGTCCGGGACACAAACCCACCAGACAGAGCTTTCTGGAAGTCAAAATGGAAAGTGGGGAATTCTTGGACTAAACCATATCAGTGGGCTCTGTCTGGACACTACATATCAATGGAATCTTTCTTAGAGGCCTATATATGTATACCTCCATATATATACACATATACATGTATATGTGTATATATATATGGAGGTATACAAATATAGGCACGCATGTATATATATATACACATATACATGTATATGTGTATATATATATGGAGGTATACAAATACACACACGCACGCGCGCGCACGTATGCACACACACACACACATATATATTTGTGGTCTTTGGCATTTTTGAGTCCTTGAACCTACCTTATCATTTTCAAGGTTCATCCATTCTTTTCTTGATTGATTGATGGGTCTACCAATCCATTTATTATTCTATTAACATATTTATTTGTTAATTTATTATTTCCTTATATACTCATTCATTTATATCGTTTTCACCTTGCAGACAATTCCGGAAACTGGTGTTTGTCGAAGGTGGTTCTGTGGCGCCACCTTGTGGCAAAAGCCCGAACTGCTGCCTGCAAACGAAGGAACGGGAAATTGAGAGGGATGGTCTGTGACTCGAACCCGGCACAAGGAGCTTTCTGGAGGCCAAAATGGGAAGGGGGAACTTCCTTGACTAAACCATGTCGGTGGGCTCTCTCTGGACAGTACATAGAAGTGGAATCCTACCAGATGGGGTCTTTACTTTTTTTTTTAAGATTTTTTTTTATTGATTGGCCAGACCGAGACCACAAGTAGGCAGAGAGGCAGAGAGAGAGGGGCAAGCAGGCTCCCCGCTGAGCAGAGAGCCGGATGCGGGGCTCGATCCCAGGACCCTGAGATCACGACCCGAGCCGAAGGCAGAGGCTCAACCCACTGAGCCACCCAGGTGCCCCCCATATGGGGTCTTTACTGCATTTGACTCCTTTCACTTAGCTTACTCTTTTCAAGGTTCAGAAGTTTTATTTATTTCTTTAGTCGGTTACGTACTCACTTACTTTCTCACTCACTGATTCATTCATTCATTCATTCATCCATCCATTCATTCATTCATAGAGCTATGTATTTTACACGTTATGGACAATACTCCAGAGTGGAGTTTGATGATGGTATTTCTTTGGGGCCACCTTGTGGCCAAAGGCTGAACTGCTCCTGGAACGCTAAGGAACAGGAAACTGGAAGGGATGGTCTGGCACACAAACCCACCACACAGAACTTTCTGGAGGTCGAGATGGAAAGTGAGGAATTCCTCCACTAAACCATATAGGTGGGCACTCTCCGGACACTATATGTAAATGGAAACAGTTTTATAGAGAAACACAAGACATATGAGTGGTCTGTTGCGTTTTCTGGCCCTTTCGCTCGGCTCACTGCTTTCAAGGGTCATCCGCTGTGTTCTCACGTATTAATTTATTCATCCTTTCATTCATTCGTGTATTTATTATTTTATTTCCATACGTATTTATTTGTTAGTTTTTCATTGAACTGACTTACTCATTCGTGTATAGATTTCACAGCTGGCAGACAAGTCCTGAAAGTGGACGCGGTCGATGGTGGCTCCGTGGCTCCACCTCGTGGCAAAAGCCCGAACTGCTGCCTGAAAACGAAGGAACGGGATATTGAGGGGGATGGTCTGCGTGTGACACAAACCCACCATGCAGAACTTTCTGGAGGTCAGTTTGGGAAGTGGGGACTTCCTTGACTAATCCATGTTGGTGGGCCCTCTCTGGGACAGTCCAGCGAAGTGGAATCATACAATACGTGGTCTTTACCATTTCTGAGTCCTTTCACTGAGCCGAATATGTTCAAGGTTCATAAATGTCATGTATTTACTTACTTACATATTTATTTGCTTATTTATGTATGGATTTCACACTTGCAGATGATACCTGAGAGTGGAGTTTGATGATCGTGGTTTACATACATATGGGACGGAAACTCTCTCTCTCGTGGGCCACCTTGTGGCAAAAGCCTGAACCGCTGCCGGAAAACTAAGGGACAGGAAAAGGGGCGGGATGATCTGTGACACAGACCCACCACACAGAATTTTCTGGAGGCGAAAGTGGAACGTGGGGAATTCCTGGACTCTGCCACGTAGGTGGGCTCTCTCTAGACACGACAAAGAAATGCACTCATTTTTATAGACAAATGTAGACATACTGTGGTCTTTCAATTGTCGACTCCCTTCGCTTAGCTTAATACATTCAAGGCTCCTCCATTTACTTTAGTTATATGTTACTTTGTTACTTTCTTTCTTATTTCCTTGTTGATGGGCTGACTGATGGATTGATTGACTGACTGAGGTGGCGTTTCAGGACGGCGGTTCTTTGGGGCCACCTTGTGGCCAAAGCCTGAACGACTCCTTGAACGCTGAGGAACAGGAAAACGGAAGGGATGGTCTCCGACACAAACCCACCACAGAGAGCTTTCTGGACGTCAGAAAGGAAAGTAGGGAATTCCTTGACTAAACCTTATAGGTGGGCTTTCTGGACATTATACATCAATGGCATCATTTTTACAGAGAAACAGAAGACATATGTGTGGTCTGTTGCATTTTCTAGTCCTTTCACTTAGCTCACTGCTTTCAAGGGTCATCCACTGTATTTTCACTTATTTATTTACTCACTCCTTTATCATTTTACTTACAGATTTATTTATCTGTCCATTTTTTAGTTTTATTTGTTTGCTCATTCTTTATATATTTTCCACCTGGCGGACAATTCTTGACAGCGGACATTGATGATGGTGGTTCTATTGCGCCACCTCGTGTCCAAAGCCTGAACTGCCGCCTGAACACCTAGGAACAGGCAGTTGAGAGGGATTGTCTGGGACACAAGCCCACCACACAGACCTTTCTGGAGGCCAGCTTGGAAAGTGGGGAATTCCTTGACTAAGCCCATGTAGGTGGGCTCTCTCTGGACACTATGTAGAAACGTAATCATGGTAATAGACAAAGGTAGACAGAGTTGCTGTCTGTTGCCTTTTCTACTCCTGTCACTGAGCTTAATACTTTCAAGATGCATTCATTTGGTTGATGTAGTTCGTCAGTTGGCTACTTCCTGTCTTGCTTTCTTACTTACTTCATTATGCACATATTTATTTATGTATTCATGTCTGTATGCATGGATTTATGTACCTATGTATGTTACACCTCATAGACAATACTTGAGAGTGGAGTTTGAGGACGTGATTCTTTGGCGCCACCTTGTGGCAACAACCTGAACCGGTGCTGGCGCACTAAGGAGCAGGAAAATGGAAGGGAGGGTCCGGGACACAAACCCACCAGACAGAGCTTTCTGGAAGTCAAAATGGAAAGTGGGGAATTCTTGGACTAAACCATATCAGTGGGCTCTGTCTGGACACTACATATCAATGGAATCTTTCTTAGAGGCCTATATATGTATACCTCCATATATATATACACATATACATGTATATGTGTATATACACACACATATATGTGTATATATACATATACATGTATATGTGTATATATATATGGAGGTATACAAATACACACACGCACGCGCGCGCACGTATGCACACACACACACACATATATATTTGTGGTCTTTGGCATTTTTGAGTCCTTGAACCTACCTTATCATTTTCAAGGTTCATCCATTCTTTTCTTGATTGATTGATGGGTCTACCAATCCATTTATTATTCTATTAACATATTTATTTGTTAATTTATTATTTCCTTATATACTCATTCATTTATATCGTTTTCACCTTGCAGACAATTCCGGAAACTGGTGTTTGTCGAAGGTGGTTCTGTGGCGCCACCTTGTGGCAAAAGCCCGAACTGCTGCCTGCAAACGAAGGAACGGGAAATTGAGAGGGATGGTCTGTGACTCGAACCCGGCACAAGGAGCTTTCTGGAGGCCAAAATGGGAAGGGGGAACTTCCTTGACTAAACCATGTCGGTGGGCTCTCTCTGGACAGTACATAGAAGTGGAATCCTACCAGATGGGGTCTTTACTTTTTTTTTTAAGATTTTTTTTTATTGATTGGCCAGACCGAGACCACAAGTAGGCAGAGAGGCAGAGAGAGAGGGGCAAGCAGGCTCCCCGCTGAGCAGAGAGCCGGATGCGGGGCTCGATCCCAGGACCCTGAGATCACGACCCGAGCCGAAGGCAGAGGCTCAACCCACTGAGCCACCCAGGTGCCCCCCATATGGGGTCTTTACTGCATTTGACTCCTTTCACTTAGCTTACTCTTTTCAAGGTTCAGAAGTTTTATTTATTTCTTTAGTCGGTTACGTACTCACTTACTTTCTCACTCACTGATTCATTCATTCATTCATTCATCCATCCATTCATTCATTCATAGAGCTATGTATTTTACACGTTATGGACAATACTCCAGAGTGGAGTTTGATGATGGTATTTCTTTGGGGCCACCTTGTGGCCAAAGGCTGAACTGCTCCTGGAACGCTAAGGAACAGGAAACTGGAAGGGATGGTCTGGCACACAAACCCACCACACAGAACTTTCTGGAGGTCGAGATGGAAAGTGAGGAATTCCTCCACTAAACCATATAGGTGGGCACTCTCCGGACACTATATGTAAATGGAAACAGTTTTATAGAGAAACACAAGACATATGAGTGGTCTGTTGCGTTTTCTGGCCCTTTCGCTCGGCTCACTGCTTTCAAGGGTCATCCGCTGTGTTCTCACGTATTAATTTATTCATCCTTTCATTCATTCGTGTATTTATTATTTTATTTCCATACGTATTTATTTGTTAGTTTTTCATTGAACTGACTTACTCATTCGTGTATAGATTTCACAGCTGGCAGACAAGTCCTGAAAGTGGACGCGGTCGATGGTGGCTCCGTGGCTCCACCTCGTGGCAAAAGCCCGAACTGCTGCCTGAAAACGAAGGAACGGGATATTGAGGGGGATGGTCTGCGTGTGACACAAACCCACCATGCAGAACTTTCTGGAGGTCAGTTTGGGAAGTGGGGACTTCCTTGACTAATCCATGTTGGTGGGCCCTCTCTGGGACAGTCCAGCGAAGTGGAATCATACAATACGTGGTCTTTACCATTTCTGAGTCCTTTCACTGAGCCGAATATGTTCAAGGTTCATAAATGTCATGTATTTACTTACTTACATATTTATTTGCTTATTTATGTATGGATTTCACACTTGCAGATGATACCTGAGAGTGGAGTTTGATGATCGTGGTTTACATACATATGGGACGGAAACTCTCTCTCTCGTGGGCCACCTTGTGGCAAAAGCCTGAACCGCTGCCGGAAAACTAAGGGACAGGAAAAGGGGCGGGATGATCTGTGACACAGACCCACCACACAGAATTTTCTGGAGGCGAAAGTGGAACGTGGGGAATTCCTGGACTCTGCCACGTAGGTGGGCTCTCTCTAGACACGACAAAGAAATGCACTCATTTTTATAGACAAATGTAGACATACTGTGGTCTTTCAATTGTCGACTCCCTTCGCTTAGCTTAATACATTCAAGGCTCCTCCATTTACTTTAGTTATATGTTACTTTGTTACTTTCTTTCTTATTTCCTTGTTGATGGGCTGACTGATGGATTGATTGACTGACTGAGGTGGCGTTTCAGGACGGCGGTTCTTTGGGGCCACCTTGTGGCCAAAGCCTGAACGACTCCTTGAACGCTGAGGAACAGGAAAACGGAAGGGATGGTCTCCGACACAAACCCACCACAGAGAGCTTTCTGGACGTCAGAAAGGAAAGTAGGGAATTCCTTGACTAAACCTTATAGGTGGGCTTTCTGGACATTATACATCAATGGCATCATTTTTACAGAGAAACAGAAGACATATGTGTGGTCTGTTGCATTTTCTAGTCCTTTCACTTAGCTCACTGCTTTCAAGGGTCATCCACTGTATTTTCACTTATTTATTTACTCACTCCTTTATCATTTTACTTACAGATTTATTTATCTGTCCATTTTTTAGTTTTATTTGTTTGCTCATTCTTTATATATTTTCCACCTGGCGGACAATTCTTGACAGCGGACATTGATGATGGTGGTTCTATTGCGCCACCTCGTGTCCAAAGCCTGAACTGCCGCCTGAACACCTAGGAACAGGCAGTTGAGAGGGATTGTCTGGGACACAAGCCCACCACACAGACCTTTCTGGAGGCCAGCTTGGAAAGTGGGGAATTCCTTGACTAAGCCCATGTAGGTGGGCTCTCTCTGGACACTATGTAGAAACGTAATCATGGTAATAGACAAAGGTAGACAGAGTTGCTGTCTGTTGCCTTTTCTACTCCTGTCACTGAGCTTAATACTTTCAAGATGCATTCATTTGGTTGATGTAGTTCGTCAGTTGGCTACTTCCTGTCTTGCTTTCTTACTTACTTCATTATGCACATATTTATTTATGTATTCATGTCTGTATGCATGGATTTATGTACCTATGTATGTTACACCTCATAGACAATACTTGAGAGTGGAGTTTGAGGACGTGATTCTTTGGCGCCACCTTGTGGCAACAACCTGAACCGGTGCTGGCGCACTAAGGAGCAGGAAAATGGAAGGGAGGGTCCGGGACACAAACCCACCAGACAGAGCTTTCTGGAAGTCAAAATGGAAAGTGGGGAATTCTTGGACTAAACCATATCAGTGGGCTCTGTCTGGACACTACATATCAATGGAATCTTTCTTAGAGGCCTATATATGTATACCTCCATATATATATACACATATACATGTATATGTGTATATACACACACATATATGTGTATATATACATATACATGTATATGTGTATATATATATGGAGGTATACAAATACACACACGCACGCGCGCGCACGTATGCACACACACACACACACACACACACACACACACACATATATATTTGTGGTCTTTGGCATTTTTGAGTCCTTGAACCTACCTTATCATTTTCAAGGTTCATCCATTCTTTTCTTGATTGATTGATGGGTCTACCAATCCATTTATTATTCTATTAACATATTTATTTGTTAATTTATTATTTCCTTATATACTCATTCATTTATATCGTTTTCACCTTGCAGACAATTCCGGAAACTGGTGTTTGTCGAAGGTGGTTCTGTGGCGCCACCTTGTGGCAAAAGCCCGAACTGCTGCCTGCAAACGAAGGAACGGGAAATTGAGAGGGATGGTCTGTGACTCGAACCCGGCACAAGGAGCTTTCTGGAGGCCAAAATGGGAAGGGGGAACTTCCTTGACTAAACCATGTCGGTGGGCTCTCTCTGGACAGTACATAGAAGTGGAATCCTACCAGATGGGGTCTTTACTTTTTTTTTTAAGATTTTTTTTTATTGATTGGCCAGACCGAGACCACAAGTAGGCAGAGAGGCAGAGAGAGAGGGGCAAGCAGGCTCCCCGCTGAGCAGAGAGCCGGATGCGGGGCTCGATCCCAGGACCCTGAGATCACGACCCGAGCCGAAGGCAGAGGCTCAACCCACTGAGCCACCCAGGTGCCCCCCATATGGGGTCTTTACTGCATTTGACTCCTTTCACTTAGCTTACTCTTTTCAAGGTTCAGAAGTTTTATTTATTTCTTTAGTCGGTTACGTACTCACTTACTTTCTCACTCACTGATTCATTCATTCATTCATTCATTCATCCATTCATTCATTCATAGAGCTATGTATTTTACACGTTATGGACAATACTCCAGAGTGGAGTTTGATGATGGTATTTCTTTGGGGCCACCTTGTGGCCAAAGGCTGAACTGCTCCTGGAACGCTAAGGAACAGGAAACTGGAAGGGATGGTCTGGCACACAAACCCACCACACAGAACTTTCTGGAGGTCGAGATGGAAAGTGAGGAATTCCTCCACTAAACCATATAGGTGGGCACTCTCCGGACACTATATGTAAATGGAAACAGTTTTATAGAGAAACACAAGACATATGAGTGGTCTGTTGCGTTTTCTGGCCCTTTCGCTCGGCTCACTGCTTTCAAGGGTCATCCGCTGTGTTCTCACGTATTAATTTATTCATCCTTTCATTCATTCGTGTATTTATTATTTTATTTCCATACGTATTTATTTGTTAGTTTTTCATTGAACTGACTTACTCATTCGTGTATAGATTTCACAGCTGGCAGACAAGTCCTGAAAGTGGACGCGGTCGATGGTGGCTCCGTGGCTCCACCTCGTGGCAAAAGCCCGAACTGCTGCCTGAAAACGAAGGAACGGGATATTGAGGGGGATGGTCTGCGTGTGACACAAACCCACCATGCAGAACTTTCTGGAGGTCAGTTTGGGAAGTGGGGACTTCCTTGACTAATCCATGTTGGTGGGCCCTCTCTGGGACAGTCCAGCGAAGTGGAATCATACAATACGTGGTCTTTACCATTTCTGAGTCCTTTCACTGAGCCGAATATGTTCAAGGTTCATAAATGTCATGTATTTACTTACTTACATATTTATTTGCTTATTTATGTATGGATTTCACACTTGCAGATGATACCTGAGAGTGGAGTTTGATGATCGTGGTTTACATACATATGGGACGGAAACTCTCTCTCTCGTGGGCCACCTTGTGGCAAAAGCCTGAACCGCTGCCGGAAAACTAAGGGACAGGAAAAGGGGCGGGATGATCTGTGACACAGACCCACCACACAGAATTTTCTGGAGGCGAAAGTGGAACGTGGGGAATTCCTGGACTCTGCCACGTAGGTGGGCTCTCTCTAGACACGACAAAGAAATGCACTCATTTTTATAGACAAATGTAGACATACTGTGGTCTTTCAATTGTCGACTCCCTTCGCTTAGCTTAATACATTCAAGGCTCCTCCATTTACTTTAGTTATATGTTACTTTGTTACTTTCTTTCTTATTTCCTTGTTGATGGGCTGACTGATGGATTGATTGACTGACTGAGGTGGCGTTTCAGGACGGCGGTTCTTTGGGGCCACCTTGTGGCCAAAGCCTGAACGACTCCTTGAACGCTGAGGAACAGGAAAACGGAAGGGATGGTCTCCGACACAAACCCACCACAGAGAGCTTTCTGGACGTCAGAAAGGAAAGTAGGGAATTCCTTGACTAAACCTTATAGGTGGGCTTTCTGGACATTATACATCAATGGCATCATTTTTACAGAGAAACAGAAGACATATGTGTGGTCTGTTGCATTTTCTAGTCCTTTCACTTAGCTCACTGCTTTCAAGGGTCATCCACTGTATTTTCACTTATTTATTTACTCACTCCTTTATCATTTTACTTACAGATTTATTTATCTGTCCATTTTTTAGTTTTATTTGTTTGCTCATTCTTTATATATTTTCCACCTGGCGGACAATTCTTGACAGCGGACATTGATGATGGTGGTTCTATTGCGCCACCTCGTGTCCAAAGCCTGAACTGCCGCCTGAACACCTAGGAACAGGCAGTTGAGAGGGATTGTCTGGGACACAAGCCCACCACACAGACCTTTCTGGAGGCCAGCTTGGAAAGTGGGGAATTCCTTGACTAAGCCCATGTAGGTGGGCTCTCTCTGGACACTATGTAGAAACGTAATCATGGTAATAGACAAAGGTAGACAGAGTTGCTGTCTGTTGCCTTTTCTACTCCTGTCACTGAGCTTAATACTTTCAAGATGCATTCATTTGGTTGATGTAGTTCGTCAGTTGGCTACTTCCTGTCTTGCTTTCTTACTTACTTCATTATGCACATATTTATTTATGTATTCATGTCTGTATGCATGGATTTATGTACCTATGTATGTTACACCTCATAGACAATACTTGAGAGTGGAGTTTGAGGACGTGATTCTTTGGCGCCACCTTGTGGCAACAACCTGAACCGGTGCTGGCGCACTAAGGAGCAGGAAAATGGAAGGGAGGGTCCGGGACACAAACCCACCAGACAGAGCTTTCTGGAAGTCAAAATGGAAAGTGGGGAATTCTTGGACTAAACCATATCAGTGGGCTCTGTCTGGACACTACATATCAATGGAATCTTTCTTAGAGGCCTATATATGTATACCTCCATATATATACACATATACATGTATATGTGTATATATATATGGAGGTATACAAATATAGGCACGCATGTATATATATATACACATATACATGTATATGTGTATATATATATGGAGGTATACAAATACACACACGCATGCGCGCGCACGTATGCACACACACACACACACACACACACACACACATATATATTTGTGGTCTTTGGCATTTTTGAGTCCTTGAACCTACCTTATCATTTTCAAGGTTCATCCATTCTTTTCTTGATTGATTGATGGGTCTACCAATCCATTTATTATTCTATTAACATATTTATTTGTTAATTTATTATTTCCTTATATACTCATTCATTTATATCGTTTTCACCTTGCAGACAATTCCGGAAACTGGTGTTTGTCGAAGGTGGTTCTGTGGCGCCACCTTGTGGCAAAAGCCCGAACTGCTGCCTGCAAACGAAGGAACGGGAAATTGAGAGGGATGGTCTGTGACTCGAACCCGGCACAAGGAGCTTTCTGGAGGCCAAAATGGGAAGGGGGAACTTCCTTGACTAAACCATGTCGGTGGGCTCTCTCTGGACAGTACATAGAAGTGGAATCCTACCAGATGGGGTCTTTACTTTTTTTTTTAAGATTTTTTTTTATTGATTGGCCAGACCGAGACCACAAGTAGGCAGAGAGGCAGAGAGAGAGGGGCAAGCAGGCTCCCCGCTGAGCAGAGAGCCGGATGCGGGGCTCGATCCCAGGACCCTGAGATCACGACCCGAGCCGAAGGCAGAGGCTCAACCCACTGAGCCACCCAGGTGCCCCCCATATGGGGTCTTTACTGCATTTGACTCCTTTCACTTAGCTTACTCTTTTCAAGGTTCAGAAGTTTTATTTATTTCTTTAGTCGGTTACGTACTCACTTACTTTCTCACTCACTGATTCATTCATTCATTCATTCATCCATCCATTCATTCATTCATAGAGCTATGTATTTTACACGTTATGGACAATACTCCAGAGTGGAGTTTGATGATGGTATTTCTTTGGGGCCACCTTGTGGCCAAAGGCTGAACTGCTCCTGGAACGCTAAGGAACAGGAAACTGGAAGGGATGGTCTGGCACACAAACCCACCACACAGAACTTTCTGGAGGTCGAGATGGAAAGTGAGGAATTCCTCCACTAAACCATATAGGTGGGCACTCTCCGGACACTATATGTAAATGGAAACAGTTTTATAGAGAAACACAAGACATATGAGTGGTCTGTTGCGTTTTCTGGCCCTTTCGCTCGGCTCACTGCTTTCAAGGGTCATCCGCTGTGTTCTCACGTATTAATTTATTCATCCTTTCATTCATTCGTGTATTTATTATTTTATTTCCATACGTATTTATTTGTTAGTTTTTCATTGAACTGACTTACTCATTCGTGTATAGATTTCACAGCTGGCAGACAAGTCCTGAAAGTGGACGCGGTCGATGGTGGCTCCGTGGCTCCACCTCGTGGCAAAAGCCCGAACTGCTGCCTGAAAACGAAGGAACGGGATATTGAGGGGGATGGTCTGCGTGTGACACAAACCCACCATGCAGAACTTTCTGGAGGTCAGTTTGGGAAGTGGGGACTTCCTTGACTAATCCATGTTGGTGGGCCCTCTCTGGGACAGTCCAGCGAAGTGGAATCATACAATACGTGGTCTTTACCATTTCTGAGTCCTTTCACTGAGCCGAATATGTTCAAGGTTCATAAATGTCATGTATTTACTTACTTACATATTTATTTGCTTATTTATGTATGGATTTCACACTTGCAGATGATACCTGAGAGTGGAGTTTGATGATCGTGGTTTACATACATATGGGACGGAAACTCTCTCTCTCGTGGGCCACCTTGTGGCAAAAGCCTGAACCGCTGCCGGAAAACTAAGGGACAGGAAAAGGGGCGGGATGATCTGTGACACAGACCCACCACACAGAATTTTCTGGAGGCGAAAGTGGAACGTGGGGAATTCCTGGACTCTGCCACGTAGGTGGGCTCTCTCTAGACACGACAAAGAAATGCACTCATTTTTATAGACAAATGTAGACATACTGTGGTCTTTCAATTGTCGACTCCCTTCGCTTAGCTTAATACATTCAAGGCTCCTCCATTTACTTTAGTTATATGTTACTTTGTTACTTTCTTTCTTATTTCCTTGTTGATGGGCTGACTGATGGATTGATTGACTGACTGAGGTGGCGTTTCAGGACGGCGGTTCTTTGGGGCCACCTTGTGGCCAAAGCCTGAACGACTCCTTGAACGCTGAGGAACAGGAAAACGGAAGGGATGGTCTCCGACACAAACCCACCACAGAGAGCTTTCTGGACGTCAGAAAGGAAAGTAGGGAATTCCTTGACTAAACCTTATAGGTGGGCTTTCTGGACATTATACATCAATGGCATCATTTTTACAGAGAAACAGAAGACATATGTGTGGTCTGTTGCATTTTCTAGTCCTTTCACTTAGCTCACTGCTTTCAAGGGTCATCCACTGTATTTTCACTTATTTATTTACTCACTCCTTTATCATTTTACTTACAGATTTATTTATCTGTCCATTTTTTAGTTTTATTTGTTTGCTCATTCTTTATATATTTTCCACCTGGCGGACAATTCTTGACAGCGGACATTGATGATGGTGGTTCTATTGCGCCACCTCGTGTCCAAAGCCTGAACTGCCGCCTGAACACCTAGGAACAGGCAGTTGAGAGGGATTGTCTGGGACACAAGCCCACCACACAGACCTTTCTGGAGGCCAGCTTGGAAAGTGGGGAATTCCTTGACTAAGCCCATGTAGGTGGGCTCTCTCTGGACACTATGTAGAAACGTAATCATGGTAATAGACAAAGGTAGACAGAGTTGCTGTCTGTTGCCTTTTCTACTCCTGTCACTGAGCTTAATACTTTCAAGATGCATTCATTTGGTTGATGTAGTTCGTCAGTTGGCTACTTCCTGTCTTGCTTTCTTACTTACTTCATTATGCACATATTTATTTATGTATTCATGTCTGTATGCATGGATTTATGTACGTATGTATGTTACACCTCATAGACAATACTTGAGAGTGGAGTTTGAGGACGTGATTCTTTGGCGCCACCTTGTGGCAACAACCTGAACCGGTGCTGGCGCACTAAGGAGCAGGAAAATGGAAGGGAGGGTCCGGGACACAAACCCACCAGACAGAGCTTTCTGGAAGTCAAAATGGAAAGTGGGGAATTCTTGGACTAAACCATATCAGTGGGCTCTGTCTGGACACTACATATCAATGGAATCTTTCTTAGAGGCCTATATATGTATACCTCCATATATATACACATATACATGTATATGTGTATATATATATGGAGGTATACAAATATAGGCACGCATGTATATATATATACACATATACATGTATATGTGTATATATATATGGAGGTATACAAATACACACACGCACGCGCGCGCACGTATGCACACACACACACACACACACACACACACACATATATATTTGTGGTCTTTGGCATTTTTGAGTCCTTGAACCTACCTTATCATTTTCAAGGTTCATCCATTCTTTTCTTGATTGATTGATGGGTCTACCAATCCATTTATTATTCTATTAACATATTTATTTGTTAATTTATTATTTCCTTATATACTCATTCATTTATATCGTTTTCACCTTGCAGACAATTCCGGAAACTGGTGTTTGTCGAAGGTGGTTCTGTGGCGCCACCTTGTGGCAAAAGCCCGAACTGCTGCCTGCAAACGAAGGAACGGGAAATTGAGAGGGATGGTCTGTGACTCGAACCCGGCACAAGGAGCTTTCTGGAGGCCAAAATGGGAAGGGGGAACTTCCTTGACTAAACCATGTCGGTGGGCTCTCTCTGGACAGTACATAGAAGTGGAATCCTACCAGATGGGGTCTTTACTTTTTTTTTTAAGATTTTTTTTTATTGATTGGCCAGACCGAGACCACAAGTAGGCAGAGAGGCAGAGAGAGAGGGGCAAGCAGGCTCCCCGCTGAGCAGAGAGCCGGATGCGGGGCTCGATCCCAGGACCCTGAGATCACGACCCGAGCCGAAGGCAGAGGCTCAACCCACTGAGCCACCCAGGTGCCCCCCATATGGGGTCTTTACTGCATTTGACTCCTTTCACTTAGCTTACTCTTTTCAAGGTTCAGAAGTTTTATTTATTTCTTTAGTCGGTTACGTACTCACTTACTTTCTCACTCACTGATTCATTCATTCATTCATTCATCCATCCATTCATTCATTCATAGAGCTATGTATTTTACACGTTATGGACAATACTCCAGAGTGGAGTTTGATGATGGTATTTCTTTGGGGCCACCTTGTGGCCAAAGGCTGAACTGCTCCTGGAACGCTAAGGAACAGGAAACTGGAAGGGATGGTCTGGCACACAAACCCACCACACAGAACTTTCTGGAGGTCGAGATGGAAAGTGAGGAATTCCTCCACTAAACCATATAGGTGGGCACTCTCCGGACACTATATGTAAATGGAAACAGTTTTATAGAGAAACACAAGACATATGAGTGGTCTGTTGCGTTTTCTGGCCCTTTCGCTCGGCTCACTGCTTTCAAGGGTCATCCGCTGTGTTCTCACGTATTAATTTATTCATCCTTTCATTCATTCGTGTATTTATTATTTTATTTCCATACGTATTTATTTGTTAGTTTTTCATTGAACTGACTTACTCATTCGTGTATAGATTTCACAGCTGGCAGACAAGTCCTGAAAGTGGACGCGGTCGATGGTGGCTCCGTGGCTCCACCTCGTGGCAAAAGCCCGAACTGCTGCCTGAAAACGAAGGAACGGGATATTGAGGGGGATGGTCTGCGTGTGACACAAACCCACCATGCAGAACTTTCTGGAGGTCAGTTTGGGAAGTGGGGACTTCCTTGACTAATCCATGTTGGTGGGCCCTCTCTGGGACAGTCCAGCGAAGTGGAATCATACAATACGTGGTCTTTACCATTTCTGAGTCCTTTCACTGAGCCGAATATGTTCAAGGTTCATAAATGTCATGTATTTACTTACTTACATATTTATTTGCTTATTTATGTATGGATTTCACACTTGCAGATGATACCTGAGAGTGGAGTTTGATGATCGTGGTTTACATACATATGGGACGGAAACTCTCTCTCTCGTGGGCCACCTTGTGGCAAAAGCCTGAACCGCTGCCGGAAAACTAAGGGACAGGAAAAGGGGCGGGATGATCTGTGACACAGACCCACCACACAGAATTTTCTGGAGGCGAAAGTGGAACGTGGGGAATTCCTGGACTCTGCCACGTAGGTGGGCTCTCTCTAGACACGACAAAGAAATGCACTCATTTTTATAGACAAATGTAGACATACTGTGGTCTTTCAATTGTCGACTCCCTTCGCTTAGCTTAATACATTCAAGGCTCCTCCATTTACTTTAGTTATATGTTACTTTGTTACTTTCTTTCTTATTTCCTTGTTGATGGGCTGACTGATGGATTGATTGACTGACTGAGGTGGCGTTTCAGGACGGCGGTTCTTTGGGGCCACCTTGTGGCCAAAGCCTGAACGACTCCTTGAACGCTGAGGAACAGGAAAACGGAAGGGATGGTCTCCGACACAAACCCACCACAGAGAGCTTTCTGGACGTCAGAAAGGAAAGTAGGGAATTCCTTGACTAAACCTTATAGGTGGGCTTTCTGGACATTATACATCAATGGCATCATTTTTACAGAGAAACAGAAGACATATGTGTGGTCTGTTGCATTTTCTAGTCCTTTCACTTAGCTCACTGCTTTCAAGGGTCATCCACTGTATTTTCACTTATTTATTTACTCACTCCTTTATCATTTTACTTACAGATTTATTTATCTGTCCATTTTTTAGTTTTATTTGTTTGCTCATTCTTTATATATTTTCCACCTGGCGGACAATTCTTGACAGCGGACATTGATGATGGTGGTTCTATTGCGCCACCTCGTGTCCAAAGCCTGAACTGCCGCCTGAACACCTAGGAACAGGCAGTTGAGAGGGATTGTCTGGGACACAAGCCCACCACACAGACCTTTCTGGAGGCCAGCTTGGAAAGTGGGGAATTCCTTGACTAAGCCCATGTAGGTGGGCTCTCTCTGGACACTATGTAGAAACGTAATCATGGTAATAGACAAAGGTAGACAGAGTTGCTGTCTGTTGCCTTTTCTACTCCTGTCACTGAGCTTAATACTTTCAAGATGCATTCATTTGGTTGATGTAGTTCGTCAGTTGGCTACTTCCTGTCTTGCTTTCTTACTTACTTCATTATGCACATATTTATTTATGTATTCATGTCTGTATGCATGGATTTATGTACGTATGTATGTTACACCTCATAGACAATACTTGAGAGTGGAGTTTGAGGACGTGATTCTTTGGCGCCACCTTGTGGCAACAACCTGAACCGGTGCTGGCGCACTAAGGAGCAGGAAAATGGAAGGGAGGGTCCGGGACACAAACCCACCAGACAGAGCTTTCTGGAAGTCAAAATGGAAAGTGGGGAATTCTTGGACTAAACCATATCAGTGGGCTCTGTCTGGACACTACATATCAATGGAATCTTTCTTAGAGGCCTATATATGTATACCTCCATATATATACACATATACATGTATATGTGTATATATATATGGAGGTATACAAATATAGGCACGCATGTATATATATATACACATATACATGTATATGTGTATATATATATGGAGGTATACAAATACACACACGCACGCGCGCGCACGTATGCACACACACACACACACACACACACACACACATATATATTTGTGGTCTTTGGCATTTTTGAGTCCTTGAACCTACCTTATCATTTTCAAGGTTCATCCATTCTTTTCTTGATTGATTGATGGGTCTACCAATCCATTTATTATTCTATTAACATATTTATTTGTTAATTTATTATTTCCTTATATACTCATTCATTTATATCGTTTTCACCTTGCAGACAATTCCGGAAACTGGTGTTTGTCGAAGGTGGTTCTGTGGCGCCACCTTGTGGCAAAAGCCCGAACTGCTGCCTGCAAACGAAGGAACGGGAAATTGAGAGGGATGGTCTGTGACTCGAACCCGGCACAAGGAGCTTTCTGGAGGCCAAAATGGGAAGGGGGAACTTCCTTGACTAAACCATGTCGGTGGGCTCTCTCTGGACAGTACATAGAAGTGGAATCCTACCAGATGGGGTCTTTACTTTTTTTTTTAAGATTTTTTTTTATTGATTGGCCAGACCGAGACCACAAGTAGGCAGAGAGGCAGAGAGAGAGGGGCAAGCAGGCTCCCCGCTGAGCAGAGAGCCGGATGCGGGGCTCGATCCCAGGACCCTGAGATCACGACCCGAGCCGAAGGCAGAGGCTCAACCCACTGAGCCACCCAGGTGCCCCCCATATGGGGTCTTTACTGCATTTGACTCCTTTCACTTAGCTTACTCTTTTCAAGGTTCAGAAGTTTTATTTATTTCTTTAGTCGGTTACGTACTCACTTACTTTCTCACTCACTGATTCATTCATTCATTCATTCATTCATCCATTCATTCATTCATAGAGCTATGTATTTTACACGTTATGGACAATACTCCAGAGTGGAGTTTGATGATGGTATTTCTTTGGGGCCACCTTGTGGCCAAAGGCTGAACTGCTCCTGGAACGCTAAGGAACAGGAAACTGGAAGGGATGGTCTGGCACACAAACCCACCACACAGAACTTTCTGGAGGTCGAGATGGAAAGTGAGGAATTCCTCCACTAAACCATATAGGTGGGCACTCTCCGGACACTATATGTAAATGGAAACAGTTTTATAGAGAAACACAAGACATATGAGTGGTCTGTTGCGTTTTCTGGCCCTTTCGCTCGGCTCACTGCTTTCAAGGGTCATCCGCTGTGTTCTCACGTATTAATTTATTCATCCTTTCATTCATTCGTGTATTTATTATTTTATTTCCATACGTATTTATTTGTTAGTTTTTCATTGAACTGACTTACTCATTCGTGTATAGATTTCACAGCTGGCAGACAAGTCCTGAAAGTGGACGCGGTCGATGGTGGCTCCGTGGCTCCACCTCGTGGCAAAAGCCCGAACTGCTGCCTGAAAACGAAGGAACGGGATATTGAGGGGGATGGTCTGCGTGTGACACAAACCCACCATGCAGAACTTTCTGGAGGTCAGTTTGGGAAGTGGGGACTTCCTTGACTAATCCATGTTGGTGGGCCCTCTCTGGGACAGTCCAGCGAAGTGGAATCATACAATACGTGGTCTTTACCATTTCTGAGTCCTTTCACTGAGCCGAATATGTTCAAGGTTCATAAATGTCATGTATTTACTTACTTACATATTTATTTGCTTATTTATGTATGGATTTCACACTTGCAGATGATACCTGAGAGTGGAGTTTGATGATCGTGGTTTACATACATATGGGACGGAAACTCTCTCTCTCGTGGGCCACCTTGTGGCAAAAGCCTGAACCGCTGCCGGAAAACTAAGGGACAGGAAAAGGGGCGGGATGATCTGTGACACAGACCCACCACACAGAATTTTCTGGAGGCGAAAGTGGAACGTGGGGAATTCCTGGACTCTGCCACGTAGGTGGGCTCTCTCTAGACACGACAAAGAAATGCACTCATTTTTATAGACAAATGTAGACATACTGTGGTCTTTCAATTGTCGACTCCCTTCGCTTAGCTTAATACATTCAAGGCTCCTCCATTTACTTTAGTTATATGTTACTTTGTTACTTTCTTTCTTATTTCCTTGTTGATGGGCTGACTGATGGATTGATTGACTGACTGAGGTGGCGTTTCAGGACGGCGGTTCTTTGGGGCCACCTTGTGGCCAAAGCCTGAACGACTCCTTGAACGCTGAGGAACAGGAAAACGGAAGGGATGGTCTCCGACACAAACCCACCACAGAGAGCTTTCTGGACGTCAGAAAGGAAAGTAGGGAATTCCTTGACTAAACCTTATAGGTGGGCTTTCTGGACATTATACATCAATGGCATCATTTTTACAGAGAAACAGAAGACATATGTGTGGTCTGTTGCATTTTCTAGTCCTTTCACTTAGCTCACTGCTTTCAAGGGTCATCCACTGTATTTTCACTTATTTATTTACTCACTCCTTTATCATTTTACTTACAGATTTATTTATCTGTCCATTTTTTAGTTTTATTTGTTTGCTCATTCTTTATATATTTTCCACCTGGCGGACAATTCTTGACAGCGGACATTGATGATGGTGGTTCTATTGCGCCACCTCGTGTCCAAAGCCTGAACTGCCGCCTGAACACCTAGGAACAGGCAGTTGAGAGGGATTGTCTGGGACACAAGCCCACCACACAGACCTTTCTGGAGGCCAGCTTGGAAAGTGGGGAATTCCTTGACTAAGCCCATGTAGGTGGGCTCTCTCTGGACACTATGTAGAAACGTAATCATGGTAATAGACAAAGGTAGACAGAGTTGCTGTCTGTTGCCTTTTCTACTCCTGTCACTGAGCTTAATACTTTCAAGATGCATTCATTTGGTTGATGTAGTTCGTCAGTTGGCTACTTCCTGTCTTGCTTTCTTACTTACTTCATTATGCACATATTTATTTATGTATTCATGTCTGTATGCATGGATTTATGTACCTATGTATGTTACACCTCATAGACAATACTTGAGAGTGGAGTTTGAGGACGTGATTCTTTGGCGCCACCTTGTGGCAACAACCTGAACCGGTGCTGGCGCACTAAGGAGCAGGAAAATGGAAGGGAGGGTCCGGGACACAAACCCACCAGACAGAGCTTTCTGGAAGTCAAAATGGAAAGTGGGGAATTCTTGGACTAAACCATATCAGTGGGCTCTGTCTGGACACTACATATCAATGGAATCTTTCTTAGAGGCCTATATATGTATACCTCCATATATATACACATATACATGTATATGTGTATATATATATGGAGGTATACAAATATAGGCACGCATGTATATATATATACACATATACATGTATATGTGTATATATATATGGAGGTATACAAATACACACACGCACGCGCGCGCACGTATGCACACACACACACACACACACACACACACACATATATATTTGTGGTCTTTGGCATTTTTGAGTCCTTGAACCTACCTTATCATTTTCAAGGTTCATCCATTCTTTTCTTGATTGATTGATGGGTCTACCAATCCATTTATTATTCTATTAACATATTTATTTGTTAATTTATTATTTCCTTATATACTCATTCATTTATATCGTTTTCACCTTGCAGACAATTCCGGAAACTGGTGTTTGTCGAAGGTGGTTCTGTGGCGCCACCTTGTGGCAAAAGCCCGAACTGCTGCCTGCAAACGAAGGAACGGGAAATTGAGAGGGATGGTCTGTGACTCGAACCCGGCACAAGGAGCTTTCTGGAGGCCAAAATGGGAAGGGGGAACTTCCTTGACTAAACCATGTCGGTGGGCTCTCTCTGGACAGTACATAGAAGTGGAATCCTACCAGATGGGGTCTTTACTTTTTTTTTTAAGATTTTTTTTTATTGATTGGCCAGACCGAGACCACAAGTAGGCAGAGAGGCAGAGAGAGAGGGGCAAGCAGGCTCCCCGCTGAGCAGAGAGCCGGATGCGGGGCTCGATCCCAGGACCCTGAGATCACGACCCGAGCCGAAGGCAGAGGCTCAACCCACTGAGCCACCCAGGTGCCCCCCATATGGGGTCTTTACTGCATTTGACTCCTTTCACTTAGCTTACTCTTTTCAAGGTTCAGAAGTTTTATTTATTTCTTTAGTCGGTTACGTACTCACTTACTTTCTCACTCACTGATTCATTCATTCATTCATTCATCCATCCATTCATTCATTCATAGAGCTATGTATTTTACACGTTATGGACAATACTCCAGAGTGGAGTTTGATGATGGTATTTCTTTGGGGCCACCTTGTGGCCAAAGGCTGAACTGCTCCTGGAACGCTAAGGAACAGGAAACTGGAAGGGATGGTCTGGCACACAAACCCACCACACAGAACTTTCTGGAGGTCGAGATGGAAAGTGAGGAATTCCTCCACTAAACCATATAGGTGGGCACTCTCCGGACACTATATGTAAATGGAAACAGTTTTATAGAGAAACACAAGACATATGAGTGGTCTGTTGCGTTTTCTGGCCCTTTCGCTCGGCTCACTGCTTTCAAGGGTCATCCGCTGTGTTCTCACGTATTAATTTATTCATCCTTTCATTCATTCGTGTATTTATTATTTTATTTCCATACGTATTTATTTGTTAGTTTTTCATTGAACTGACTTACTCATTCGTGTATAGATTTCACAGCTGGCAGACAAGTCCTGAAAGTGGACGCGGTCGATGGTGGCTCCGTGGCTCCACCTCGTGGCAAAAGCCCGAACTGCTGCCTGAAAACGAAGGAACGGGATATTGAGGGGGATGGTCTGCGTGTGACACAAACCCACCATGCAGAACTTTCTGGAGGTCAGTTTGGGAAGTGGGGACTTCCTTGACTAATCCATGTTGGTGGGCCCTCTCTGGGACAGTCCAGCGAAGTGGAATCATACAATACGTGGTCTTTACCATTTCTGAGTCCTTTCACTGAGCCGAATATGTTCAAGGTTCATAAATGTCATGTATTTACTTACTTACATATTTATTTGCTTATTTATGTATGGATTTCACACTTGCAGATGATACCTGAGAGTGGAGTTTGATGATCGTGGTTTACATACATATGGGACGGAAACTCTCTCTCTCGTGGGCCACCTTGTGGCAAAAGCCTGAACCGCTGCCGGAAAACTAAGGGACAGGAAAAGGGGCGGGATGATCTGTGACACAGACCCACCACACAGAATTTTCTGGAGGCGAAAGTGGAACGTGGGGAATTCCTGGACTCTGCCACGTAGGTGGGCTCTCTCTAGACACGACAAAGAAATGCACTCATTTTTATAGACAAATGTAGACATACTGTGGTCTTTCAATTGTCGACTCCCTTCGCTTAGCTTAATACATTCAAGGCTCCTCCATTTACTTTAGTTATATGTTACTTTGTTACTTTCTTTCTTATTTCCTTGTTGATGGGCTGACTGATGGATTGATTGACTGACTGAGGTGGCGTTTCAGGACGGCGGTTCTTTGGGGCCACCTTGTGGCCAAAGCCTGAACGACTCCTTGAACGCTGAGGAACAGGAAAACGGAAGGGATGGTCTCCGACACAAACCCACCACAGAGAGCTTTCTGGACGTCAGAAAGGAAAGTAGGGAATTCCTTGACTAAACCTTATAGGTGGGCTTTCTGGACATTATACATCAATGGCATCATTTTTACAGAGAAACAGAAGACATATGTGTGGTCTGTTGCATTTTCTAGTCCTTTCACTTAGCTCACTGCTTTCAAGGGTCATCCACTGTATTTTCACTTATTTATTTACTCACTCCTTTATCATTTTACTTACAGATTTATTTATCTGTCCATTTTTTAGTTTTATTTGTTTGCTCATTCTTTATATATTTTCCACCTGGCGGACAATTCTTGACAGCGGACATTGATGATGGTGGTTCTATTGCGCCACCTCGTGTCCAAAGCCTGAACTGCCGCCTGAACACCTAGGAACAGGCAGTTGAGAGGGATTGTCTGGGACACAAGCCCACCACACAGACCTTTCTGGAGGCCAGCTTGGAAAGTGGGGAATTCCTTGACTAAGCCCATGTAGGTGGGCTCTCTCTGGACACTATGTAGAAACGTAATCATGGTAATAGACAAAGGTAGACAGAGTTGCTGTCTGTTGCCTTTTCTACTCCTGTCACTGAGCTTAATACTTTCAAGATGCATTCATTTGGTTGATGTAGTTCGTCAGTTGGCTACTTCCTGTCTTGCTTTCTTACTTACTTCATTATGCACATATTTATTTATGTATTCATGTCTGTATGCATGGATTTATGTACGTATGTATGTTACACCTCATAGACAATACTTGAGAGTGGAGTTTGAGGACGTGATTCTTTGGCGCCACCTTGTGGCAACAACCTGAACCGGTGCTGGCGCACTAAGGAGCAGGAAAATGGAAGGGAGGGTCCGGGACACAAACCCACCAGACAGAGCTTTCTGGAAGTCAAAATGGAAAGTGGGGAATTCTTGGACTAAACCATATCAGTGGGCTCTGTCTGGACACTACATATCAATGGAATCTTTCTTAGAGGCCTATATATGTATACCTCCATATATATACACATATACATGTATATGTGTATATATATATGGAGGTATACAAATATAGGCACGCATGTATATATATATACACATATACATGTATATGTGTATATATATATGGAGGTATACAAATACACACACGCACGCGCGCGCACGTATGCACACACACACACACACACACACACACACACACATATATATTTGTGGTCTTTGGCATTTTTGAGTCCTTGAACCTACCTTATCATTTTCAAGGTTCATCCATTCTTTTCTTGATTGATTGATGGGTCTACCAATCCATTTATTATTCTATTAACATATTTATTTGTTAATTTATTATTTCCTTATATACTCATTCATTTATATCGTTTTCACCTTGCAGACAATTCCGGAAACTGGTGTTTGTCGAAGGTGGTTCTGTGGCGCCACCTTGTGGCAAAAGCCCGAACTGCTGCCTGCAAACGAAGGAACGGGAAATTGAGAGGGATGGTCTGTGACTCGAACCCGGCACAAGGAGCTTTCTGGAGGCCAAAATGGGAAGGGGGAACTTCCTTGACTAAACCATGTCGGTGGGCTCTCTCTGGACAGTACATAGAAGTGGAATCCTACCAGATGGGGTCTTTACTTTTTTTTTTAAGATTTTTTTTTATTGATTGGCCAGACCGAGACCACAAGTAGGCAGAGAGGCAGAGAGAGAGGGGCAAGCAGGCTCCCCGCTGAGCAGAGAGCCGGATGCGGGGCTCGATCCCAGGACCCTGAGATCACGACCCGAGCCGAAGGCAGAGGCTCAACCCACTGAGCCACCCAGGTGCCCCCCATATGGGGTCTTTACTGCATTTGACTCCTTTCACTTAGCTTACTCTTTTCAAGGTTCAGAAGTTTTATTTATTTCTTTAGTCGGTTACGTACTCACTTACTTTCTCACTCACTGATTCATTCATTCATTCATTCATCCATCCATTCATTCATTCATAGAGCTATGTATTTTACACGTTATGGACAATACTCCAGAGTGGAGTTTGATGATGGTATTTCTTTGGGGCCACCTTGTGGCCAAAGGCTGAACTGCTCCTGGAACGCTAAGGAACAGGAAACTGGAAGGGATGGTCTGGCACACAAACCCACCACACAGAACTTTCTGGAGGTCGAGATGGAAAGTGAGGAATTCCTCCACTAAACCATATAGGTGGGCACTCTCCGGACACTATATGTAAATGGAAACAGTTTTATAGAGAAACACAAGACATATGAGTGGTCTGTTGCGTTTTCTGGCCCTTTCGCTCGGCTCACTGCTTTCAAGGGTCATCCGCTGTGTTCTCACGTATTAATTTATTCATCCTTTCATTCATTCGTGTATTTATTATTTTATTTCCATACGTATTTATTTGTTAGTTTTTCATTGAACTGACTTACTCATTCGTGTATAGATTTCACAGCTGGCAGACAAGTCCTGAAAGTGGACGCGGTCGATGGTGGCTCCGTGGCTCCACCTCGTGGCAAAAGCCCGAACTGCTGCCTGAAAACGAAGGAACGGGATATTGAGGGGGATGGTCTGCGTGTGACACAAACCCACCATGCAGAACTTTCTGGAGGTCAGTTTGGGAAGTGGGGACTTCCTTGACTAATCCATGTTGGTGGGCCCTCTCTGGGACAGTCCAGCGAAGTGGAATCATACAATACGTGGTCTTTACCATTTCTGAGTCCTTTCACTGAGCCGAATATGTTCAAGGTTCATAAATGTCATGTATTTACTTACTTACATATTTATTTGCTTATTTATGTATGGATTTCACACTTGCAGATGATACCTGAGAGTGGAGTTTGATGATCGTGGTTTACATACATATGGGACGGAAACTCTCTCTCTCGTGGGCCACCTTGTGGCAAAAGCCTGAACCGCTGCCGGAAAACTAAGGGACAGGAAAAGGGGCGGGATGATCTGTGACACAGACCCACCACACAGAATTTTCTGGAGGCGAAAGTGGAACGTGGGGAATTCCTGGACTCTGCCACGTAGGTGGGCTCTCTCTAGACACGACAAAGAAATGCACTCATTTTTATAGACAAATGTAGACATACTGTGGTCTTTCAATTGTCGACTCCCTTCGCTTAGCTTAATACATTCAAGGCTCCTCCATTTACTTTAGTTATATGTTACTTTGTTACTTTCTTTCTTATTTCCTTGTTGATGGGCTGACTGATGGATTGATTGACTGACTGAGGTGGCGTTTCAGGACGGCGGTTCTTTGGGGCCACCTTGTGGCCAAAGCCTGAACGACTCCTTGAACGCTGAGGAACAGGAAAACGGAAGGGATGGTCTCCGACACAAACCCACCACAGAGAGCTTTCTGGACGTCAGAAAGGAAAGTAGGGAATTCCTTGACTAAACCTTATAGGTGGGCTTTCTGGACATTATACATCAATGGCATCATTTTTACAGAGAAACAGAAGACATATGTGTGGTCTGTTGCATTTTCTAGTCCTTTCACTTAGCTCACTGCTTTCAAGGGTCATCCACTGTATTTTCACTTATTTATTTACTCACTCCTTTATCATTTTACTTACAGATTTATTTATCTGTCCATTTTTTAGTTTTATTTGTTTGCTCATTCTTTATATATTTTCCACCTGGCGGACAATTCTTGACAGCGGACATTGATGATGGTGGTTCTATTGCGCCACCTCGTGTCCAAAGCCTGAACTGCCGCCTGAACACCTAGGAACAGGCAGTTGAGAGGGATTGTCTGGGACACAAGCCCACCACACAGACCTTTCTGGAGGCCAGCTTGGAAAGTGGGGAATTCCTTGACTAAGCCCATGTAGGTGGGCTCTCTCTGGACACTATGTAGAAACGTAATCATGGTAATAGACAAAGGTAGACAGAGTTGCTGTCTGTTGCCTTTTCTACTCCTGTCACTGAGCTTAATACTTTCAAGATGCATTCATTTGGTTGATGTAGTTCGTCAGTTGGCTACTTCCTGTCTTGCTTTCTTACTTACTTCATTATGCACATATTTATTTATGTATTCATGTCTGTATGCATGGATTTATGTACGTATGTATGTTACACCTCATAGACAATACTTGAGAGTGGAGTTTGAGGACGTGATTCTTTGGCGCCACCTTGTGGCAACAACCTGAACCGGTGCTGGCGCACTAAGGAGCAGGAAAATGGAAGGGAGGGTCCGGGACACAAACCCACCAGACAGAGCTTTCTGGAAGTCAAAATGGAAAGTGGGGAATTCTTGGACTAAACCATATCAGTGGGCTCTGTCTGGACACTACATATCAATGGAATCTTTCTTAGAGGCCTATATATGTATACCTCCATATATATACACATATACATGTATATGTGTATATATATATGGAGGTATACAAATATAGGCACGCATGTATATATATATACACATATACATGTATATGTGTATATATATATGGAGGTATACAAATACACACACGCACGCGCGCGCACGTATGCACACACACACACACACACACACACACACACATATATATTTGTGGTCTTTGGCATTTTTGAGTCCTTGAACCTACCTTATCATTTTCAAGGTTCATCCATTCTTTTCTTGATTGATTGATGGGTCTACCAATCCATTTATTATTCTATTAACATATTTATTTGTTAATTTATTATTTCCTTATATACTCATTCATTTATATCGTTTTCACCTTGCAGACAATTCCGGAAACTGGTGTTTGTCGAAGGTGGTTCTGTGGCGCCACCTTGTGGCAAAAGCCCGAACTGCTGCCTGCAAACGAAGGAACGGGAAATTGAGAGGGATGGTCTGTGACTCGAACCCGGCACAAGGAGCTTTCTGGAGGCCAAAATGGGAAGGGGGAACTTCCTTGACTAAACCATGTCGGTGGGCTCTCTCTGGACAGTACATAGAAGTGGAATCCTACCAGATGGGGTCTTTACTTTTTTTTTTAAGATTTTTTTTTATTGATTGGCCAGACCGAGACCACAAGTAGGCAGAGAGGCAGAGAGAGAGGGGCAAGCAGGCTCCCCGCTGAGCAGAGAGCCGGATGCGGGGCTCGATCCCAGGACCCTGAGATCACGACCCGAGCCGAAGGCAGAGGCTCAACCCACTGAGCCACCCAGGTGCCCCCCATATGGGGTCTTTACTGCATTTGACTCCTTTCACTTAGCTTACTCTTTTCAAGGTTCAGAAGTTTTATTTATTTCTTTAGTCGGTTACGTACTCACTTACTTTCTCACTCACTGATTCATTCATTCATTCATTCATCCATCCATTCATTCATTCATAGAGCTATGTATTTTACACGTTATGGACAATACTCCAGAGTGGAGTTTGATGATGGTATTTCTTTGGGGCCACCTTGTGGCCAAAGGCTGAACTGCTCCTGGAACGCTAAGGAACAGGAAACTGGAAGGGATGGTCTGGCACACAAACCCACCACACAGAACTTTCTGGAGGTCGAGATGGAAAGTGAGGAATTCCTCCACTAAACCATATAGGTGGGCACTCTCCGGACACTATATGTAAATGGAAACAGTTTTATAGAGAAACACAAGACATATGAGTGGTCTGTTGCGTTTTCTGGCCCTTTCGCTCGGCTCACTGCTTTCAAGGGTCATCCGCTGTGTTCTCACGTATTAATTTATTCATCCTTTCATTCATTCGTGTATTTATTATTTTATTTCCATACGTATTTATTTGTTAGTTTTTCATTGAACTGACTTACTCATTCGTGTATAGATTTCACAGCTGGCAGACAAGTCCTGAAAGTGGACGCGGTCGATGGTGGCTCCGTGGCTCCACCTCGTGGCAAAAGCCCGAACTGCTGCCTGAAAACGAAGGAACGGGATATTGAGGGGGATGGTCTGCGTGTGACACAAACCCACCATGCAGAACTTTCTGGAGGTCAGTTTGGGAAGTGGGGACTTCCTTGACTAATCCATGTTGGTGGGCCCTCTCTGGGACAGTCCAGCGAAGTGGAATCATACAATACGTGGTCTTTACCATTTCTGAGTCCTTTCACTGAGCCGAATATGTTCAAGGTTCATAAATGTCATGTATTTACTTACTTACATATTTATTTGCTTATTTATGTATGGATTTCACACTTGCAGATGATACCTGAGAGTGGAGTTTGATGATCGTGGTTTACATACATATGGGACGGAAACTCTCTCTCTCGTGGGCCACCTTGTGGCAAAAGCCTGAACCGCTGCCGGAAAACTAAGGGACAGGAAAAGGGGCGGGATGATCTGTGACACAGACCCACCACACAGAATTTTCTGGAGGCGAAAGTGGAACGTGGGGAATTCCTGGACTCTGCCACGTAGGTGGGCTCTCTCTAGACACGACAAAGAAATGCACTCATTTTTATAGACAAATGTAGACATACTGTGGTCTTTCAATTGTCGACTCCCTTCGCTTAGCTTAATACATTCAAGGCTCCTCCATTTACTTTAGTTATATGTTACTTTGTTACTTTCTTTCTTATTTCCTTGTTGATGGGCTGACTGATGGATTGATTGACTGACTGAGGTGGCGTTTCAGGACGGCGGTTCTTTGGGGCCACCTTGTGGCCAAAGCCTGAACGACTCCTTGAACGCTGAGGAACAGGAAAACGGAAGGGATGGTCTCCGACACAAACCCACCACAGAGAGCTTTCTGGACGTCAGAAAGGAAAGTAGGGAATTCCTTGACTAAACCTTATAGGTGGGCTTTCTGGACATTATACATCAATGGCATCATTTTTACAGAGAAACAGAAGACATATGTGTGGTCTGTTGCATTTTCTAGTCCTTTCACTTAGCTCACTGCTTTCAAGGGTCATCCACTGTATTTTCACTTATTTATTTACTCACTCCTTTATCATTTTACTTACAGATTTATTTATCTGTCCATTTTTTAGTTTTATTTGTTTGCTCATTCTTTATATATTTTCCACCTGGCGGACAATTCTTGACAGCGGACATTGATGATGGTGGTTCTATTGCGCCACCTCGTGTCCAAAGCCTGAACTGCCGCCTGAACACCTAGGAACAGGCAGTTGAGAGGGATTGTCTGGGACACAAGCCCACCACACAGACCTTTCTGGAGGCCAGCTTGGAAAGTGGGGAATTCCTTGACTAAGCCCATGTAGGTGGGCTCTCTCTGGACACTATGTAGAAACGTAATCATGGTAATAGACAAAGGTAGACAGAGTTGCTGTCTGTTGCCTTTTCTACTCCTGTCACTGAGCTTAATACTTTCAAGATGCATTCATTTGGTTGATGTAGTTCGTCAGTTGGCTACTTCCTGTCTTGCTTTCTTACTTACTTCATTATGCACATATTTATTTATGTATTCATGTCTGTATGCATGGATTTATGTACCTATGTATGTTACACCTCATAGACAATACTTGAGAGTGGAGTTTGAGGACGTGATTCTTTGGCGCCACCTTGTGGCAACAACCTGAACCGGTGCTGGCGCACTAAGGAGCAGGAAAATGGAAGGGAGGGTCCGGGACACAAACCCACCAGACAGAGCTTTCTGGAAGTCAAAATGGAAAGTGGGGAATTCTTGGACTAAACCATATCAGTGGGCTCTGTCTGGACACTACATATCAATGGAATCTTTCTTAGAGGCCTATATATGTATACCTCCATATATATACACATATACATGTATATGTGTATATATATATGGAGGTATACAAATATAGGCACGCATGTATATATATATACACATATACATGTATATGTGTATATATATATGGAGGTATACAAATACACACACGCACGCGCGCGCACGTATGCACACACACACACACACACACACACACACACACACACATATATATTTGTGGTCTTTGGCATTTTTGAGTCCTTGAACCTACCTTATCATTTTCAAGGTTCATCCATTCTTTTCTTGATTGATTGATGGGTCTACCAATCCATTTATTATTCTATTAACATATTTATTTGTTAATTTATTATTTCCTTATATACTCATTCATTTATATCGTTTTCACCTTGCAGACAATTCCGGAAACTGGTGTTTGTCGAAGGTGGTTCTGTGGCGCCACCTTGTGGCAAAAGCCCGAACTGCTGCCTGCAAACGAAGGAACGGGAAATTGAGAGGGATGGTCTGTGACTCGAACCCGGCACAAGGAGCTTTCTGGAGGCCAAAATGGGAAGGGGGAACTTCCTTGACTAAACCATGTCGGTGGGCTCTCTCTGGACAGTACATAGAAGTGGAATCCTACCAGATGGGGTCTTTACTTTTTTTTTTAAGATTTTTTTTTATTGATTGGCCAGACCGAGACCACAAGTAGGCAGAGAGGCAGAGAGAGAGGGGCAAGCAGGCTCCCCGCTGAGCAGAGAGCCGGATGCGGGGCTCGATCCCAGGACCCTGAGATCACGACCCGAGCCGAAGGCAGAGGCTCAACCCACTGAGCCACCCAGGTGCCCCCCATATGGGGTCTTTACTGCATTTGACTCCTTTCACTTAGCTTACTCTTTTCAAGGTTCAGAAGTTTTATTTATTTCTTTAGTCGGTTACGTACTCACTTACTTTCTCACTCACTGATTCATTCATTCATTCATTCATCCATCCATTCATTCATTCATAGAGCTATGTATTTTACACGTTATGGACAATACTCCAGAGTGGAGTTTGATGATGGTATTTCTTTGGGGCCACCTTGTGGCCAAAGGCTGAACTGCTCCTGGAACGCTAAGGAACAGGAAACTGGAAGGGATGGTCTGGCACACAAACCCACCACACAGAACTTTCTGGAGGTCGAGATGGAAAGTGAGGAATTCCTCCACTAAACCATATAGGTGGGCACTCTCCGGACACTATATGTAAATGGAAACAGTTTTATAGAGAAACACAAGACATATGAGTGGTCTGTTGCGTTTTCTGGCCCTTTTGCTCGGCTCACTGCTTTCAAGGGTCATCCGCTGTGTTCTCACGTATTAATTTATTCATCCTTTCATTCATTCGTGTATTTATTATTTTATTTCCATACGTATTTATTTGTTAGTTTTTCATTGAACTGACTTACTCATTCGTGTATAGATTTCACAGCTGGCAGACAAGTCCTGAAAGTGGACGCGGTCGATGGTGGCTCCGTGGCTCCACCTCGTGGCAAAAGCCCGAACTGCTGCCTGAAAACGAAGGAACGGGATATTGAGGGGGATGGTCTGCGTGTGACACAAACCCACCATGCAGAACTTTCTGGAGGTCAGTTTGGGAAGTGGGGACTTCCTTGACTAATCCATGTTGGTGGGCCCTCTCTGGGACAGTCCAGCGAAGTGGAATCATACAATACGTGGTCTTTACCATTTCTGAGTCCTTTCACTGAGCCGAATATGTTCAAGGTTCATAAATGTCATGTATTTACTTACTTACATATTTATTTGCTTATTTATGTATGGATTTCACACTTGCAGATGATACCTGAGAGTGGAGTTTGATGATCGTGGTTTACATACATATGGGACGGAAACTCTCTCTCTCGTGGGCCACCTTGTGGCAAAAGCCTGAACCGCTGCCGGAAAACTAAGGGACAGGAAAAGGGGCGGGATGATCTGTGACACAGACCCACCACACAGAATTTTCTGGAGGCGAAAGTGGAACGTGGGGAATTCCTGGACTCTGCCACGTAGGTGGGCTCTCTCTAGACACGACAAAGAAATGCACTCATTTTTATAGACAAATGTAGACATACTGTGGTCTTTCAATTGTCGACTCCCTTCGCTTAGCTTAATACATTCAAGGCTCCTCCATTTACTTTAGTTATATGTTACTTTGTTACTTTCTTTCTTATTTCCTTGTTGATGGGCTGACTGATGGATTGATTGACTGACTGAGGTGGCGTTTCAGGACGGCGGTTCTTTGGGGCCACCTTGTGGCCAAAGCCTGAACGACTCCTTGAACGCTGAGGAACAGGAAAACGGAAGGGATGGTCTCCGACACAAACCCACCACAGAGAGCTTTCTGGACGTCAGAAAGGAAAGTAGGGAATTCCTTGACTAAACCTTATAGGTGGGCTTTCTGGACATTATACATCAATGGCATCATTTTTACAGAGAAACAGAAGACATATGTGTGGTCTGTTGCATTTTCTAGTCCTTTCACTTAGCTCACTGCTTTCAAGGGTCATCCACTGTATTTTCACTTATTTATTTACTCACTCCTTTATCATTTTACTTACAGATTTATTTATCTGTCCATTTTTTAGTTTTATTTGTTTGCTCATTCTTTATATATTTTCCACCTGGCGGACAATTCTTGACAGCGGACATTGATGATGGTGGTTCTATTGCGCCACCTCGTGTCCAAAGCCTGAACTGCCGCCTGAACACCTAGGAACAGGCAGTTGAGAGGGATTGTCTGGGACACAAGCCCACCACACAGACCTTTCTGGAGGCCAGCTTGGAAAGTGGGGAATTCCTTGACTAAGCCCATGTAGGTGGGCTCTCTCTGGACACTATGTAGAAACGTAATCATGGTAATAGACAAAGGTAGACAGAGTTGCTGTCTGTTGCCTTTTCTACTCCTGTCACTGAGCTTAATACTTTCAAGATGCATTCATTTGGTTGATGTAGTTCGTCAGTTGGCTACTTCCTGTCTTGCTTTCTTACTTACTTCATTATGCACATATTTATTTATGTATTCATGTCTGTATGCATGGATTTATGTACGTATGTATGTTACACCTCATAGACAATACTTGAGAGTGGAGTTTGAGGACGTGATTCTTTGGCGCCACCTTGTGGCAACAACCTGAACCGGTGCTGGCGCACTAAGGAGCAGGAAAATGGAAGGGAGGGTCCGGGACACAAACCCACCAGACAGAGCTTTCTGGAAGTCAAAATGGAAAGTGGGGAATTCTTGGACTAAACCATATCAGTGGGCTCTGTCTGGACACTACATATCAATGGAATCTTTCTTAGAGGCCTATATATGTATACCTCCATATATATATACACATATACATGTATATGTGTATATACACACACATATATGTGTATATATACATATACATGTATATGTGTATATATATATGGAGGTATACAAATACACACACGCACGCGCGCGCACGTATGCACACACACACACACACACACACACACACACACACACATATATATTTGTGGTCTTTGGCATTTTTGAGTCCTTGAACCTACCTTATCATTTTCAAGGTTCATCCATTCTTTTCTTGATTGATTGATGGGTCTACCAATCCATTTATTATTCTATTAACATATTTATTTGTTAATTTATTATTTCCTTATATACTCATTCATTTATATCGTTTTCACCTTGCAGACAATTCCGGAAACTGGTGTTTGTCGAAGGTGGTTCTGTGGCGCCACCTTGTGGCAAAAGCCCGAACTGCTGCCTGCAAACGAAGGAACGGGAAATTGAGAGGGATGGTCTGTGACTCGAACCCGGCACAAGGAGCTTTCTGGAGGCCAAAATGGGAAGGGGGAACTTCCTTGACTAAACCATGTCGGTGGGCTCTCTCTGGACAGTACATAGAAGTGGAATCCTACCAGATGGGGTCTTTACTTTTTTTTTTAAGATTTTTTTTTATTGATTGGCCAGACCGAGACCACAAGTAGGCAGAGAGGCAGAGAGAGAGGGGCAAGCAGGCTCCCCGCTGAGCAGAGAGCCGGATGCGGGGCTCGATCCCAGGACCCTGAGATCACGACCCGAGCCGAAGGCAGAGGCTCAACCCACTGAGCCACCCAGGTGCCCCCCATATGGGGTCTTTACTGCATTTGACTCCTTTCACTTAGCTTACTCTTTTCAAGGTTCAGAAGTTTTATTTATTTCTTTAGTCGGTTACGTACTCACTTACTTTCTCACTCACTGATTCATTCATTCATTCATTCATCCATCCATTCATTCATTCATAGAGCTATGTATTTTACACGTTATGGACAATACTCCAGAGTGGAGTTTGATGATGGTATTTCTTTGGGGCCACCTTGTGGCCAAAGGCTGAACTGCTCCTGGAACGCTAAGGAACAGGAAACTGGAAGGGATGGTCTGGCACACAAACCCACCACACAGAACTTTCTGGAGGTCGAGATGGAAAGTGAGGAATTCCTCCACTAAACCATATAGGTGGGCACTCTCCGGACACTATATGTAAATGGAAACAGTTTTATAGAGAAACACAAGACATATGAGTGGTCTGTTGCGTTTTCTGGCCCTTTCGCTCGGCTCACTGCTTTCAAGGGTCATCCGCTGTGTTCTCACGTATTAATTTATTCATCCTTTCATTCATTCGTGTATTTATTATTTTATTTCCATACGTATTTATTTGTTAGTTTTTCATTGAACTGACTTACTCATTCGTGTATAGATTTCACAGCTGGCAGACAAGTCCTGAAAGTGGACGCGGTCGATGGTGGCTCCGTGGCTCCACCTCGTGGCAAAAGCCCGAACTGCTGCCTGAAAACGAAGGAACGGGATATTGAGGGGGATGGTCTGCGTGTGACACAAACCCACCATGCAGAACTTTCTGGAGGTCAGTTTGGGAAGTGGGGACTTCCTTGACTAATCCATGTTGGTGGGCCCTCTCTGGGACAGTCCAGCGAAGTGGAATCATACAATACGTGGTCTTTACCATTTCTGAGTCCTTTCACTGAGCCGAATATGTTCAAGGTTCATAAATGTCATGTATTTACTTACTTACATATTTATTTGCTTATTTATGTATGGATTTCACACTTGCAGATGATACCTGAGAGTGGAGTTTGATGATCGTGGTTTACATACATATGGGACGGAAACTCTCTCTCTCGTGGGCCACCTTGTGGCAAAAGCCTGAACCGCTGCCGGAAAACTAAGGGACAGGAAAAGGGGCGGGATGATCTGTGACACAGACCCACCACACAGAATTTTCTGGAGGCGAAAGTGGAACGTGGGGAATTCCTGGACTCTGCCACGTAGGTGGGCTCTCTCTAGACACGACAAAGAAATGCACTCATTTTTATAGACAAATGTAGACATACTGTGGTCTTTCAATTGTCGACTCCCTTCGCTTAGCTTAATACATTCAAGGCTCCTCCATTTACTTTAGTTATATGTTACTTTGTTACTTTCTTTCTTATTTCCTTGTTGATGGGCTGACTGATGGATTGATTGACTGACTGAGGTGGCGTTTCAGGACGGCGGTTCTTTGGGGCCACCTTGTGGCCAAAGCCTGAACGACTCCTTGAACGCTGAGGAACAGGAAAACGGAAGGGATGGTCTCCGACACAAACCCACCACAGAGAGCTTTCTGGACGTCAGAAAGGAAAGTAGGGAATTCCTTGACTAAACCTTATAGGTGGGCTTTCTGGACATTATACATCAATGGCATCATTTTTACAGAGAAACAGAAGACATATGTGTGGTCTGTTGCATTTTCTAGTCCTTTCACTTAGCTCACTGCTTTCAAGGGTCATCCACTGTATTTTCACTTATTTATTTACTCACTCCTTTATCATTTTACTTACAGATTTATTTATCTGTCCATTTTTTAGTTTTATTTGTTTGCTCATTCTTTATATATTTTCCACCTGGCGGACAATTCTTGACAGCGGACATTGATGATGGTGGTTCTATTGCGCCACCTCGTGTCCAAAGCCTGAACTGCCGCCTGAACACCTAGGAACAGGCAGTTGAGAGGGATTGTCTGGGACACAAGCCCACCACACAGACCTTTCTGGAGGCCAGCTTGGAAAGTGGGGAATTCCTTGACTAAGCCCATGTAGGTGGGCTCTCTCTGGACACTATGTAGAAACGTAATCATGGTAATAGACAAAGGTAGACAGAGTTGCTGTCTGTTGCCTTTTCTACTCCTGTCACTGAGCTTAATACTTTCAAGATGCATTCATTTGGTTGATGTAGTTCGTCAGTTGGCTACTTCCTGTCTTGCTTTCTTACTTACTTCATTATGCACATATTTATTTATGTATTCATGTCTGTATGCATGGATTTATGTACGTATGTATGTTACACCTCATAGACAATACTTGAGAGTGGAGTTTGAGGACGTGATTCTTTGGCGCCACCTTGTGGCAACAACCTGAACCGGTGCTGGCGCACTAAGGAGCAGGAAAATGGAAGGGAGGGTCCGGGACACAAACCCACCAGACAGAGCTTTCTGGAAGTCAAAATGGAAAGTGGGGAATTCTTGGACTAAACCATATCAGTGGGCTCTGTCTGGACACTACATATCAATGGAATCTTTCTTAGAGGCCTATATATGTATACCTCCATATATATATACACATATACATGTATATGTGTATATACACACACATATATGTGTATATATACATATACATGTATATGTGTATATATATATGGAGGTATACAAATACACACACGCACGCGCGCGCACGTATGCACACACACACACACACACACACACACACACACACACATATATATTTGTGGTCTTTGGCATTTTTGAGTCCTTGAACCTACCTTATCATTTTCAAGGTTCATCCATTCTTTTCTTGATTGATTGATGGGTCTACCAATCCATTTATTATTCTATTAACATATTTATTTGTTAATTTATTATTTCCTTATATACTCATTCATTTATATCGTTTTCACCTTGCAGACAATTCCGGAAACTGGTGTTTGTCGAAGGTGGTTCTGTGGCGCCACCTTGTGGCAAAAGCCCGAACTGCTGCCTGCAAACGAAGGAACGGGAAATTGAGAGGGATGGTCTGTGACTCGAACCCGGCACAAGGAGCTTTCTGGAGGCCAAAATGGGAAGGGGGAACTTCCTTGACTAAACCATGTCGGTGGGCTCTCTCTGGACAGTACATAGAAGTGGAATCCTACCAGATGGGGTCTTTACTTTTTTTTTTAAGATTTTTTTTTATTGATTGGCCAGACCGAGACCACAAGTAGGCAGAGAGGCAGAGAGAGAGGGGCAAGCAGGCTCCCCGCTGAGCAGAGAGCCGGATGCGGGGCTCGATCCCAGGACCCTGAGATCACGACCCGAGCCGAAGGCAGAGGCTCAACCCACTGAGCCACCCAGGTGCCCCCCATATGGGGTCTTTACTGCATTTGACTCCTTTCACTTAGCTTACTCTTTTCAAGGTTCAGAAGTTTTATTTATTTCTTTAGTCGGTTACGTACTCACTTACTTTCTCACTCACTGATTCATTCATTCATTCATTCATCCATCCATTCATTCATTCATAGAGCTATGTATTTTACACGTTATGGACAATACTCCAGAGTGGAGTTTGATGATGGTATTTCTTTGGGGCCACCTTGTGGCCAAAGGCTGAACTGCTCCTGGAACGCTAAGGAACAGGAAACTGGAAGGGATGGTCTGGCACACAAACCCACCACACAGAACTTTCTGGAGGTCGAGATGGAAAGTGAGGAATTCCTCCACTAAACCATATAGGTGGGCACTCTCCGGACACTATATGTAAATGGAAACAGTTTTATAGAGAAACACAAGACATATGAGTGGTCTGTTGCGTTTTCTGGCCCTTTCGCTCGGCTCACTGCTTTCAAGGGTCATCCGCTGTGTTCTCACGTATTAATTTATTCATCCTTTCATTCATTCGTGTATTTATTATTTTATTTCCATACGTATTTATTTGTTAGTTTTTCATTGAACTGACTTACTCATTCGTGTATAGATTTCACAGCTGGCAGACAAGTCCTGAAAGTGGACGCGGTCGATGGTGGCTCCGTGGCTCCACCTCGTGGCAAAAGCCCGAACTGCTGCCTGAAAACGAAGGAACGGGATATTGAGGGGGATGGTCTGCGTGTGACACAAACCCACCATGCAGAACTTTCTGGAGGTCAGTTTGGGAAGTGGGGACTTCCTTGACTAATCCATGTTGGTGGGCCCTCTCTGGGACAGTCCAGCGAAGTGGAATCATACAATACGTGGTCTTTACCATTTCTGAGTCCTTTCACTGAGCCGAATATGTTCAAGGTTCATAAATGTCATGTATTTACTTACTTACATATTTATTTGCTTATTTATGTATGGATTTCACACTTGCAGATGATACCTGAGAGTGGAGTTTGATGATCGTGGTTTACATACATATGGGACGGAAACTCTCTCTCTCGTGGGCCACCTTGTGGCAAAAGCCTGAACCGCTGCCGGAAAACTAAGGGACAGGAAAAGGGGCGGGATGATCTGTGACACAGACCCACCACACAGAATTTTCTGGAGGCGAAAGTGGAACGTGGGGAATTCCTGGACTCTGCCACGTAGGTGGGCTCTCTCTAGACACGACAAAGAAATGCACTCATTTTTATAGACAAATGTAGACATACTGTGGTCTTTCAATTGTCGACTCCCTTCGCTTAGCTTAATACATTCAAGGCTCCTCCATTTACTTTAGTTATATGTTACTTTGTTACTTTCTTTCTTATTTCCTTGTTGATGGGCTGACTGATGGATTGATTGACTGACTGAGGTGGCGTTTCAGGACGGCGGTTCTTTGGGGCCACCTTGTGGCCAAAGCCTGAACGACTCCTTGAACGCTGAGGAACAGGAAAACGGAAGGGATGGTCTCCGACACAAACCCACCACAGAGAGCTTTCTGGACGTCAGAAAGGAAAGTAGGGAATTCCTTGACTAAACCTTATAGGTGGGCTTTCTGGACATTATACATCAATGGCATCATTTTTACAGAGAAACAGAAGACATATGTGTGGTCTGTTGCATTTTCTAGTCCTTTCACTTAGCTCACTGCTTTCAAGGGTCATCCACTGTATTTTCACTTATTTATTTACTCACTCCTTTATCATTTTACTTACAGATTTATTTATCTGTCCATTTTTTAGTTTTATTTGTTTGCTCATTCTTTATATATTTTCCACCTGGCGGACAATTCTTGACAGCGGACATTGATGATGGTGGTTCTATTGCGCCACCTCGTGTCCAAAGCCTGAACTGCCGCCTGAACACCTAGGAACAGGCAGTTGAGAGGGATTGTCTGGGACACAAGCCCACCACACAGACCTTTCTGGAGGCCAGCTTGGAAAGTGGGGAATTCCTTGACTAAGCCCATGTAGGTGGGCTCTCTCTGGACACTATGTAGAAACGTAATCATGGTAATAGACAAAGGTAGACAGAGTTGCTGTCTGTTGCCTTTTCTACTCCTGTCACTGAGCTTAATACTTTCAAGATGCATTCATTTGGTTGATGTAGTTCGTCAGTTGGCTACTTCCTGTCTTGCTTTCTTACTTACTTCATTATGCACATATTTATTTATGTATTCATGTCTGTATGCATGGATTTATGTACCTATGTATGTTACACCTCATAGACAATACTTGAGAGTGGAGTTTGAGGACGTGATTCTTTGGCGCCACCTTGTGGCAACAACCTGAACCGGTGCTGGCGCACTAAGGAGCAGGAAAATGGAAGGGAGGGTCCGGGACACAAACCCACCAGACAGAGCTTTCTGGAAGTCAAAATGGAAAGTGGGGAATTCTTGGACTAAACCATATCAGTGGGCTCTGTCTGGACACTACATATCAATGGAATCTTTCTTAGAGGCCTATATATGTATACCTCCATATATATACACATATACATGTATATGTGTATATATATATGGAGGTATACAAATATAGGCACGCATGTATATATATATACACATATACATGTATATGTGTATATATATATGGAGGTATACAAATACACACACGCACGCGCGCGCACGTATGCACACACACACACACACACACACACACACACACACACATATATATTTGTGGTCTTTGGCATTTTTGAGTCCTTGAACCTACCTTATCATTTTCAAGGTTCATCCATTCTTTTCTTGATTGATTGATGGGTCTACCAATCCATTTATTATTCTATTAACATATTTATTTGTTAATTTATTATTTCCTTATATACTCATTCATTTATATCGTTTTCACCTTGCAGACAATTCCGGAAACTGGTGTTTGTCGAAGGTGGTTCTGTGGCGCCACCTTGTGGCAAAAGCCCGAACTGCTGCCTGCAAACGAAGGAACGGGAAATTGAGAGGGATGGTCTGTGACTCGAACCCGGCACAAGGAGCTTTCTGGAGGCCAAAATGGGAAGGGGGAACTTCCTTGACTAAACCATGTCGGTGGGCTCTCTCTGGACAGTACATAGAAGTGGAATCCTACCAGATGGGGTCTTTACTTTTTTTTTTAAGATTTTTTTTTATTGATTGGCCAGACCGAGACCACAAGTAGGCAGAGAGGCAGAGAGAGAGGGGCAAGCAGGCTCCCCGCTGAGCAGAGAGCCGGATGCGGGGCTCGATCCCAGGACCCTGAGATCACGACCCGAGCCGAAGGCAGAGGCTCAACCCACTGAGCCACCCAGGTGCCCCCCATATGGGGTCTTTACTGCATTTGACTCCTTTCACTTAGCTTACTCTTTTCAAGGTTCAGAAGTTTTATTTATTTCTTTAGTCGGTTACGTACTCACTTACTTTCTCACTCACTGATTCATTCATTCATTCATTCATCCATCCATTCATTCATTCATAGAGCTATGTATTTTACACGTTATGGACAATACTCCAGAGTGGAGTTTGATGATGGTATTTCTTTGGGGCCACCTTGTGGCCAAAGGCTGAACTGCTCCTGGAACGCTAAGGAACAGGAAACTGGAAGGGATGGTCTGGCACACAAACCCACCACACAGAACTTTCTGGAGGTCGAGATGGAAAGTGAGGAATTCCTCCACTAAACCATATAGGTGGGCACTCTCCGGACACTATATGTAAATGGAAACAGTTTTATAGAGAAACACAAGACATATGAGTGGTCTGTTGCGTTTTCTGGCCCTTTCGCTCGGCTCACTGCTTTCAAGGGTCATCCGCTGTGTTCTCACGTATTAATTTATTCATCCTTTCATTCATTCGTGTATTTATTATTTTATTTCCATACGTATTTATTTGTTAGTTTTTCATTGAACTGACTTACTCATTCGTGTATAGATTTCACAGCTGGCAGACAAGTCCTGAAAGTGGACGCGGTCGATGGTGGCTCCGTGGCTCCACCTCGTGGCAAAAGCCCGAACTGCTGCCTGAAAACGAAGGAACGGGATATTGAGGGGGATGGTCTGCGTGTGACACAAACCCACCATGCAGAACTTTCTGGAGGTCAGTTTGGGAAGTGGGGACTTCCTTGACTAATCCATGTTGGTGGGCCCTCTCTGGGACAGTCCAGCGAAGTGGAATCATACAATACGTGGTCTTTACCATTTCTGAGTCCTTTCACTGAGCCGAATATGTTCAAGGTTCATAAATGTCATGTATTTACTTACTTACATATTTATTTGCTTATTTATGTATGGATTTCACACTTGCAGATGATACCTGAGAGTGGAGTTTGATGATCGTGGTTTACATACATATGGGACGGAAACTCTCTCTCTCGTGGGCCACCTTGTGGCAAAAGCCTGAACCGCTGCCGGAAAACTAAGGGACAGGAAAAGGGGCGGGATGATCTGTGACACAGACCCACCACACAGAATTTTCTGGAGGCGAAAGTGGAACGTGGGGAATTCCTGGACTCTGCCACGTAGGTGGGCTCTCTCTAGACACGACAAAGAAATGCACTCATTTTTATAGACAAATGTAGACATACTGTGGTCTTTCAATTGTCGACTCCCTTCGCTTAGCTTAATACATTCAAGGCTCCTCCATTTACTTTAGTTATATGTTACTTTGTTACTTTCTTTCTTATTTCCTTGTTGATGGGCTGACTGATGGATTGATTGACTGACTGAGGTGGCGTTTCAGGACGGCGGTTCTTTGGGGCCACCTTGTGGCCAAAGCCTGAACGACTCCTTGAACGCTGAGGAACAGGAAAACGGAAGGGATGGTCTCCGACACAAACCCACCACAGAGAGCTTTCTGGACGTCAGAAAGGAAAGTAGGGAATTCCTTGACTAAACCTTATAGGTGGGCTTTCTGGACATTATACATCAATGGCATCATTTTTACAGAGAAACAGAAGACATATGTGTGGTCTGTTGCATTTTCTAGTCCTTTCACTTAGCTCACTGCTTTCAAGGGTCATCCACTGTATTTTCACTTATTTATTTACTCACTCCTTTATCATTTTACTTACAGATTTATTTATCTGTCCATTTTTTAGTTTTATTTGTTTGCTCATTCTTTATATATTTTCCACCTGGCGGACAATTCTTGACAGCGGACATTGATGATGGTGGTTCTATTGCGCCACCTCGTGTCCAAAGCCTGAACTGCCGCCTGAACACCTAGGAACAGGCAGTTGAGAGGGATTGTCTGGGACACAAGCCCACCACACAGACCTTTCTGGAGGCCAGCTTGGAAAGTGGGGAATTCCTTGACTAAGCCCATGTAGGTGGGCTCTCTCTGGACACTATGTAGAAACGTAATCATGGTAATAGACAAAGGTAGACAGAGTTGCTGTCTGTTGCCTTTTCTACTCCTGTCACTGAGCTTAATACTTTCAAGATGCATTCATTTGGTTGATGTAGTTCGTCAGTTGGCTACTTCCTGTCTTGCTTTCTTACTTACTTCATTATGCACATATTTATTTATGTATTCATGTCTGTATGCATGGATTTATGTACCTATGTATGTTACACCTCATAGACAATACTTGAGAGTGGAGTTTGAGGACGTGATTCTTTGGCGCCACCTTGTGGCAACAACCTGAACCGGTGCTGGCGCACTAAGGAGCAGGAAAATGGAAGGGAGGGTCCGGGACACAAACCCACCAGACAGAGCTTTCTGGAAGTCAAAATGGAAAGTGGGGAATTCTTGGACTAAACCATATCAGTGGGCTCTGTCTGGACACTACATATCAATGGAATCTTTCTTAGAGGCCTATATATGTATACCTCCATATATATATACACATATACATGTATATGTGTATATACACACACATATATGTGTATATATACATATACATGTATATGTGTATATATATATGGAGGTATACAAATACACACACGCACGCGCGCGCACGTATGCACACACACACACACACACACACACACACACACACACATATATATTTGTGGTCTTTGGCATTTTTGAGTCCTTGAACCTACCTTATCATTTTCAAGGTTCATCCATTCTTTTCTTGATTGATTGATGGGTCTACCAATCCATTTATTATTCTATTAACATATTTATTTGTTAATTTATTATTTCCTTATATACTCATTCATTTATATCGTTTTCACCTTGCAGACAATTCCGGAAACTGGTGTTTGTCGAAGGTGGTTCTGTGGCGCCACCTTGTGGCAAAAGCCCGAACTGCTGCCTGCAAATGAAGGAACGGGAAATTGAGAGGGATGGTCTGTGACTCGAACCCGGCACAAGGAGCTTTCTGGAGGCCAAAATGGGAAGGGGGAACTTCCTTGACTAAACCATGTCGGTGGGCTCTCTCTGGACAGTACATAGAAGTGGAATCCTACCAGATGGGGTCTTTACTTTTTTTTTTAAGATTTTTTTTTATTGATTGGCCAGACCGAGACCACAAGTAGGCAGAGAGGCAGAGAGAGAGGGGCAAGCAGGCTCCCCGCTGAGCAGAGAGCCGGATGCGGGGCTCGATCCCAGGACCCTGAGATCACGACCCGAGCCGAAGGCAGAGGCTCAACCCACTGAGCCACCCAGGTGCCCCCCATATGGGGTCTTTACTGCATTTGACTCCTTTCACTTAGCTTACTCTTTTCAAGGTTCAGAAGTTTTATTTATTTCTTTAGTCGGTTACGTACTCACTTACTTTCTCACTCACTGATTCATTCATTCATTCATTCATCCATCCATTCATTCATTCATAGAGCTATGTATTTTACACGTTATGGACAATACTCCAGAGTGGAGTTTGATGATGGTATTTCTTTGGGGCCACCTTGTGGCCAAAGGCTGAACTGCTCCTGGAACGCTAAGGAACAGGAAACTGGAAGGGATGGTCTGGCACACAAACCCACCACACAGAACTTTCTGGAGGTCGAGATGGAAAGTGAGGAATTCCTCCACTAAACCATATAGGTGGGCACTCTCCGGACACTATATGTAAATGGAAACAGTTTTATAGAGAAACACAAGACATATGAGTGGTCTGTTGCGTTTTCTGGCCCTTTCGCTCGGCTCACTGCTTTCAAGGGTCATCCGCTGTGTTCTCACGTATTAATTTATTCATCCTTTCATTCATTCGTGTATTTATTATTTTATTTCCATACGTATTTATTTGTTAGTTTTTCATTGAACTGACTTACTCATTCGTGTATAGATTTCACAGCTGGCAGACAAGTCCTGAAAGTGGACGCGGTCGATGGTGGCTCCGTGGCTCCACCTCGTGGCAAAAGCCCGAACTGCTGCCTGAAAACGAAGGAACGGGATATTGAGGGGGATGGTCTGCGTGTGACACAAACCCACCATGCAGAACTTTCTGGAGGTCAGTTTGGGAAGTGGGGACTTCCTTGACTAATCCATGTTGGTGGGCCCTCTCTGGGACAGTCCAGCGAAGTGGAATCATACAATACGTGGTCTTTACCATTTCTGAGTCCTTTCACTGAGCCGAATATGTTCAAGGTTCATAAATGTCATGTATTTACTTACTTACATATTTATTTGCTTATTTATGTATGGATTTCACACTTGCAGATGATACCTGAGAGTGGAGTTTGATGATCGTGGTTTACATACATATGGGACGGAAACTCTCTCTCTCGTGGGCCACCTTGTGGCAAAAGCCTGAACCGCTGCCGGAAAACTAAGGGACAGGAAAAGGGGCGGGATGATCTGTGACACAGACCCACCACACAGAATTTTCTGGAGGCGAAAGTGGAACGTGGGGAATTCCTGGACTCTGCCACGTAGGTGGGCTCTCTCTAGACACGACAAAGAAATGCACTCATTTTTATAGACAAATGTAGACATACTGTGGTCTTTCAATTGTCGACTCCCTTCGCTTAGCTTAATACATTCAAGGCTCCTCCATTTACTTTAGTTATATGTTACTTTGTTACTTTCTTTCTTATTTCCTTGTTGATGGGCTGACTGATGGATTGATTGACTGACTGAGGTGGCGTTTCAGGACGGCGGTTCTTTGGGGCCACCTTGTGGCCAAAGCCTGAACGACTCCTTGAACGCTGAGGAACAGGAAAACGGAAGGGATGGTCTCCGACACAAACCCACCACAGAGAGCTTTCTGGACGTCAGAAAGGAAAGTAGGGAATTCCTTGACTAAACCTTATAGGTGGGCTTTCTGGACATTATACATCAATGGCATCATTTTTACAGAGAAACAGAAGACATATGTGTGGTCTGTTGCATTTTCTAGTCCTTTCACTTAGCTCACTGCTTTCAAGGGTCATCCACTGTATTTTCACTTATTTATTTACTCACTCCTTTATCATTTTACTTACAGATTTATTTATCTGTCCATTTTTTAGTTTTATTTGTTTGCTCATTCTTTATATATTTTCCACCTGGCGGACAATTCTTGACAGCGGACATTGATGATGGTGGTTCTATTGCGCCACCTCGTGTCCAAAGCCTGAACTGCCGCCTGAACACCTAGGAACAGGCAGTTGAGAGGGATTGTCTGGGACACAAGCCCACCACACAGACCTTTCTGGAGGCCAGCTTGGAAAGTGGGGAATTCCTTGACTAAGCCCATGTAGGTGGGCTCTCTCTGGACACTATGTAGAAACGTAATCATGGTAATAGACAAAGGTAGACAGAGTTGCTGTCTGTTGCCTTTTCTACTCCTGTCACTGAGCTTAATACTTTCAAGATGCATTCATTTGGTTGATGTAGTTCGTCAGTTGGCTACTTCCTGTCTTGCTTTCTTACTTACTTCATTATGCACATATTTATTTATGTATTCATGTCTGTATGCATGGATTTATGTACGTATGTATGTTACACCTCATAGACAATACTTGAGAGTGGAGTTTGAGGACGTGATTCTTTGGCGCCACCTTGTGGCAACAACCTGAACCGGTGCTGGCGCACTAAGGAGCAGGAAAATGGAAGGGAGGGTCCGGGACACAAACCCACCAGACAGAGCTTTCTGGAAGTCAAAATGGAAAGTGGGGAATTCTTGGACTAAACCATATCAGTGGGCTCTGTCTGGACACTACATATCAATGGAATCTTTCTTAGAGGCCTATATATGTATACCTCCATATATATATACACATATACATGTATATGTATATATACACATATATGTGTATATATACATATACATGTATATGTGTATATATATATGGAGGTATACAAATACACACACGCACGCGCGCGCACGTATGCACACACACACACACACACACACACACACACACACACATATATATTTGTGGTCTTTGGCATTTTTGAGTCCTTGAACCTACCTTATCATTTTCAAGGTTCATCCATTCTTTTCTTGATTGATTGATGGGTCTACCAATCCATTTATTATTCTATTAACATATTTATTTGTTAATTTATTATTTCCTTATATACTCATTCATTTATATCGTTTTCACCTTGCAGACAATTCCGGAAACTGGTGTTTGTCGAAGGTGGTTCTGTGGCGCCACCTTGTGGCAAAAGCCCGAACTGCTGCCTGCAAACGAAGGAACGGGAAATTGAGAGGGATGGTCTGTGACTCGAACCCGGCACAAGGAGCTTTCTGGAGGCCAAAATGGGAAGGGGGAACTTCCTTGACTAAACCATGTCGGTGGGCTCTCTCTGGACAGTACATAGAAGTGGAATCCTACCAGATGGGGTCTTTACTTTTTTTTTTAAGATTTTTTTTTATTGATTGGCCAGACCGAGACCACAAGTAGGCAGAGAGGCAGAGAGAGAGGGGCAAGCAGGCTCCCCGCTGAGCAGAGAGCCGGATGCGGGGCTCGATCCCAGGACCCTGAGATCACGACCCGAGCCGAAGGCAGAGGCTCAACCCACTGAGCCACCCAGGTGCCCCCCATATGGGGTCTTTACTGCATTTGACTCCTTTCACTTAGCTTACTCTTTTCAAGGTTCAGAAGTTTTATTTATTTCTTTAGTCGGTTACGTACTCACTTACTTTCTCACTCACTGATTCATTCATTCATTCATTCATTCATCCGTTCATTCATTCATAGAGCTATGTATTTTACACGTTATGGACAATACTCCAGAGTGGAGTTTGATGATGGTATTTCTTTGGGGCCACCTTGTGGCCAAAGGCTGAACTGCTCCTGGAACGCTAAGGAACAGGAAACTGGAAGGGATGGTCTGGCACACAAACCCACCACACAGAACTTTCTGGAGGTCGAGATGGAAAGTGAGGAATTCCTCCACTAAACCATATAGGTGGGCACTCTCCGGACACTATATGTAAATGGAAACAGTTTTATAGAGAAACACAAGACATATGAGTGGTCTGTTGCGTTTTCTGGCCCTTTCGCTCGGCTCACTGCTTTCAAGGGTCATCCGCTGTGTTCTCACGTATTAATTTATTCATCCTTTCATTCATTCGTGTATTTATTATTTTATTTCCATACGTATTTATTTGTTAGTTTTTCATTGAACTGACTTACTCATTCGTGTATAGATTTCACAGCTGGCAGACAAGTCCTGAAAGTGGACGCGGTCGATGGTGGCTCCGTGGCTCCACCTCGTGGCAAAAGCCCGAACTGCTGCCTGAAAACGAAGGAACGGGATATTGAGGGGGATGGTCTGCGTGTGACACAAACCCACCATGCAGAACTTTCTGGAGGTCAGTTTGGGAAGTGGGGACTTCCTTGACTAATCCATGTTGGTGGGCCCTCTCTGGGACAGTCCAGCGAAGTGGAATCATACAATACGTGGTCTTTACCATTTCTGACTCCTTTCACTGAGCCGAATATGTTCAAGGTTCATAAATGTCATGTATTTACTTACTTACATATTTATTTGCTTATTTATGTATGGATTTCACACTTGCAGATGATACCTGAGAGTGGAGTTTGATGATCGTGGTTTACATACATATGGGACGGAAACTCTCTCTCTCGTGGGCCACCTTGTGGCAAAAGCCTGAACCGCTGCCGGAAAACTAAGGGACAGGAAAAGGGGCGGGATGATCTGTGACACAGACCCACCACACAGAATTTTCTGGAGGCGAAAGTGGAACGTGGGGAATTCCTGGACTCTGCCACGTAGGTGGGCTCTCTCTAGACACGACAAAGAAATGCACTCATTTTTATAGACAAATGTAGACATACTGTGGTCTTTCAATTGTCGACTCCCTTCGCTTAGCTTAATACATTCAAGGCTCCTCCATTTACTTTAGTTATATGTTACTTTGTTACTTTCTTTCTTATTTCCTTGTTGATGGGCTGACTGATGGATTGATTGACTGACTGAGGTGGCGTTTCAGGACGGCGGTTCTTTGGGGCCACCTTGTGGCCAAAGCCTGAACGACTCCTTGAACGCTGAGGAACAGGAAAACGGAAGGGATGGTCTCCGACACAAACCCACCACAGAGAGCTTTCTGGACGTCAGAAAGGAAAGTAGGGAATTCCTTGACTAAACCTTATAGGTGGGCTTTCTGGACATTATACATCAATGGCATCATTTTTACAGAGAAACAGAAGACATATGTGTGGTCTGTTGCATTTTCTAGTCCTTTCACTTAGCTCACTGCTTTCAAGGGTCATCCACTGTATTTTCACTTATTTATTTACTCACTCCTTTATCATTTTACTTACAGATTTATTTATCTGTCCATTTTTTAGTTTTATTTGTTTGCTCATTCTTTATATATTTTCCACCTGGCGGACAATTCTTGACAGCGGACATTGATGATGGTGGTTCTATTGCGCCACCTCGTGTCCAAAGCCTGAACTGCCGCCTGAACACCTAGGAACAGGCAGTTGAGAGGGATTGTCTGGGACACAAGCCCACCACACAGACCTTTCTGGAGGCCAGCTTGGAAAGTGGGGAATTCCTTGACTAAGCCCATGTAGGTGGGCTCTCTCTGGACACTATGTAGAAACGTAATCATGGTAATAGACAAAGGTAGACAGAGTTGCTGTCTGTTGCCTTTTCTACTCCTGTCACTGAGCTTAATACTTTCAAGATGCATTCATTTGGTTGATGTAGTTCGTCAGTTGGCTACTTCCTGTCTTGCTTTCTTACTTACTTCATTATGCACATATTTATTTATGTATTCATGTCTGTATGCATGGATTTATGTACGTATGTATGTTACACCTCATAGACAATACTTGAGAGTGGAGTTTGAGGACGTGATTCTTTGGCGCCACCTTGTGGCAACAACCTGAACCGGTGCTGGCGCACTAAGGAGCAGGAAAATGGAAGGGAGGGTCCGGGACACAAACCCACCAGACAGAGCTTTCTGGAAGTCAAAATGGAAAGTGGGGAATTCTTGGACTAAACCATATCAGTGGGCTCTGTCTGGACACTACATATCAATGGAATCTTTCTTAGAGGCCTATATATGTATACCTCCATATATATATACACATATACATGTATATGTGTATATACACACACATATATGTGTATATATACATATACATGTATATGTGTATATATATATGGAGGTATACAAATACACACACGCACGCGCGCGCACGTATGCACACACACACACACACACACACACACACACACACACACATATATATTTGTGGTCTTTGGCATTTTTGAGTCCTTGAACCTACCTTATCATTTTCAAGGTTCATCCATTCTTTTCTTGATTGATTGATGGGTCTACCAATCCATTTATTATTCTATTAACATATTTATTTGTTAATTTATTATTTCCTTATATACTCATTCATTTATATCGTTTTCACCTTGCAGACAATTCCGGAAACTGGTGTTTGTCGAAGGTGGTTCTGTGGCGCCACCTTGTGGCAAAAGCCCGAACTGCTGCCTGCAAACGAAGGAACGGGAAATTGAGAGGGATGGTCTGTGACTCGAACCCGGCACAAGGAGCTTTCTGGAGGCCAAAATGGGAAGGGGGAACTTCCTTGACTAAACCATGTCGGTGGGCTCTCTCTGGACAGTACATAGAAGTGGAATCCTACCAGATGGGGTCTTTACTTTTTTTTTTAAGATTTTTTTTTATTGATTGGCCAGACCGAGACCACAAGTAGGCAGAGAGGCAGAGAGAGAGGGGCAAGCAGGCTCCCCGCTGAGCAGAGAGCCGGATGCGGGGCTCGATCCCAGGACCCTGAGATCACGACCCGAGCCGAAGGCAGAGGCTCAACCCACTGAGCCACCCAGGTGCCCCCCATATGGGGTCTTTACTGCATTTGACTCCTTTCACTTAGCTTACTCTTTTCAAGGTTCAGAAGTTTTATTTATTTCTTTAGTCGGTTACGTACTCACTTACTTTCTCACTCACTGATTCATTCATTCATTCATTCATCCATCCATTCATTCATTCATAGAGCTATGTATTTTACACGTTATGGACAATACTCCAGAGTGGAGTTTGATGATGGTATTTCTTTGGGGCCACCTTGTGGCCAAAGGCTGAACTGCTCCTGGAACGCTAAGGAACAGGAAACTGGAAGGGATGGTCTGGCACACAAACCCACCACACAGAACTTTCTGGAGGTCGAGATGGAAAGTGAGGAATTCCTCCACTAAACCATATAGGTGGGCACTCTCCGGACACTATATGTAAATGGAAACAGTTTTATAGAGAAACACAAGACATATGAGTGGTCTGTTGCGTTTTCTGGCCCTTTCGCTCGGCTCACTGCTTTCAAGGGTCATCCGCTGTGTTCTCACGTATTAATTTATTCATCCTTTCATTCATTCGTGTATTTATTATTTTATTTCCATACGTATTTATTTGTTAGTTTTTCATTGAACTGACTTACTCATTCGTGTATAGATTTCACAGCTGGCAGACAAGTCCTGAAAGTGGACGCGGTCGATGGTGGCTCCGTGGCTCCACCTCGTGGCAAAAGCCCGAACTGCTGCCTGAAAACGAAGGAACGGGATATTGAGGGGGATGGTCTGCGTGTGACACAAACCCACCATGCAGAACTTTCTGGAGGTCAGTTTGGGAAGTGGGGACTTCCTTGACTAATCCATGTTGGTGGGCCCTCTCTGGGACAGTCCAGCGAAGTGGAATCATACAATACGTGGTCTTTACCATTTCTGAGTCCTTTCACTGAGCCGAATATGTTCAAGGTTCATAAATGTCATGTATTTACTTACTTACATATTTATTTGCTTATTTATGTATGGATTTCACACTTGCAGATGATACCTGAGAGTGGAGTTTGATGATCGTGGTTTACATACATATGGGACGGAAACTCTCTCTCTCGTGGGCCACCTTGTGGCAAAAGCCTGAACCGCTGCCGGAAAACTAAGGGACAGGAAAAGGGGCGGGATGATCTGTGACACAGACCCACCACACAGAATTTTCTGGAGGCGAAAGTGGAACGTGGGGAATTCCTGGACTCTGCCACGTAGGTGGGCTCTCTCTAGACACGACAAAGAAATGCACTCATTTTTATAGACAAATGTAGACATACTGTGGTCTTTCAATTGTCGACTCCCTTCGCTTAGCTTAATACATTCAAGGCTCCTCCATTTACTTTAGTTATATGTTACTTTGTTACTTTCTTTCTTATTTCCTTGTTGATGGGCTGACTGATGGATTGATTGACTGACTGAGGTGGCGTTTCAGGACGGCGGTTCTTTGGGGCCACCTTGTGGCCAAAGCCTGAACGACTCCTTGAACGCTGAGGAACAGGAAAACGGAAGGGATGGTCTCCGACACAAACCCACCACAGAGAGCTTTCTGGACGTCAGAAAGGAAAGTAGGGAATTCCTTGACTAAACCTTATAGGTGGGCTTTCTGGACATTATACATCAATGGCATCATTTTTACAGAGAAACAGAAGACATATGTGTGGTCTGTTGCATTTTCTAGTCCTTTCACTTAGCTCACTGCTTTCAAGGGTCATCCACTGTATTTTCACTTATTTATTTACTCACTCCTTTATCATTTTACTTACAGATTTATTTATCTGTCCATTTTTTAGTTTTATTTGTTTGCTCATTCTTTATATATTTTCCACCTGGCGGACAATTCTTGACAGCGGACATTGATGATGGTGGTTCTATTGCGCCACCTCGTGTCCAAAGCCTGAACTGCCGCCTGAACACCTAGGAACAGGCAGTTGAGAGGGATTGTCTGGGACACAAGCCCACCACACAGACCTTTCTGGAGGCCAGCTTGGAAAGTGGGGAATTCCTTGACTAAGCCCATGTAGGTGGGCTCTCTCTGGACACTATGTAGAAACGTAATCATGGTAATAGACAAAGGTAGACAGAGTTGCTGTCTGTTGCCTTTTCTACTCCTGTCACTGAGCTTAATACTTTCAAGATGCATTCATTTGGTTGATGTAGTTCGTCAGTTGGCTACTTCCTGTCTTGCTTTCTTACTTACTTCATTATGCACATATTTATTTATGTATTCATGTCTGTATGCATGGATTTATGTACGTATGTATGTTACACCTCATAGACAATACTTGAGAGTGGAGTTTGAGGACGTGATTCTTTGGCGCCACCTTGTGGCAACAACCTGAACCGGTGCTGGCGCACTAAGGAGCAGGAAAATGGAAGGGAGGGTCCGGGACACAAACCCACCAGACAGAGCTTTCTGGAAGTCAAAATGGAAAGTGGGGAATTCTTGGACTAAACCATATCAGTGGGCTCTGTCTGGACACTACATATCAATGGAATCTTTCTTAGAGGCCTATATATGTATACCTCCATATATATACACATATACATGTATATGTGTATATATATATGGAGGTATACAAATATAGGCACGCATGTATATATATATACACATATACATGTATATGTGTATATATATATGGAGGTATACAAATACACACACGCACGCGCGCGCACGTATGCACACACACACACACACACACACACACACACATATATATTTGTGGTCTTTGGCATTTTTGAGTCCTTGAACCTACCTTATCATTTTCAAGGTTCATCCATTCTTTTCTTGATTGATTGATGGGTCTACCAATCCATTTATTATTCTATTAACATATTTATTTGTTAATTTATTATTTCCTTATATACTCATTCATTTATATCGTTTTCACCTTGCAGACAATTCCGGAAACTGGTGTTTGTCGAAGGTGGTTCTGTGGCGCCACCTTGTGGCAAAAGCCCGAACTGCTGCCTGCAAACGAAGGAACGGGAAATTGAGAGGGATGGTCTGTGACTCGAACCCGGCACAAGGAGCTTTCTGGAGGCCAAAATGGGAAGGGGGAACTTCCTTGACTAAACCATGTCGGTGGGCTCTCTCTGGACAGTACATAGAAGTGGAATCCTACCAGATGGGGTCTTTACTTTTTTTTTTAAGATTTTTTTTTATTGATTGGCCAGACCGAGACCACAAGTAGGCAGAGAGGCAGAGAGAGAGGGGCAAGCAGGCTCCCCGCTGAGCAGAGAGCCGGATGCGGGGCTCGATCCCAGGACCCTGAGATCACGACCCGAGCCGAAGGCAGAGGCTCAACCCACTGAGCCACCCAGGTGCCCCCCATATGGGGTCTTTACTGCATTTGACTCCTTTCACTTAGCTTACTCTTTTCAAGGTTCAGAAGTTTTATTTATTTCTTTAGTCGGTTACGTACTCACTTACTTTCTCACTCACTGATTCATTCATTCATTCATTCATCCATCCATTCATTCATTCATAGAGCTATGTATTTTACACGTTATGGACAATACTCCAGAGTGGAGTTTGATGATGGTATTTCTTTGGGGCCACCTTGTGGCCAAAGGCTGAACTGCTCCTGGAACGCTAAGGAACAGGAAACTGGAAGGGATGGTCTGGCACACAAACCCACCACACAGAACTTTCTGGAGGTCGAGATGGAAAGTGAGGAATTCCTCCACTAAACCATATAGGTGGGCACTCTCCGGACACTATATGTAAATGGAAACAGTTTTATAGAGAAACACAAGACATATGAGTGGTCTGTTGCGTTTTCTGGCCCTTTCGCTCGGCTCACTGCTTTCAAGGGTCATCCGCTGTGTTCTCACGTATTAATTTATTCATCCTTTCATTCATTCGTGTATTTATTATTTTATTTCCATACGTATTTATTTGTTAGTTTTTCATTGAACTGACTTACTCATTCGTGTATAGATTTCACAGCTGGCAGACAAGTCCTGAAAGTGGACGCGGTCGATGGTGGCTCCGTGGCTCCACCTCGTGGCAAAAGCCCGAACTGCTGCCTGAAAACGAAGGAACGGGATATTGAGGGGGATGGTCTGCGTGTGACACAAACCCACCATGCAGAACTTTCTGGAGGTCAGTTTGGGAAGTGGGGACTTCCTTGACTAATCCATGTTGGTGGGCCCTCTCTGGGACAGTCCAGCGAAGTGGAATCATACAATACGTGGTCTTTACCATTTCTGAGTCCTTTCACTGAGCCGAATATGTTCAAGGTTCATAAATGTCATGTATTTACTTACTTACATATTTATTTGCTTATTTATGTATGGATTTCACACTTGCAGATGATACCTGAGAGTGGAGTTTGATGATCGTGGTTTACATACATATGGGACGGAAACTCTCTCTCTCGTGGGCCACCTTGTGGCAAAAGCCTGAACCGCTGCCGGAAAACTAAGGGACAGGAAAAGGGGCGGGATGATCTGTGACACAGACCCACCACACAGAATTTTCTGGAGGCGAAAGTGGAACGTGGGGAATTCCTGGACTCTGCCACGTAGGTGGGCTCTCTCTAGACACGACAAAGAAATGCACTCATTTTTATAGACAAATGTAGACATACTGTGGTCTTTCAATTGTCGACTCCCTTCGCTTAGCTTAATACATTCAAGGCTCCTCCATTTACTTTAGTTATATGTTACTTTGTTACTTTCTTTCTTATTTCCTTGTTGATGGGCTGACTGATGGATTGATTGACTGACTGAGGTGGCGTTTCAGGACGGCGGTTCTTTGGGGCCACCTTGTGGCCAAAGCCTGAACGACTCCTTGAACGCTGAGGAACAGGAAAACGGAAGGGATGGTCTCCGACACAAACCCACCACAGAGAGCTTTCTGGACGTCAGAAAGGAAAGTAGGGAATTCCTTGACTAAACCTTATAGGTGGGCTTTCTGGACATTATACATCAATGGCATCATTTTTACAGAGAAACAGAAGACATATGTGTGGTCTGTTGCATTTTCTAGTCCTTTCACTTAGCTCACTGCTTTCAAGGGTCATCCACTGTATTTTCACTTATTTATTTACTCACTCCTTTATCATTTTACTTACAGATTTATTTATCTGTCCATTTTTTAGTTTTATTTGTTTGCTCATTCTTTATATATTTTCCACCTGGCGGACAATTCTTGACAGCGGACATTGATGATGGTGGTTCTATTGCGCCACCTCGTGTCCAAAGCCTGAACTGCCGCCTGAACACCTAGGAACAGGCAGTTGAGAGGGATTGTCTGGGACACAAGCCCACCACACAGACCTTTCTGGAGGCCAGCTTGGAAAGTGGGGAATTCCTTGACTAAGCCCATGTAGGTGGGCTCTCTCTGGACACTATGTAGAAACGTAATCATGGTAATAGACAAAGGTAGACAGAGTTGCTGTCTGTTGCCTTTTCTACTCCTGTCACTGAGCTTAATACTTTCAAGATGCATTCATTTGGTTGATGTAGTTCGTCAGTTGGCTACTTCCTGTCTTGCTTTCTTACTTACTTCATTATGCACATATTTATTTATGTATTCATGTCTGTATGCATGGATTTATGTACGTATGTATGTTACACCTCATAGACAATACTTGAGAGTGGAGTTTGAGGACGTGATTCTTTGGCGCCACCTTGTGGCAACAACCTGAACCGGTGCTGGCGCACTAAGGAGCAGGAAAATGGAAGGGAGGGTCCGGGACACAAACCCACCAGACAGAGCTTTCTGGAAGTCAAAATGGAAAGTGGGGAATTCTTGGACTAAACCATATCAGTGGGCTCTGTCTGGACACTACATATCAATGGAATCTTTCTTAGAGGCCTATATATGTATACCTCCATATATATACACATATACATGTATATGTGTATATATATATGGAGGTATACAAATATAGGCACGCATGTATATATATATACACATATACATGTATATGTGTATATATATATGGAGGTATACAAATACACACACGCACGCGCGCGCACGTATGCACACACACACACACACACACACACACACACACATATATATTTGTGGTCTTTGGCATTTTTGAGTCCTTGAACCTACCTTATCATTTTCAAGGTTCATCCATTCTTTTCTTGATTGATTGATGGGTCTACCAATCCATTTATTATTCTATTAACATATTTATTTGTTAATTTATTATTTCCTTATATACTCATTCATTTATATCGTTTTCACCTTGCAGACAATTCCGGAAACTGGTGTTTGTCGAAGGTGGTTCTGTGGCGCCACCTTGTGGCAAAAGCCCGAACTGCTGCCTGCAAACGAAGGAACGGGAAATTGAGAGGGATGGTCTGTGACTCGAACCCGGCACAAGGAGCTTTCTGGAGGCCAAAATGGGAAGGGGGAACTTCCTTGACTAAACCATGTCGGTGGGCTCTCTCTGGACAGTACATAGAAGTGGAATCCTACCAGATGGGGTCTTTACTTTTTTTTTTAAGATTTTTTTTTATTGATTGGCCAGACCGAGACCACAAGTAGGCAGAGAGGCAGAGAGAGAGGGGCAAGCAGGCTCCCCGCTGAGCAGAGAGCCGGATGCGGGGCTCGATCCCAGGACCCTGAGATCACGACCCGAGCCGAAGGCAGAGGCTCAACCCACTGAGCCACCCAGGTGCCCCCCATATGGGGTCTTTACTGCATTTGACTCCTTTCACTTAGCTTACTCTTTTCAAGGTTCAGAAGTTTTATTTATTTCTTTAGTCGGTTACGTACTCACTTACTTTCTCACTCACTGATTCATTCATTCATTCATTCATCCATCCATTCATTCATTCATAGAGCTATGTATTTTACACGTTATGGACAATACTCCAGAGTGGAGTTTGATGATGGTATTTCTTTGGGGCCACCTTGTGGCCAAAGGCTGAACTGCTCCTGGAACGCTAAGGAACAGGAAACTGGAAGGGATGGTCTGGCACACAAACCCACCACACAGAACTTTCTGGAGGTCGAGATGGAAAGTGAGGAATTCCTCCACTAAACCATATAGGTGGGCACTCTCCGGACACTATATGTAAATGGAAACAGTTTTATAGAGAAACACAAGACATATGAGTGGTCTGTTGCGTTTTCTGGCCCTTTCGCTCGGCTCACTGCTTTCAAGGGTCATCCGCTGTGTTCTCACGTATTAATTTATTCATCCTTTCATTCATTCGTGTATTTATTATTTTATTTCCATACGTATTTATTTGTTAGTTTTTCATTGAACTGACTTACTCATTCGTGTATAGATTTCACAGCTGGCAGACAAGTCCTGAAAGTGGACGCGGTCGATGGTGGCTCCGTGGCTCCACCTCGTGGCAAAAGCCCGAACTGCTGCCTGAAAACGAAGGAACGGGATATTGAGGGGGATGGTCTGCGTGTGACACAAACCCACCATGCAGAACTTTCTGGAGGTCAGTTTGGGAAGTGGGGACTTCCTTGACTAATCCATGTTGGTGGGCCCTCTCTGGGACAGTCCAGCGAAGTGGAATCATACAATACGTGGTCTTTACCATTTCTGAGTCCTTTCACTGAGCCGAATATGTTCAAGGTTCATAAATGTCATGTATTTACTTACTTACATATTTATTTGCTTATTTATGTATGGATTTCACACTTGCAGATGATACCTGAGAGTGGAGTTTGATGATCGTGGTTTACATACATATGGGACGGAAACTCTCTCTCTCGTGGGCCACCTTGTGGCAAAAGCCTGAACCGCTGCCGGAAAACTAAGGGACAGGAAAAGGGGCGGGATGATCTGTGACACAGACCCACCACACAGAATTTTCTGGAGGCGAAAGTGGAACGTGGGGAATTCCTGGACTCTGCCACGTAGGTGGGCTCTCTCTAGACACGACAAAGAAATGCACTCATTTTTATAGACAAATGTAGACATACTGTGGTCTTTCAATTGTCGACTCCCTTCGCTTAGCTTAATACATTCAAGGCTCCTCCATTTACTTTAGTTATATGTTACTTTGTTACTTTCTTTCTTATTTCCTTGTTGATGGGCTGACTGATGGATTGATTGACTGACTGAGGTGGCGTTTCAGGACGGCGGTTCTTTGGGGCCACCTTGTGGCCAAAGCCTGAACGACTCCTTGAACGCTGAGGAACAGGAAAACGGAAGGGATGGTCTCCGACACAAACCCACCACAGAGAGCTTTCTGGACGTCAGAAAGGAAAGTAGGGAATTCCTTGACTAAACCTTATAGGTGGGCTTTCTGGACATTATACATCAATGGCATCATTTTTACAGAGAAACAGAAGACATATGTGTGGTCTGTTGCATTTTCTAGTCCTTTCACTTAGCTCACTGCTTTCAAGGGTCATCCACTGTATTTTCACTTATTTATTTACTCACTCCTTTATCATTTTACTTACAGATTTATTTATCTGTCCATTTTTTAGTTTTATTTGTTTGCTCATTCTTTATATATTTTCCACCTGGCGGACAATTCTTGACAGCGGACATTGATGATGGTGGTTCTATTGCGCCACCTCGTGTCCAAAGCCTGAACTGCCGCCTGAACACCTAGGAACAGGCAGTTGAGAGGGATTGTCTGGGACACAAGCCCACCACACAGACCTTTCTGGAGGCCAGCTTGGAAAGTGGGGAATTCCTTGACTAAGCCCATGTAGGTGGGCTCTCTCTGGACACTATGTAGAAACGTAATCATGGTAATAGACAAAGGTAGACAGAGTTGCTGTCTGTTGCCTTTTCTACTCCTGTCACTGAGCTTAATACTTTCAAGATGCATTCATTTGGTTGATGTAGTTCGTCAGTTGGCTACTTCCTGTCTTGCTTTCTTACTTACTTCATTATGCACATATTTATTTATGTATTCATGTCTGTATGCATGGATTTATGTACGTATGTATGTTACACCTCATAGACAATACTTGAGAGTGGAGTTTGAGGACGTGATTCTTTGGCGCCACCTTGTGGCAACAACCTGAACCGGTGCTGGCGCACTAAGGAGCAGGAAAATGGAAGGGAGGGTCCGGGACACAAACCCACCAGACAGAGCTTTCTGGAAGTCAAAATGGAAAGTGGGGAATTCTTGGACTAAACCATATCAGTGGGCTCTGTCTGGACACTACATATCAATGGAATCTTTCTTAGAGGCCTATATATGTATACCTCCATATATATACACATATACATGTATATGTGTATATATATATGGAGGTATACAAATATAGGCACGCATGTATATATATATACACATATACATGTATATGTGTATATATATATGGAGGTATACAAATACACACACGCACGCGCGCGCACGTATGCACACACACACACACACACACACACACACACATATATATTTGTGGTCTTTGGCATTTTTGAGTCCTTGAACCTACCTTATCATTTTCAAGGTTCATCCATTCTTTTCTTGATTGATTGATGGGTCTACCAATCCATTTATTATTCTATTAACATATTTATTTGTTAATTTATTATTTCCTTATATACTCATTCATTTATATCGTTTTCACCTTGCAGACAATTCCGGAAACTGGTGTTTGTCGAAGGTGGTTCTGTGGCGCCACCTTGTGGCAAAAGCCCGAACTGCTGCCTGCAAACGAAGGAACGGGAAATTGAGAGGGATGGTCTGTGACTCGAACCCGGCACAAGGAGCTTTCTGGAGGCCAAAATGGGAAGGGGGAACTTCCTTGACTAAACCATGTCGGTGGGCTCTCTCTGGACAGTACATAGAAGTGGAATCCTACCAGATGGGGTCTTTACTTTTTTTTTTAAGATTTTTTTTTATTGATTGGCCAGACCGAGACCACAAGTAGGCAGAGAGGCAGAGAGAGAGGGGCAAGCAGGCTCCCCGCTGAGCAGAGAGCCGGATGCGGGGCTCGATCCCAGGACCCTGAGATCACGACCCGAGCCGAAGGCAGAGGCTCAACCCACTGAGCCACCCAGGTGCCCCCCATATGGGGTCTTTACTGCATTTGACTCCTTTCACTTAGCTTACTCTTTTCAAGGTTCAGAAGTTTTATTTATTTCTTTAGTCGGTTACGTACTCACTTACTTTCTCACTCACTGATTCATTCATTCATTCATTCATCCATCCATTCATTCATTCATAGAGCTATGTATTTTACACGTTATGGACAATACTCCAGAGTGGAGTTTGATGATGGTATTTCTTTGGGGCCACCTTGTGGCCAAAGGCTGAACTGCTCCTGGAACGCTAAGGAACAGGAAACTGGAAGGGATGGTCTGGCACACAAACCCACCACACAGAACTTTCTGGAGGTCGAGATGGAAAGTGAGGAATTCCTCCACTAAACCATATAGGTGGGCACTCTCCGGACACTATATGTAAATGGAAACAGTTTTATAGAGAAACACAAGACATATGAGTGGTCTGTTGCGTTTTCTGGCCCTTTCGCTCGGCTCACTGCTTTCAAGGGTCATCCGCTGTGTTCTCACGTATTAATTTATTCATCCTTTCATTCATTCGTGTATTTATTATTTTATTTCCATACGTATTTATTTGTTAGTTTTTCATTGAACTGACTTACTCATTCGTGTATAGATTTCACAGCTGGCAGACAAGTCCTGAAAGTGGACGCGGTCGATGGTGGCTCCGTGGCTCCACCTCGTGGCAAAAGCCCGAACTGCTGCCTGAAAACGAAGGAACGGGATATTGAGGGGGATGGTCTGCGTGTGACACAAACCCACCATGCAGAACTTTCTGGAGGTCAGTTTGGGAAGTGGGGACTTCCTTGACTAATCCATGTTGGTGGGCCCTCTCTGGGACAGTCCAGCGAAGTGGAATCATACAATACGTGGTCTTTACCATTTCTGAGTCCTTTCACTGAGCCGAATATGTTCAAGGTTCATAAATGTCATGTATTTACTTACTTACATATTTATTTGCTTATTTATGTATGGATTTCACACTTGCAGATGATACCTGAGAGTGGAGTTTGATGATCGTGGTTTACATACATATGGGACGGAAACTCTCTCTCTCGTGGGCCACCTTGTGGCAAAAGCCTGAACCGCTGCCGGAAAACTAAGGGACAGGAAAAGGGGCGGGATGATCTGTGACACAGACCCACCACACAGAATTTTCTGGAGGCGAAAGTGGAACGTGGGGAATTCCTGGACTCTGCCACGTAGGTGGGCTCTCTCTAGACACGACAAAGAAATGCACTCATTTTTATAGACAAATGTAGACATACTGTGGTCTTTCAATTGTCGACTCCCTTCGCTTAGCTTAATACATTCAAGGCTCCTCCATTTACTTTAGTTATATGTTACTTTGTTACTTTCTTTCTTATTTCCTTGTTGATGGGCTGACTGATGGATTGATTGACTGACTGAGGTGGCGTTTCAGGACGGCGGTTCTTTGGGGCCACCTTGTGGCCAAAGCCTGAACGACTCCTTGAACGCTGAGGAACAGGAAAACGGAAGGGATGGTCTCCGACACAAACCCACCACAGAGAGCTTTCTGGACGTCAGAAAGGAAAGTAGGGAATTCCTTGACTAAACCTTATAGGTGGGCTTTCTGGACATTATACATCAATGGCATCATTTTTACAGAGAAACAGAAGACATATGTGTGGTCTGTTGCATTTTCTAGTCCTTTCACTTAGCTCACTGCTTTCAAGGGTCATCCACTGTATTTTCACTTATTTATTTACTCACTCCTTTATCATTTTACTTACAGATTTATTTATCTGTCCATTTTTTAGTTTTATTTGTTTGCTCATTCTTTATATATTTTCCACCTGGCGGACAATTCTTGACAGCGGACATTGATGATGGTGGTTCTATTGCGCCACCTCGTGTCCAAAGCCTGAACTGCCGCCTGAACACCTAGGAACAGGCAGTTGAGAGGGATTGTCTGGGACACAAGCCCACCACACAGACCTTTCTGGAGGCCAGCTTGGAAAGTGGGGAATTCCTTGACTAAGCCCATGTAGGTGGGCTCTCTCTGGACACTATGTAGAAACGTAATCATGGTAATAGACAAAGGTAGACAGAGTTGCTGTCTGTTGCCTTTTCTACTCCTGTCACTGAGCTTAATACTTTCAAGATGCATTCATTTGGTTGATGTAGTTCGTCAGTTGGCTACTTCCTGTCTTGCTTTCTTACTTACTTCATTATGCACATATTTATTTATGTATTCATGTCTGTATGCATGGATTTATGTACCTATGTATGTTACACCTCATAGACAATACTTGAGAGTGGAGTTTGAGGACGTGATTCTTTGGCGCCACCTTGTGGCAACAACCTGAACCGGTGCTGGCGCACTAAGGAGCAGGAAAATGGAAGGGAGGGTCCGGGACACAAACCCACCAGACAGAGCTTTCTGGAAGTCAAAATGGAAAGTGGGGAATTCTTGGACTAAACCATATCAGTGGGCTCTGTCTGGACACTACATATCAATGGAATCTTTCTTAGAGGCCTATATATGTATACCTCCATATATATACACATATACATGTATATGTGTATATATATATGGAGGTATACAAATATAGGCACGCATGTATATATATATACACATATACATGTATATGTGTATATATATATGGAGGTATACAAATACACACACGCACGCGCGCGCACGTATGCACACACACACACACACACACACACACACACACACACATATATATTTGTGGTCTTTGGCATTTTTGAGTCCTTGAACCTACCTTATCATTTTCAAGGTTCATCCATTCTTTTCTTGATTGATTGATGGGTCTACCAATCCATTTATTATTCTATTAACATATTTATTTGTTAATTTATTATTTCCTTATATACTCATTCATTTATATCGTTTTCACCTTGCAGACAATTCCGGAAACTGGTGTTTGTCGAAGGTGGTTCTGTGGCGCCACCTTGTGGCAAAAGCCCGAACTGCTGCCTGCAAACGAAGGAACGGGAAATTGAGAGGGATGGTCTGTGACTCGAACCCGGCACAAGGAGCTTTCTGGAGGCCAAAATGGGAAGGGGGAACTTCCTTGACTAAACCATGTCGGTGGGCTCTCTCTGGACAGTACATAGAAGTGGAATCCTACCAGATGGGGTCTTTACTTTTTTTTTTAAGATTTTTTTTTATTGATTGGCCAGACCGAGACCACAAGTAGGCAGAGAGGCAGAGAGAGAGGGGCAAGCAGGCTCCCCGCTGAGCAGAGAGCCGGATGCGGGGCTCGATCCCAGGACCCTGAGATCACGACCCGAGCCGAAGGCAGAGGCTCAACCCACTGAGCCACCCAGGTGCCCCCCATATGGGGTCTTTACTGCATTTGACTCCTTTCACTTAGCTTACTCTTTTCAAGGTTCAGAAGTTTTATTTATTTCTTTAGTCGGTTACGTACTCACTTACTTTCTCACTCACTGATTCATTCATTCATTCATTCATCCATCCATTCATTCATTCATAGAGCTATGTATTTTACACGTTATGGACAATACTCCAGAGTGGAGTTTGATGATGGTATTTCTTTGGGGCCACCTTGTGGCCAAAGGCTGAACTGCTCCTGGAACGCTAAGGAACAGGAAACTGGAAGGGATGGTCTGGCACACAAACCCACCACACAGAACTTTCTGGAGGTCGAGATGGAAAGTGAGGAATTCCTCCACTAAACCATATAGGTGGGCACTCTCCGGACACTATATGTAAATGGAAACAGTTTTATAGAGAAACACAAGACATATGAGTGGTCTGTTGCGTTTTCTGGCCCTTTTGCTCGGCTCACTGCTTTCAAGGGTCATCCGCTGTGTTCTCACGTATTAATTTATTCATCCTTTCATTCATTCGTGTATTTATTATTTTATTTCCATACGTATTTATTTGTTAGTTTTTCATTGAACTGACTTACTCATTCGTGTATAGATTTCACAGCTGGCAGACAAGTCCTGAAAGTGGACGCGGTCGATGGTGGCTCCGTGGCTCCACCTCGTGGCAAAAGCCCGAACTGCTGCCTGAAAACGAAGGAACGGGATATTGAGGGGGATGGTCTGCGTGTGACACAAACCCACCATGCAGAACTTTCTGGAGGTCAGTTTGGGAAGTGGGGACTTCCTTGACTAATCCATGTTGGTGGGCCCTCTCTGGGACAGTCCAGCGAAGTGGAATCATACAATACGTGGTCTTTACCATTTCTGAGTCCTTTCACTGAGCCGAATATGTTCAAGGTTCATAAATGTCATGTATTTACTTACTTACATATTTATTTGCTTATTTATGTATGGATTTCACACTTGCAGATGATACCTGAGAGTGGAGTTTGATGATCGTGGTTTACATACATATGGGACGGAAACTCTCTCTCTCGTGGGCCACCTTGTGGCAAAAGCCTGAACCGCTGCCGGAAAACTAAGGGACAGGAAAAGGGGCGGGATGATCTGTGACACAGACCCACCACACAGAATTTTCTGGAGGCGAAAGTGGAACGTGGGGAATTCCTGGACTCTGCCACGTAGGTGGGCTCTCTCTAGACACGACAAAGAAATGCACTCATTTTTATAGACAAATGTAGACATACTGTGGTCTTTCAATTGTCGACTCCCTTCGCTTAGCTTAATACATTCAAGGCTCCTCCATTTACTTTAGTTATATGTTACTTTGTTACTTTCTTTCTTATTTCCTTGTTGATGGGCTGACTGATGGATTGATTGACTGACTGAGGTGGCGTTTCAGGACGGCGGTTCTTTGGGGCCACCTTGTGGCCAAAGCCTGAACGACTCCTTGAACGCTGAGGAACAGGAAAACGGAAGGGATGGTCTCCGACACAAACCCACCACAGAGAGCTTTCTGGACGTCAGAAAGGAAAGTAGGGAATTCCTTGACTAAACCTTATAGGTGGGCTTTCTGGACATTATACATCAATGGCATCATTTTTACAGAGAAACAGAAGACATATGTGTGGTCTGTTGCATTTTCTAGTCCTTTCACTTAGCTCACTGCTTTCAAGGGTCATCCACTGTATTTTCACTTATTTATTTACTCACTCCTTTATCATTTTACTTACAGATTTATTTATCTGTCCATTTTTTAGTTTTATTTGTTTGCTCATTCTTTATATATTTTCCACCTGGCGGACAATTCTTGACAGCGGACATTGATGATGGTGGTTCTATTGCGCCACCTCGTGTCCAAAGCCTGAACTGCCGCCTGAACACCTAGGAACAGGCAGTTGAGAGGGATTGTCTGGGACACAAGCCCACCACACAGACCTTTCTGGAGGCCAGCTTGGAAAGTGGGGAATTCCTTGACTAAGCCCATGTAGGTGGGCTCTCTCTGGACACTATGTAGAAACGTAATCATGGTAATAGACAAAGGTAGACAGAGTTGCTGTCTGTTGCCTTTTCTACTCCTGTCACTGAGCTTAATACTTTCAAGATGCATTCATTTGGTTGATGTAGTTCGTCAGTTGGCTACTTCCTGTCTTGCTTTCTTACTTACTTCATTATGCACATATTTATTTATGTATTCATGTCTGTATGCATGGATTTATGTACGTATGTATGTTACACCTCATAGACAATACTTGAGAGTGGAGTTTGAGGACGTGATTCTTTGGCGCCACCTTGTGGCAACAACCTGAACCGGTGCTGGCGCACTAAGGAGCAGGAAAATGGAAGGGAGGGTCCGGGACACAAACCCACCAGACAGAGCTTTCTGGAAGTCAAAATGGAAAGTGGGGAATTCTTGGACTAAACCATATCAGTGGGCTCTGTCTGGACACTACATATCAATGGAATCTTTCTTAGAGGCCTATATATGTATACCTCCATATATATATACACATATACATGTATATGTGTATATACACACACATATATGTGTATATATACATATACATGTATATGTGTATATATATATGGAGGTATACAAATACACACACGCACGCGCGCGCACGTATGCACACACACACACACACACACACACACACACACACACATATATATTTGTGGTCTTTGGCATTTTTGAGTCCTTGAACCTACCTTATCATTTTCAAGGTTCATCCATTCTTTTCTTGATTGATTGATGGGTCTACCAATCCATTTATTATTCTATTAACATATTTATTTGTTAATTTATTATTTCCTTATATACTCATTCATTTATATCGTTTTCACCTTGCAGACAATTCCGGAAACTGGTGTTTGTCGAAGGTGGTTCTGTGGCGCCACCTTGTGGCAAAAGCCCGAACTGCTGCCTGCAAACGAAGGAACGGGAAATTGAGAGGGATGGTCTGTGACTCGAACCCGGCACAAGGAGCTTTCTGGAGGCCAAAATGGGAAGGGGGAACTTCCTTGACTAAACCATGTCGGTGGGCTCTCTCTGGACAGTACATAGAAGTGGAATCCTACCAGATGGGGTCTTTACTTTTTTTTTTAAGATTTTTTTTTATTGATTGGCCAGACCGAGACCACAAGTAGGCAGAGAGGCAGAGAGAGAGGGGCAAGCAGGCTCCCCGCTGAGCAGAGAGCCGGATGCGGGGCTCGATCCCAGGACCCTGAGATCACGACCCGAGCCGAAGGCAGAGGCTCAACCCACTGAGCCACCCAGGTGCCCCCCATATGGGGTCTTTACTGCATTTGACTCCTTTCACTTAGCTTACTCTTTTCAAGGTTCAGAAGTTTTATTTATTTCTTTAGTCGGTTACGTACTCACTTACTTTCTCACTCACTGATTCATTCATTCATTCATTCATCCATCCATTCATTCATTCATAGAGCTATGTATTTTACACGTTATGGACAATACTCCAGAGTGGAGTTTGATGATGGTATTTCTTTGGGGCCACCTTGTGGCCAAAGGCTGAACTGCTCCTGGAACGCTAAGGAACAGGAAACTGGAAGGGATGGTCTGGCACACAAACCCACCACACAGAACTTTCTGGAGGTCGAGATGGAAAGTGAGGAATTCCTCCACTAAACCATATAGGTGGGCACTCTCCGGACACTATATGTAAATGGAAACAGTTTTATAGAGAAACACAAGACATATGAGTGGTCTGTTGCGTTTTCTGGCCCTTTCGCTCGGCTCACTGCTTTCAAGGGTCATCCGCTGTGTTCTCACGTATTAATTTATTCATCCTTTCATTCATTCGTGTATTTATTATTTTATTTCCATACGTATTTATTTGTTAGTTTTTCATTGAACTGACTTACTCATTCGTGTATAGATTTCACAGCTGGCAGACAAGTCCTGAAAGTGGACGCGGTCGATGGTGGCTCCGTGGCTCCACCTCGTGGCAAAAGCCCGAACTGCTGCCTGAAAACGAAGGAACGGGATATTGAGGGGGATGGTCTGCGTGTGACACAAACCCACCATGCAGAACTTTCTGGAGGTCAGTTTGGGAAGTGGGGACTTCCTTGACTAATCCATGTTGGTGGGCCCTCTCTGGGACAGTCCAGCGAAGTGGAATCATACAATACGTGGTCTTTACCATTTCTGAGTCCTTTCACTGAGCCGAATATGTTCAAGGTTCATAAATGTCATGTATTTACTTACTTACATATTTATTTGCTTATTTATGTATGGATTTCACACTTGCAGATGATACCTGAGAGTGGAGTTTGATGATCGTGGTTTACATACATATGGGACGGAAACTCTCTCTCTCGTGGGCCACCTTGTGGCAAAAGCCTGAACCGCTGCCGGAAAACTAAGGGACAGGAAAAGGGGCGGGATGATCTGTGACACAGACCCACCACACAGAATTTTCTGGAGGCGAAAGTGGAACGTGGGGAATTCCTGGACTCTGCCACGTAGGTGGGCTCTCTCTAGACACGACAAAGAAATGCACTCATTTTTATAGACAAATGTAGACATACTGTGGTCTTTCAATTGTCGACTCCCTTCGCTTAGCTTAATACATTCAAGGCTCCTCCATTTACTTTAGTTATATGTTACTTTGTTACTTTCTTTCTTATTTCCTTGTTGATGGGCTGACTGATGGATTGATTGACTGACTGAGGTGGCGTTTCAGGACGGCGGTTCTTTGGGGCCACCTTGTGGCCAAAGCCTGAACGACTCCTTGAACGCTGAGGAACAGGAAAACGGAAGGGATGGTCTCCGACACAAACCCACCACAGAGAGCTTTCTGGACGTCAGAAAGGAAAGTAGGGAATTCCTTGACTAAACCTTATAGGTGGGCTTTCTGGACATTATACATCAATGGCATCATTTTTACAGAGAAACAGAAGACATATGTGTGGTCTGTTGCATTTTCTAGTCCTTTCACTTAGCTCACTGCTTTCAAGGGTCATCCACTGTATTTTCACTTATTTATTTACTCACTCCTTTATCATTTTACTTACAGATTTATTTATCTGTCCATTTTTTAGTTTTATTTGTTTGCTCATTCTTTATATATTTTCCACCTGGCGGACAATTCTTGACAGCGGACATTGATGATGGTGGTTCTATTGCGCCACCTCGTGTCCAAAGCCTGAACTGCCGCCTGAACACCTAGGAACAGGCAGTTGAGAGGGATTGTCTGGGACACAAGCCCACCACACAGACCTTTCTGGAGGCCAGCTTGGAAAGTGGGGAATTCCTTGACTAAGCCCATGTAGGTGGGCTCTCTCTGGACACTATGTAGAAACGTAATCATGGTAATAGACAAAGGTAGACAGAGTTGCTGTCTGTTGCCTTTTCTACTCCTGTCACTGAGCTTAATACTTTCAAGATGCATTCATTTGGTTGATGTAGTTCGTCAGTTGGCTACTTCCTGTCTTGCTTTCTTACTTACTTCATTATGCACATATTTATTTATGTATTCATGTCTGTATGCATGGATTTATGTACCTATGTATGTTACACCTCATAGACAATACTTGAGAGTGGAGTTTGAGGACGTGATTCTTTGGCGCCACCTTGTGGCAACAACCTGAACCGGTGCTGGCGCACTAAGGAGCAGGAAAATGGAAGGGAGGGTCCGGGACACAAACCCACCAGACAGAGCTTTCTGGAAGTCAAAATGGAAAGTGGGGAATTCTTGGACTAAACCATATCAGTGGGCTCTGTCTGGACACTACATATCAATGGAATCTTTCTTAGAGGCCTATATATGTATACCTCCATATATATACACATATACATGTATATGTGTATATATATATGGAGGTATACAAATATAGGCACGCATGTATATATATATACACATATACATGTATATGTGTATATATATATGGAGGTATACAAATACACACACGCACGCGCGCGCACGTATGCACACACACACACACACACACACACACACACACACACATATATATTTGTGGTCTTTGGCATTTTTGAGTCCTTGAACCTACCTTATCATTTTCAAGGTTCATCCATTCTTTTCTTGATTGATTGATGGGTCTACCAATCCATTTATTATTCTATTAACATATTTATTTGTTAATTTATTATTTCCTTATATACTCATTCATTTATATCGTTTTCACCTTGCAGACAATTCCGGAAACTGGTGTTTGTCGAAGGTGGTTCTGTGGCGCCACCTTGTGGCAAAAGCCCGAACTGCTGCCTGCAAACGAAGGAACGGGAAATTGAGAGGGATGGTCTGTGACTCGAACCCGGCACAAGGAGCTTTCTGGAGGCCAAAATGGGAAGGGGGAACTTCCTTGACTAAACCATGTCGGTGGGCTCTCTCTGGACAGTACATAGAAGTGGAATCCTACCAGATGGGGTCTTTACTTTTTTTTTTAAGATTTTTTTTTATTGATTGGCCAGACCGAGACCACAAGTAGGCAGAGAGGCAGAGAGAGAGGGGCAAGCAGGCTCCCCGCTGAGCAGAGAGCCGGATGCGGGGCTCGATCCCAGGACCCTGAGATCACGACCCGAGCCGAAGGCAGAGGCTCAACCCACTGAGCCACCCAGGTGCCCCCCATATGGGGTCTTTACTGCATTTGACTCCTTTCACTTAGCTTACTCTTTTCAAGGTTCAGAAGTTTTATTTATTTCTTTAGTCGGTTACGTACTCACTTACTTTCTCACTCACTGATTCATTCATTCATTCATTCATCCATCCATTCATTCATTCATAGAGCTATGTATTTTACACGTTATGGACAATACTCCAGAGTGGAGTTTGATGATGGTATTTCTTTGGGGCCACCTTGTGGCCAAAGGCTGAACTGCTCCTGGAACGCTAAGGAACAGGAAACTGGAAGGGATGGTCTGGCACACAAACCCACCACACAGAACTTTCTGGAGGTCGAGATGGAAAGTGAGGAATTCCTCCACTAAACCATATAGGTGGGCACTCTCCGGACACTATATGTAAATGGAAACAGTTTTATAGAGAAACACAAGACATATGAGTGGTCTGTTGCGTTTTCTGGCCCTTTCGCTCGGCTCACTGCTTTCAAGGGTCATCCGCTGTGTTCTCACGTATTAATTTATTCATCCTTTCATTCATTCGTGTATTTATTATTTTATTTCCATACGTATTTATTTGTTAGTTTTTCATTGAACTGACTTACTCATTCGTGTATAGATTTCACAGCTGGCAGACAAGTCCTGAAAGTGGACGCGGTCGATGGTGGCTCCGTGGCTCCACCTCGTGGCAAAAGCCCGAACTGCTGCCTGAAAACGAAGGAACGGGATATTGAGGGGGATGGTCTGCGTGTGACACAAACCCACCATGCAGAACTTTCTGGAGGTCAGTTTGGGAAGTGGGGACTTCCTTGACTAATCCATGTTGGTGGGCCCTCTCTGGGACAGTCCAGCGAAGTGGAATCATACAATACGTGGTCTTTACCATTTCTGAGTCCTTTCACTGAGCCGAATATGTTCAAGGTTCATAAATGTCATGTATTTACTTACTTACATATTTATTTGCTTATTTATGTATGGATTTCACACTTGCAGATGATACCTGAGAGTGGAGTTTGATGATCGTGGTTTACATACATATGGGACGGAAACTCTCTCTCTCGTGGGCCACCTTGTGGCAAAAGCCTGAACCGCTGCCGGAAAACTAAGGGACAGGAAAAGGGGCGGGATGATCTGTGACACAGACCCACCACACAGAATTTTCTGGAGGCGAAAGTGGAACGTGGGGAATTCCTGGACTCTGCCACGTAGGTGGGCTCTCTCTAGACACGACAAAGAAATGCACTCATTTTTATAGACAAATGTAGACATACTGTGGTCTTTCAATTGTCGACTCCCTTCGCTTAGCTTAATACATTCAAGGCTCCTCCATTTACTTTAGTTATATGTTACTTTGTTACTTTCTTTCTTATTTCCTTGTTGATGGGCTGACTGATGGATTGATTGACTGACTGAGGTGGCGTTTCAGGACGGCGGTTCTTTGGGGCCACCTTGTGGCCAAAGCCTGAACGACTCCTTGAACGCTGAGGAACAGGAAAACGGAAGGGATGGTCTCCGACACAAACCCACCACAGAGAGCTTTCTGGACGTCAGAAAGGAAAGTAGGGAATTCCTTGACTAAACCTTATAGGTGGGCTTTCTGGACATTATACATCAATGGCATCATTTTTACAGAGAAACAGAAGACATATGTGTGGTCTGTTGCATTTTCTAGTCCTTTCACTTAGCTCACTGCTTTCAAGGGTCATCCACTGTATTTTCACTTATTTATTTACTCACTCCTTTATCATTTTACTTACAGATTTATTTATCTGTCCATTTTTTAGTTTTATTTGTTTGCTCATTCTTTATATATTTTCCACCTGGCGGACAATTCTTGACAGCGGACATTGATGATGGTGGTTCTATTGCGCCACCTCGTGTCCAAAGCCTGAACTGCCGCCTGAACACCTAGGAACAGGCAGTTGAGAGGGATTGTCTGGGACACAAGCCCACCACACAGACCTTTCTGGAGGCCAGCTTGGAAAGTGGGGAATTCCTTGACTAAGCCCATGTAGGTGGGCTCTCTCTGGACACTATGTAGAAACGTAATCATGGTAATAGACAAAGGTAGACAGAGTTGCTGTCTGTTGCCTTTTCTACTCCTGTCACTGAGCTTAATACTTTCAAGATGCATTCATTTGGTTGATGTAGTTCGTCAGTTGGCTACTTCCTGTCTTGCTTTCTTACTTACTTCATTATGCACATATTTATTTATGTATTCATGTCTGTATGCATGGATTTATGTACCTATGTATGTTACACCTCATAGACAATACTTGAGAGTGGAGTTTGAGGACGTGATTCTTTGGCGCCACCTTGTGGCAACAACCTGAACCGGTGCTGGCGCACTAAGGAGCAGGAAAATGGAAGGGAGGGTCCGGGACACAAACCCACCAGACAGAGCTTTCTGGAAGTCAAAATGGAAAGTGGGGAATTCTTGGACTAAACCATATCAGTGGGCTCTGTCTGGACACTACATATCAATGGAATCTTTCTTAGAGGCCTATATATGTATACCTCCATATATATATACACATATACATGTATATGTGTATATACACACACATATATGTGTATATATACATATACATGTATATGTGTATATATATATGGAGGTATACAAATACACACACGCACGCGCGCGCACGTATGCACACACACACACACACACACACACACACACACACACATATATATTTGTGGTCTTTGGCATTTTTGAGTCCTTGAACCTACCTTATCATTTTCAAGGTTCATCCATTCTTTTCTTGATTGATTGATGGGTCTACCAATCCATTTATTATTCTATTAACATATTTATTTGTTAATTTATTATTTCCTTATATACTCATTCATTTATATCGTTTTCACCTTGCAGACAATTCCGGAAACTGGTGTTTGTCGAAGGTGGTTCTGTGGCGCCACCTTGTGGCAAAAGCCCGAACTGCTGCCTGCAAATGAAGGAACGGGAAATTGAGAGGGATGGTCTGTGACTCGAACCCGGCACAAGGAGCTTTCTGGAGGCCAAAATGGGAAGGGGGAACTTCCTTGACTAAACCATGTCGGTGGGCTCTCTCTGGACAGTACATAGAAGTGGAATCCTACCAGATGGGGTCTTTACTTTTTTTTTTAAGATTTTTTTTTATTGATTGGCCAGACCGAGACCACAAGTAGGCAGAGAGGCAGAGAGAGAGGGGCAAGCAGGCTCCCCGCTGAGCAGAGAGCCGGATGCGGGGCTCGATCCCAGGACCCTGAGATCACGACCCGAGCCGAAGGCAGAGGCTCAACCCACTGAGCCACCCAGGTGCCCCCCATATGGGGTCTTTACTGCATTTGACTCCTTTCACTTAGCTTACTCTTTTCAAGGTTCAGAAGTTTTATTTATTTCTTTAGTCGGTTACGTACTCACTTACTTTCTCACTCACTGATTCATTCATTCATTCATTCATCCATCCATTCATTCATTCATAGAGCTATGTATTTTACACGTTATGGACAATACTCCAGAGTGGAGTTTGATGATGGTATTTCTTTGGGGCCACCTTGTGGCCAAAGGCTGAACTGCTCCTGGAACGCTAAGGAACAGGAAACTGGAAGGGATGGTCTGGCACACAAACCCACCACACAGAACTTTCTGGAGGTCGAGATGGAAAGTGAGGAATTCCTCCACTAAACCATATAGGTGGGCACTCTCCGGACACTATATGTAAATGGAAACAGTTTTATAGAGAAACACAAGACATATGAGTGGTCTGTTGCGTTTTCTGGCCCTTTCGCTCGGCTCACTGCTTTCAAGGGTCATCCGCTGTGTTCTCACGTATTAATTTATTCATCCTTTCATTCATTCGTGTATTTATTATTTTATTTCCATACGTATTTATTTGTTAGTTTTTCATTGAACTGACTTACTCATTCGTGTATAGATTTCACAGCTGGCAGACAAGTCCTGAAAGTGGACGCGGTCGATGGTGGCTCCGTGGCTCCACCTCGTGGCAAAAGCCCGAACTGCTGCCTGAAAACGAAGGAACGGGATATTGAGGGGGATGGTCTGCGTGTGACACAAACCCACCATGCAGAACTTTCTGGAGGTCAGTTTGGGAAGTGGGGACTTCCTTGACTAATCCATGTTGGTGGGCCCTCTCTGGGACAGTCCAGCGAAGTGGAATCATACAATACGTGGTCTTTACCATTTCTGAGTCCTTTCACTGAGCCGAATATGTTCAAGGTTCATAAATGTCATGTATTTACTTACTTACATATTTATTTGCTTATTTATGTATGGATTTCACACTTGCAGATGATACCTGAGAGTGGAGTTTGATGATCGTGGTTTACATACATATGGGACGGAAACTCTCTCTCTCGTGGGCCACCTTGTGGCAAAAGCCTGAACCGCTGCCGGAAAACTAAGGGACAGGAAAAGGGGCGGGATGATCTGTGACACAGACCCACCACACAGAATTTTCTGGAGGCGAAAGTGGAACGTGGGGAATTCCTGGACTCTGCCACGTAGGTGGGCTCTCTCTAGACACGACAAAGAAATGCACTCATTTTTATAGACAAATGTAGACATACTGTGGTCTTTCAATTGTCGACTCCCTTCGCTTAGCTTAATACATTCAAGGCTCCTCCATTTACTTTAGTTATATGTTACTTTGTTACTTTCTTTCTTATTTCCTTGTTGATGGGCTGACTGATGGATTGATTGACTGACTGAGGTGGCGTTTCAGGACGGCGGTTCTTTGGGGCCACCTTGTGGCCAAAGCCTGAACGACTCCTTGAACGCTGAGGAACAGGAAAACGGAAGGGATGGTCTCCGACACAAACCCACCACAGAGAGCTTTCTGGACGTCAGAAAGGAAAGTAGGGAATTCCTTGACTAAACCTTATAGGTGGGCTTTCTGGACATTATACATCAATGGCATCATTTTTACAGAGAAACAGAAGACATATGTGTGGTCTGTTGCATTTTCTAGTCCTTTCACTTAGCTCACTGCTTTCAAGGGTCATCCACTGTATTTTCACTTATTTATTTACTCACTCCTTTATCATTTTACTTACAGATTTATTTATCTGTCCATTTTTTAGTTTTATTTGTTTGCTCATTCTTTATATATTTTCCACCTGGCGGACAATTCTTGACAGCGGACATTGATGATGGTGGTTCTATTGCGCCACCTCGTGTCCAAAGCCTGAACTGCCGCCTGAACACCTAGGAACAGGCAGTTGAGAGGGATTGTCTGGGACACAAGCCCACCACACAGACCTTTCTGGAGGCCAGCTTGGAAAGTGGGGAATTCCTTGACTAAGCCCATGTAGGTGGGCTCTCTCTGGACACTATGTAGAAACGTAATCATGGTAATAGACAAAGGTAGACAGAGTTGCTGTCTGTTGCCTTTTCTACTCCTGTCACTGAGCTTAATACTTTCAAGATGCATTCATTTGGTTGATGTAGTTCGTCAGTTGGCTACTTCCTGTCTTGCTTTCTTACTTACTTCATTATGCACATATTTATTTATGTATTCATGTCTGTATGCATGGATTTATGTACGTATGTATGTTACACCTCATAGACAATACTTGAGAGTGGAGTTTGAGGACGTGATTCTTTGGCGCCACCTTGTGGCAACAACCTGAACCGGTGCTGGCGCACTAAGGAGCAGGAAAATGGAAGGGAGGGTCCGGGACACAAACCCACCAGACAGAGCTTTCTGGAAGTCAAAATGGAAAGTGGGGAATTCTTGGACTAAACCATATCAGTGGGCTCTGTCTGGACACTACATATCAATGGAATCTTTCTTAGAGGCCTATATATGTATACCTCCATATATATATACACATATACATGTATATGTGTATATACACACACATATATGTGTATATATACATATACATGTATATGTGTATATATATATGGAGGTATACAAATACACACACGCACGCGCGCGCACGTATGCACACACACACACACACACACACACACACACACACACACATATATATTTGTGGTCTTTGGCATTTTTGAGTCCTTGAACCTACCTTATCATTTTCAAGGTTCATCCATTCTTTTCTTGATTGATTGATGGGTCTACCAATCCATTTATTATTCTATTAACATATTTATTTGTTAATTTATTATTTCCTTATATACTCATTCATTTATATCGTTTTCACCTTGCAGACAATTCCGGAAACTGGTGTTTGTCGAAGGTGGTTCTGTGGCGCCACCTTGTGGCAAAAGCCCGAACTGCTGCCTGCAAACGAAGGAACGGGAAATTGAGAGGGATGGTCTGTGACTCGAACCCGGCACAAGGAGCTTTCTGGAGGCCAAAATGGGAAGGGGGAACTTCCTTGACTAAACCATGTCGGTGGGCTCTCTCTGGACAGTACATAGAAGTGGAATCCTACCAGATGGGGTCTTTACTTTTTTTTTTAAGATTTTTTTTTATTGATTGGCCAGACCGAGACCACAAGTAGGCAGAGAGGCAGAGAGAGAGGGGCAAGCAGGCTCCCCGCTGAGCAGAGAGCCGGATGCGGGGCTCGATCCCAGGACCCTGAGATCACGACCCGAGCCGAAGGCAGAGGCTCAACCCACTGAGCCACCCAGGTGCCCCCCATATGGGGTCTTTACTGCATTTGACTCCTTTCACTTAGCTTACTCTTTTCAAGGTTCAGAAGTTTTATTTATTTCTTTAGTCGGTTACGTACTCACTTACTTTCTCACTCACTGATTCATTCATTCATTCATTCATCCATCCATTCATTCATTCATAGAGCTATGTATTTTACACGTTATGGACAATACTCCAGAGTGGAGTTTGATGATGGTATTTCTTTGGGGCCACCTTGTGGCCAAAGGCTGAACTGCTCCTGGAACGCTAAGGAACAGGAAACTGGAAGGGATGGTCTGGCACACAAACCCACCACACAGAACTTTCTGGAGGTCGAGATGGAAAGTGAGGAATTCCTCCACTAAACCATATAGGTGGGCACTCTCCGGACACTATATGTAAATGGAAACAGTTTTATAGAGAAACACAAGACATATGAGTGGTCTGTTGCGTTTTCTGGCCCTTTCGCTCGGCTCACTGCTTTCAAGGGTCATCCGCTGTGTTCTCACGTATTAATTTATTCATCCTTTCATTCATTCGTGTATTTATTATTTTATTTCCATACGTATTTATTTGTTAGTTTTTCATTGAACTGACTTACTCATTCGTGTATAGATTTCACAGCTGGCAGACAAGTCCTGAAAGTGGACGCGGTCGATGGTGGCTCCGTGGCTCCACCTCGTGGCAAAAGCCCGAACTGCTGCCTGAAAACGAAGGAACGGGATATTGAGGGGGATGGTCTGCGTGTGACACAAACCCACCATGCAGAACTTTCTGGAGGTCAGTTTGGGAAGTGGGGACTTCCTTGACTAATCCATGTTGGTGGGCCCTCTCTGGGACAGTCCAGCGAAGTGGAATCATACAATACGTGGTCTTTACCATTTCTGAGTTCTTTCACTGAGCCGAATATGTTCAAGGTTCATAAATGTCATGTATTTACTTACTTACATATTTATTTGCTTATTTATGTATGGATTTCACACTTGCAGATGATACCTGAGAGTGGAGTTTGATGATCGTGGTTTACATACATATGGGACGGAAACTCTCTCTCTCGTGGGCCACCTTGTGGCAAAAGCCTGAACCGCTGCCGGAAAACTAAGGGACAGGAAAAGGGGCGGGATGATCTGTGACACAGACCCACCACACAGAATTTTCTGGAGGCGAAAGTGGAACGTGGGGAATTCCTGGACTCTGCCACGTAGGTGGGCTCTCTCTAGACACGACAAAGAAATGCACTCATTTTTATAGACAAATGTAGACATACTGTGGTCTTTCAATTGTCGACTCCCTTCGCTTAGCTTAATACATTCAAGGCTCCTCCATTTACTTTAGTTATATGTTACTTTGTTACTTTCTTTCTTATTTCCTTGTTGATGGGCTGACTGATGGATTGATTGACTGACTGAGGTGGCGTTTCAGGACGGCGGTTCTTTGGGGCCACCTTGTGGCCAAAGCCTGAACGACTCCTTGAACGCTGAGGAACAGGAAAACGGAAGGGATGGTCTCCGACACAAACCCACCACAGAGAGCTTTCTGGACGTCAGAAAGGAAAGTAGGGAATTCCTTGACTAAACCTTATAGGTGGGCTTTCTGGACATTATACATCAATGGCATCATTTTTACAGAGAAACAGAAGACATATGTGTGGTCTGTTGCATTTTCTAGTCCTTTCACTTAGCTCACTGCTTTCAAGGGTCATCCACTGTATTTTCACTTATTTATTTACTCACTCCTTTATCATTTTACTTACAGATTTATTTATCTGTCCATTTTTTAGTTTTATTTGTTTGCTCATTCTTTATATATTTTCCACCTGGCGGACAATTCTTGACAGCGGACATTGATGATGGTGGTTCTATTGCGCCACCTCGTGTCCAAAGCCTGAACTGCCGCCTGAACACCTAGGAACAGGCAGTTGAGAGGGATTGTCTGGGACACAAGCCCACCACACAGACCTTTCTGGAGGCCAGCTTGGAAAGTGGGGAATTCCTTGACTAAGCCCATGTAGGTGGGCTCTCTCTGGACACTATGTAGAAACGTAATCATGGTAATAGACAAAGGTAGACAGAGTTGCTGTCTGTTGCCTTTTCTACTCCTGTCACTGAGCTTAATACTTTCAAGATGCATTCATTTGGTTGATGTAGTTCGTCAGTTGGCTACTTCCTGTCTTGCTTTCTTACTTACTTCATTATGCACATATTTATTTATGTATTCATGTCTGTATGCATGGATTTATGTACCTATGTATGTTACACCTCATAGACAATACTTGAGAGTGGAGTTTGAGGACGTGATTCTTTGGCGCCACCTTGTGGCAACAACCTGAACCGGTGCTGGCGCACTAAGGAGCAGGAAAATGGAAGGGAGGGTCCGGGACACAAACCCACCAGACAGAGCTTTCTGGAAGTCAAAATGGAAAGTGGGGAATTCTTGGACTAAACCGTATCAGTGGGCTCTGTCTGGACACTACATATCAATGGAATCTTTCTTAGAGGCCTATATATGTATACCTCCATATATATATACACATATACATGTATATGTGTATATACACACACATATATGTGTATATATACATATACATGTATATGTGTATATATATATGGAGGTATACAAATACACACACGCACGCGCGCGCACGTATGCACACACACACACACACACACACACACACACACACACATATATATTTGTGGTCTTTGGCATTTTTGAGTCCTTGAACCTACCTTATCATTTTCAAGGTTCATCCATTCTTTTCTTGATTGATTGATGGGTCTACCAATCCATTTATTATTCTATTAACATATTTATTTGTTAATTTATTATTTCCTTATATACTCATTCATTTATATCGTTTTCACCTTGCAGACAATTCCGGAAACTGGTGTTTGTCGAAGGTGGTTCTGTGGCGCCACCTTGTGGCAAAAGCCCGAACTGCTGCCTGCAAACGAAGGAACGGGAAATTGAGAGGGATGGTCTGTGACTCGAACCCGGCACAAGGAGCTTTCTGGAGGCCAAAATGGGAAGGGGGAACTTCCTTGACTAAACCATGTCGGTGGGCTCTCTCTGGACAGTACATAGAAGTGGAATCCTACCAGATGGGGTCTTTACTTTTTTTTTTAAGATTTTTTTTTATTGATTGGCCAGACCGAGACCACAAGTAGGCAGAGAGGCAGAGAGAGAGGGGCAAGCAGGCTCCCCGCTGAGCAGAGAGCCGGATGCGGGGCTCGATCCCAGGACCCTGAGATCACGACCCGAGCCGAAGGCAGAGGCTCAACCCACTGAGCCACCCAGGTGCCCCCCATATGGGGTCTTTACTGCATTTGACTCCTTTCACTTAGCTTACTCTTTTCAAGGTTCAGAAGTTTTATTTATTTCTTTAGTCGGTTACGTACTCACTTACTTTCTCACTCACTGATTCATTCATTCATTCATTCATCCATCCATTCATTCATTCATAGAGCTATGTATTTTACACGTTATGGACAATACTCCAGAGTGGAGTTTGATGATGGTATTTCTTTGGGGCCACCTTGTGGCCAAAGGCTGAACTGCTCCTGGAACGCTAAGGAACAGGAAACTGGAAGGGATGGTCTGGCACACAAACCCACCACACAGAACTTTCTGGAGGTCGAGATGGAAAGTGAGGAATTCCTCCACTAAACCATATAGGTGGGCACTCTCCGGACACTATATGTAAATGGAAACAGTTTTATAGAGAAACACAAGACATATGAGTGGTCTGTTGCGTTTTCTGGCCCTTTCGCTCGGCTCACTGCTTTCAAGGGTCATCCGCTGTGTTCTCACGTATTAATTTATTCATCCTTTCATTCATTCGTGTATTTATTATTTTATTTCCATACGTATTTATTTGTTAGTTTTTCATTGAACTGACTTACTCATTCGTGTATAGATTTCACAGCTGGCAGACAAGTCCTGAAAGTGGACGCGGTCGATGGTGGCTCCGTGGCTCCACCTCGTGGCAAAAGCCCGAACTGCTGCCTGAAAACGAAGGAACGGGATATTGAGGGGGATGGTCTGCGTGTGACACAAACCCACCATGCAGAACTTTCTGGAGGTCAGTTTGGGAAGTGGGGACTTCCTTGACTAATCCATGTTGGTGGGCCCTCTCTGGGACAGTCCAGCGAAGTGGAATCATACAATACGTGGTCTTTACCATTTCTGAGTCCTTTCACTGAGCCGAATATGTTCAAGGTTCATAAATGTCATGTATTTACTTACTTACATATTTATTTGCTTATTTATGTATGGATTTCACACTTGCAGATGATACCTGAGAGTGGAGTTTGATGATCGTGGTTTACATACATATGGGACGGAAACTCTCTCTCTCGTGGGCCACCTTGTGGCAAAAGCCTGAACCGCTGCCGGAAAACTAAGGGACAGGAAAAGGGGCGGGATGATCTGTGACACAGACCCACCACACAGAATTTTCTGGAGGCGAAAGTGGAACGTGGGGAATTCCTGGACTCTGCCACGTAGGTGGGCTCTCTCTAGACACGACAAAGAAATGCACTCATTTTTATAGACAAATGTAGACATACTGTGGTCTTTCAATTGTCGACTCCCTTCGCTTAGCTTAATACATTCAAGGCTCCTCCATTTACTTTAGTTATATGTTACTTTGTTACTTTCTTTCTTATTTCCTTGTTGATGGGCTGACTGATGGATTGATTGACTGACTGAGGTGGCGTTTCAGGACGGCGGTTCTTTGGGGCCACCTTGTGGCCAAAGCCTGAACGACTCCTTGAACGCTGAGGAACAGGAAAACGGAAGGGATGGTCTCCGACACAAACCCACCACAGAGAGCTTTCTGGACGTCAGAAAGGAAAGTAGGGAATTCCTTGACTAAACCTTATAGGTGGGCTTTCTGGACATTATACATCAATGGCATCATTTTTACAGAGAAACAGAAGACATATGTGTGGTCTGTTGCATTTTCTAGTCCTTTCACTTAGCTCACTGCTTTCAAGGGTCATCCACTGTATTTTCACTTATTTATTTACTCACTCCTTTATCATTTTACTTACAGATTTATTTATCTGTCCATTTTTTAGTTTTATTTGTTTGCTCATTCTTTATATATTTTCCACCTGGCGGACAATTCTTGACAGCGGACATTGATGATGGTGGTTCTATTGCGCCACCTCGTGTCCAAAGCCTGAACTGCCGCCTGAACACCTAGGAACAGGCAGTTGAGAGGGATTGTCTGGGACACAAGCCCACCACACAGACCTTTCTGGAGGCCAGCTTGGAAAGTGGGGAATTCCTTGACTAAGCCCATGTAGGTGGGCTCTCTCTGGACACTATGTAGAAACGTAATCATGGTAATAGACAAAGGTAGACAGAGTTGCTGTCTGTTGCCTTTTCTACTCCTGTCACTGAGCTTAATACTTTCAAGATGCATTCATTTGGTTGATGTAGTTCGTCAGTTGGCTACTTCCTGTCTTGCTTTCTTACTTACTTCATTATGCACATATTTATTTATGTATTCATGTCTGTATGCATGGATTTATGTACCTATGTATGTTACACCTCATAGACAATACTTGAGAGTGGAGTTTGAGGACGTGATTCTTTGGCGCCACCTTGTGGCAACAACCTGAACCGGTGCTGGCGCACTAAGGAGCAGGAAAATGGAAGGGAGGGTCCGGGACACAAACCCACCAGACAGAGCTTTCTGGAAGTCAAAATGGAAAGTGGGGAATTCTTGGACTAAACCATATCAGTGGGCTCTGTCTGGACACTACATATCAATGGAATCTTTCTTAGAGGCCTATATATGTATACCTCCATATATATACACATATACATGTATATGTGTATATATATATGGAGGTATACAAATATAGGCACGCATGTATATATATATACACATATACATGTATATGTGTATATATATATGGAGGTATACAAATACACACACGCACGCGCGCGCACGTATGCACACACACACACACACACACACACACACACACACACACATATATATTTGTGGTCTTTGGCATTTTTGAGTCCTTGAACCTACCTTATCATTTTCAAGGTTCATCCATTCTTTTCTTGATTGATTGATGGGTCTACCAATCCATTTATTATTCTATTAACATATTTATTTGTTAATTTATTATTTCCTTATATACTCATTCATTTATATCGTTTTCACCTTGCAGACAATTCCGGAAACTGGTGTTTGTCGAAGGTGGTTCTGTGGCGCCACCTTGTGGCAAAAGCCCGAACTGCTGCCTGCAAACGAAGGAACGGGAAATTGAGAGGGATGGTCTGTGACTCGAACCCGGCACAAGGAGCTTTCTGGAGGCCAAAATGGGAAGGGGGAACTTCCTTGACTAAACCATGTCGGTGGGCTCTCTCTGGACAGTACATAGAAGTGGAATCCTACCAGATGGGGTCTTTACTTTTTTTTTTAAGATTTTTTTTTATTGATTGGCCAGACCGAGACCACAAGTAGGCAGAGAGGCAGAGAGAGAGGGGCAAGCAGGCTCCCCGCTGAGCAGAGAGCCGGATGCGGGGCTCGATCCCAGGACCCTGAGATCACGACCCGAGCCGAAGGCAGAGGCTCAACCCACTGAGCCACCCAGGTGCCCCCCATATGGGGTCTTTACTGCATTTGACTCCTTTCACTTAGCTTACTCTTTTCAAGGTTCAGAAGTTTTATTTATTTCTTTAGTCGGTTACGTACTCACTTACTTTCTCACTCACTGATTCATTCATTCATTCATTCATCCATCCATTCATTCATTCATAGAGCTATGTATTTTACACGTTATGGACAATACTCCAGAGTGGAGTTTGATGATGGTATTTCTTTGGGGCCACCTTGTGGCCAAAGGCTGAACTGCTCCTGGAACGCTAAGGAACAGGAAACTGGAAGGGATGGTCTGGCACACAAACCCACCACACAGAACTTTCTGGAGGTCGAGATGGAAAGTGAGGAATTCCTCCACTAAACCATATAGGTGGGCACTCTCCGGACACTATATGTAAATGGAAACAGTTTTATAGAGAAACACAAGACATATGAGTGGTCTGTTGCGTTTTCTGGCCCTTTCGCTCGGCTCACTGCTTTCAAGGGTCATCCGCTGTGTTCTCACGTATTAATTTATTCATCCTTTCATTCATTCGTGTATTTATTATTTTATTTCCATACGTATTTATTTGTTAGTTTTTCATTGAACTGACTTACTCATTCGTGTATAGATTTCACAGCTGGCAGACAAGTCCTGAAAGTGGACGCGGTCGATGGTGGCTCCGTGGCTCCACCTCGTGGCAAAAGCCCGAACTGCTGCCTGAAAACGAAGGAACGGGATATTGAGGGGGATGGTCTGCGTGTGACACAAACCCACCATGCAGAACTTTCTGGAGGTCAGTTTGGGAAGTGGGGACTTCCTTGACTAATCCATGTTGGTGGGCCCTCTCTGGGACAGTCCAGCGAAGTGGAATCATACAATACGTGGTCTTTACCATTTCTGAGTCCTTTCACTGAGCCGAATATGTTCAAGGTTCATAAATGTCATGTATTTACTTACTTACATATTTATTTGCTTATTTATGTATGGATTTCACACTTGCAGATGATACCTGAGAGTGGAGTTTGATGATCGTGGTTTACATACATATGGGACGGAAACTCTCTCTCTCGTGGGCCACCTTGTGGCAAAAGCCTGAACCGCTGCCGGAAAACTAAGGGACAGGAAAAGGGGCGGGATGATCTGTGACACAGACCCACCACACAGAATTTTCTGGAGGCGAAAGTGGAACGTGGGGAATTCCTGGACTCTGCCACGTAGGTGGGCTCTCTCTAGACACGACAAAGAAATGCACTCATTTTTATAGACAAATGTAGACATACTGTGGTCTTTCAATTGTCGACTCCCTTCGCTTAGCTTAATACATTCAAGGCTCCTCCATTTACTTTAGTTATATGTTACTTTGTTACTTTCTTTCTTATTTCCTTGTTGATGGGCTGACTGATGGATTGATTGACTGACTGAGGTGGCGTTTCAGGACGGCGGTTCTTTGGGGCCACCTTGTGGCCAAAGCCTGAACGACTCCTTGAACGCTGAGGAACAGGAAAACGGAAGGGATGGTCTCCGACACAAACCCACCACAGAGAGCTTTCTGGACGTCAGAAAGGAAAGTAGGGAATTCCTTGACTAAACCTTATAGGTGGGCTTTCTGGACATTATACATCAATGGCATCATTTTTACAGAGAAACAGAAGACATATGTGTGGTCTGTTGCATTTTCTAGTCCTTTCACTTAGCTCACTGCTTTCAAGGGTCATCCACTGTATTTTCACTTATTTATTTACTCACTCCTTTATCATTTTACTTACAGATTTATTTATCTGTCCATTTTTTAGTTTTATTTGTTTGCTCATTCTTTATATATTTTCCACCTGGCGGACAATTCTTGACAGCGGACATTGATGATGGTGGTTCTATTGCGCCACCTCGTGTCCAAAGCCTGAACTGCCGCCTGAACACCTAGGAACAGGCAGTTGAGAGGGATTGTCTGGGACACAAGCCCACCACACAGACCTTTCTGGAGGCCAGCTTGGAAAGTGGGGAATTCCTTGACTAAGCCCATGTAGGTGGGCTCTCTCTGGACACTATGTAGAAACGTAATCATGGTAATAGACAAAGGTAGACAGAGTTGCTGTCTGTTGCCTTTTCTACTCCTGTCACTGAGCTTAATACTTTCAAGATGCATTCATTTGGTTGATGTAGTTCGTCAGTTGGCTACTTCCTGTCTTGCTTTCTTACTTACTTCATTATGCACATATTTATTTATGTATTCATGTCTGTATGCATGGATTTATGTACCTATGTATGTTACACCTCATAGACAATACTTGAGAGTGGAGTTTGAGGACGTGATTCTTTGGCGCCACCTTGTGGCAACAACCTGAACCGGTGCTGGCGCACTAAGGAGCAGGAAAATGGAAGGGAGGGTCCGGGACACAAACCCACCAGACAGAGCTTTCTGGAAGTCAAAATGGAAAGTGGGGAATTCTTGGACTAAACCATATCAGTGGGCTCTGTCTGGACACTACATATCAATGGAATCTTTCTTAGAGGCCTATATATGTATACCTCCATATATATATACACATATACATGTATATGTGTATATACACACACATATATGTGTATATATACATATACATGTATATGTGTATATATATATGGAGGTATACAAATACACACACGCACGCGCGCGCACGTATGCACACACACACACACACACACACACACACACACACATATATATTTGTGGTCTTTGGCATTTTTGAGTCCTTGAACCTACCTTATCATTTTCAAGGTTCATCCATTCTTTTCTTGATTGATTGATGGGTCTACCAATCCATTTATTATTCTATTAACATATTTATTTGTTAATTTATTATTTCCTTATATACTCATTCATTTATATCGTTTTCACCTTGCAGACAATTCCGGAAACTGGTGTTTGTCGAAGGTGGTTCTGTGGCGCCACCTTGTGGCAAAAGCCCGAACTGCTGCCTGCAAACGAAGGAACGGGAAATTGAGAGGGATGGTCTGTGACTCGAACCCGGCACAAGGAGCTTTCTGGAGGCCAAAATGGGAAGGGGGAACTTCCTTGACTAAACCATGTCGGTGGGCTCTCTCTGGACAGTACATAGAAGTGGAATCCTACCAGATGGGGTCTTTACTTTTTTTTTTAAGATTTTTTTTTATTGATTGGCCAGACCGAGACCACAAGTAGGCAGAGAGGCAGAGAGAGAGGGGCAAGCAGGCTCCCCGCTGAGCAGAGAGCCGGATGCGGGGCTCGATCCCAGGACCCTGAGATCACGACCCGAGCCGAAGGCAGAGGCTCAACCCACTGAGCCACCCAGGTGCCCCCCATATGGGGTCTTTACTGCATTTGACTCCTTTCACTTAGCTTACTCTTTTCAAGGTTCAGAAGTTTTATTTATTTCTTTAGTCGGTTACGTACTCACTTACTTTCTCACTCACTGATTCATTCATTCATTCATTCATCCATCCATTCATTCATTCATAGAGCTATGTATTTTACACGTTATGGACAATACTCCAGAGTGGAGTTTGATGATGGTATTTCTTTGGGGCCACCTTGTGGCCAAAGGCTGAACTGCTCCTGGAACGCTAAGGAACAGGAAACTGGAAGGGATGGTCTGGCACACAAACCCACCACACAGAACTTTCTGGAGGTCGAGATGGAAAGTGAGGAATTCCTCCACTAAACCATATAGGTGGGCACTCTCCGGACACTATATGTAAATGGAAACAGTTTTATAGAGAAACACAAGACATATGAGTGGTCTGTTGCGTTTTCTGGCCCTTTCGCTCGGCTCACTGCTTTCAAGGGTCATCCGCTGTGTTCTCACGTATTAATTTATTCATCCTTTCATTCATTCGTGTATTTATTATTTTATTTCCATACGTATTTATTTGTTAGTTTTTCATTGAACTGACTTACTCATTCGTGTATAGATTTCACAGCTGGCAGACAAGTCCTGAAAGTGGACGCGGTCGATGGTGGCTCCGTGGCTCCACCTCGTGGCAAAAGCCCGAACTGCTGCCTGAAAACGAAGGAACGGGATATTGAGGGGGATGGTCTGCGTGTGACACAAACCCACCATGCAGAACTTTCTGGAGGTCAGTTTGGGAAGTGGGGACTTCCTTGACTAATCCATGTTGGTGGGCCCTCTCTGGGACAGTCCAGCGAAGTGGAATCATACAATACGTGGTCTTTACCATTTCTGAGTCCTTTCACTGAGCCGAATATGTTCAAGGTTCATAAATGTCATGTATTTACTTACTTACATATTTATTTGCTTATTTATGTATGGATTTCACACTTGCAGATGATACCTGAGAGTGGAGTTTGATGATCGTGGTTTACATACATATGGGACGGAAACTCTCTCTCTCGTGGGCCACCTTGTGGCAAAAGCCTGAACCGCTGCCGGAAAACTAAGGGACAGGAAAAGGGGCGGGATGATCTGTGACACAGACCCACCACACAGAATTTTCTGGAGGCGAAAGTGGAACGTGGGGAATTCCTGGACTCTGCCACGTAGGTGGGCTCTCTCTAGACACGACAAAGAAATGCACTCATTTTTATAGACAAATGTAGACATACTGTGGTCTTTCAATTGTCGACTCCCTTCGCTTAGCTTAATACATTCAAGGCTCCTCCATTTACTTTAGTTATATGTTACTTTGTTACTTTCTTTCTTATTTCCTTGTTGATGGGCTGACTGATGGATTGATTGACTGACTGAGGTGGCGTTTCAGGACGGCGGTTCTTTGGGGCCACCTTGTGGCCAAAGCCTGAACGACTCCTTGAACGCTGAGGAACAGGAAAACGGAAGGGATGGTCTCCGACACAAACCCACCACAGAGAGCTTTCTGGACGTCAGAAAGGAAAGTAGGGAATTCCTTGACTAAACCTTATAGGTGGGCTTTCTGGACATTATACATCAATGGCATCATTTTTACAGAGAAACAGAAGACATATGTGTGGTCTGTTGCATTTTCTAGTCCTTTCACTTAGCTCACTGCTTTCAAGGGTCATCCACTGTATTTTCACTTATTTATTTACTCACTCCTTTATCATTTTACTTACAGATTTATTTATCTGTCCATTTTTTAGTTTTATTTGTTTGCTCATTCTTTATATATTTTCCACCTGGCGGACAATTCTTGACAGCGGACATTGATGATGGTGGTTCTATTGCGCCACCTCGTGTCCAAAGCCTGAACTGCCGCCTGAACACCTAGGAACAGGCAGTTGAGAGGGATTGTCTGGGACACAAGCCCACCACACAGACCTTTCTGGAGGCCAGCTTGGAAAGTGGGGAATTCCTTGACTAAGCCCATGTAGGTGGGCTCTCTCTGGACACTATGTAGAAACGTAATCATGGTAATAGACAAAGGTAGACAGAGTTGCTGTCTGTTGCCTTTTCTACTCCTGTCACTGAGCTTAATACTTTCAAGATGCATTCATTTGGTTGATGTAGTTCGTCAGTTGGCTACTTCCTGTCTTGCTTTCTTACTTACTTCATTATGCACATATTTATTTATGTATTCATGTCTGTATGCATGGATTTATGTACCTATGTATGTTACACCTCATAGACAATACTTGAGAGTGGAGTTTGAGGACGTGATTCTTTGGCGCCACCTTGTGGCAACAACCTGAACCGGTGCTGGCGCACTAAGGAGCAGGAAAATGGAAGGGAGGGTCCGGGACACAAACCCACCAGACAGAGCTTTCTGGAAGTCAAAATGGAAAGTGGGGAATTCTTGGACTAAACCATATCAGTGGGCTCTGTCTGGACACTACATATCAATGGAATCTTTCTTAGAGGCCTATATATGTATACCTCCATATATATACACATATACATGTATATGTGTATATATATATGGAGGTATACAAATATAGGCACGCATGTATATATATATACACATATACATGTATATGTGTATATATATATGGAGGTATACAAATACACACACGCACGCGCGCGCACGTATGCACACACACACACACACACACACACACACACATATATATTTGTGGTCTTTGGCATTTTTGAGTCCTTGAACCTACCTTATCATTTTCAAGGTTCATCCATTCTTTTCTTGATTGATTGATGGGTCTACCAATCCATTTATTATTCTATTAACATATTTATTTGTTAATTTATTATTTCCTTATATACTCATTCATTTATATCGTTTTCACCTTGCAGACAATTCCGGAAACTGGTGTTTGTCGAAGGTGGTTCTGTGGCGCCACCTTGTGGCAAAAGCCCGAACTGCTGCCTGCAAACGAAGGAACGGGAAATTGAGAGGGATGGTCTGTGACTCGAACCCGGCACAAGGAGCTTTCTGGAGGCCAAAATGGGAAGGGGGAACTTCCTTGACTAAACCATGTCGGTGGGCTCTCTCTGGACAGTACATAGAAGTGGAATCCTACCAGATGGGGTCTTTACTTTTTTTTTTAAGATTTTTTTTTATTGATTGGCCAGACCGAGACCACAAGTAGGCAGAGAGGCAGAGAGAGAGGGGCAAGCAGGCTCCCCGCTGAGCAGAGAGCCGGATGCGGGGCTCGATCCCAGGACCCTGAGATCACGACCCGAGCCGAAGGCAGAGGCTCAACCCACTGAGCCACCCAGGTGCCCCCCATATGGGGTCTTTACTGCATTTGACTCCTTTCACTTAGCTTACTCTTTTCAAGGTTCAGAAGTTTTATTTATTTCTTTAGTCGGTTACGTACTCACTTACTTTCTCACTCACTGATTCATTCATTCATTCATTCATCCATCCATTCATTCATTCATAGAGCTATGTATTTTACACGTTATGGACAATACTCCAGAGTGGAGTTTGATGATGGTATTTCTTTGGGGCCACCTTGTGGCCAAAGGCTGAACTGCTCCTGGAACGCTAAGGAACAGGAAACTGGAAGGGATGGTCTGGCACACAAACCCACCACACAGAACTTTCTGGAGGTCGAGATGGAAAGTGAGGAATTCCTCCACTAAACCATATAGGTGGGCACTCTCCGGACACTATATGTAAATGGAAACAGTTTTATAGAGAAACACAAGACATATGAGTGGTCTGTTGCGTTTTCTGGCCCTTTCGCTCGGCTCACTGCTTTCAAGGGTCATCCGCTGTGTTCTCACGTATTAATTTATTCATCCTTTCATTCATTCGTGTATTTATTATTTTATTTCCATACGTATTTATTTGTTAGTTTTTCATTGAACTGACTTACTCATTCGTGTATAGATTTCACAGCTGGCAGACAAGTCCTGAAAGTGGACGCGGTCGATGGTGGCTCCGTGGCTCCACCTCGTGGCAAAAGCCCGAACTGCTGCCTGAAAACGAAGGAACGGGATATTGAGGGGGATGGTCTGCGTGTGACACAAACCCACCATGCAGAACTTTCTGGAGGTCAGTTTGGGAAGTGGGGACTTCCTTGACTAATCCATGTTGGTGGGCCCTCTCTGGGACAGTCCAGCGAAGTGGAATCATACAATACGTGGTCTTTACCATTTCTGAGTCCTTTCACTGAGCCGAATATGTTCAAGGTTCATAAATGTCATGTATTTACTTACTTACATATTTATTTGCTTATTTATGTATGGATTTCACACTTGCAGATGATACCTGAGAGTGGAGTTTGATGATCGTGGTTTACATACATATGGGACGGAAACTCTCTCTCTCGTGGGCCACCTTGTGGCAAAAGCCTGAACCGCTGCCGGAAAACTAAGGGACAGGAAAAGGGGCGGGATGATCTGTGACACAGACCCACCACACAGAATTTTCTGGAGGCGAAAGTGGAACGTGGGGAATTCCTGGACTCTGCCACGTAGGTGGGCTCTCTCTAGACACGACAAAGAAATGCACTCATTTTTATAGACAAATGTAGACATACTGTGGTCTTTCAATTGTCGACTCCCTTCGCTTAGCTTAATACATTCAAGGCTCCTCCATTTACTTTAGTTATATGTTACTTTGTTACTTTCTTTCTTATTTCCTTGTTGATGGGCTGACTGATGGATTGATTGACTGACTGAGGTGGCGTTTCAGGACGGCGGTTCTTTGGGGCCACCTTGTGGCCAAAGCCTGAACGACTCCTTGAACGCTGAGGAACAGGAAAACGGAAGGGATGGTCTCCGACACAAACCCACCACAGAGAGCTTTCTGGACGTCAGAAAGGAAAGTAGGGAATTCCTTGACTAAACCTTATAGGTGGGCTTTCTGGACATTATACATCAATGGCATCATTTTTACAGAGAAACAGAAGACATATGTGTGGTCTGTTGCATTTTCTAGTCCTTTCACTTAGCTCACTGCTTTCAAGGGTCATCCACTGTATTTTCACTTATTTATTTACTCACTCCTTTATCATTTTACTTACAGATTTATTTATCTGTCCATTTTTTAGTTTTATTTGTTTGCTCATTCTTTATATATTTTCCACCTGGCGGACAATTCTTGACAGCGGACATTGATGATGGTGGTTCTATTGCGCCACCTCGTGTCCAAAGCCTGAACTGCCGCCTGAACACCTAGGAACAGGCAGTTGAGAGGGATTGTCTGGGACACAAGCCCACCACACAGACCTTTCTGGAGGCCAGCTTGGAAAGTGGGGAATTCCTTGACTAAGCCCATGTAGGTGGGCTCTCTCTGGACACTATGTAGAAACGTAATCATGGTAATAGACAAAGGTAGACAGAGTTGCTGTCTGTTGCCTTTTCTACTCCTGTCACTGAGCTTAATACTTTCAAGATGCATTCATTTGGTTGATGTAGTTCGTCAGTTGGCTACTTCCTGTCTTGCTTTCTTACTTACTTCATTATGCACATATTTATTTATGTATTCATGTCTGTATGCATGGATTTATGTACCTATGTATGTTACACCTCATAGACAATACTTGAGAGTGGAGTTTGAGGACGTGATTCTTTGGCGCCACCTTGTGGCAACAACCTGAACCGGTGCTGGCGCACTAAGGAGCAGGAAAATGGAAGGGAGGGTCCGGGACACAAACCCACCAGACAGAGCTTTCTGGAAGTCAAAATGGAAAGTGGGGAATTCTTGGACTAAACCATATCAGTGGGCTCTGTCTGGACACTACATATCAATGGAATCTTTCTTAGAGGCCTATATATGTATACCTCCATATATATATACACATATACATGTATATGTGTATATACACACACATATATGTGTATATATACATATACATGTATATGTGTATATATATATGGAGGTATACAAATACACACACGCACGCGCGCGCACGTATGCACACACACACACACACACACACACACACACATATATATTTGTGGTCTTTGGCATTTTTGAGTCCTTGAACCTACCTTATCATTTTCAAGGTTCATCCATTCTTTTCTTGATTGATTGATGGGTCTACCAATCCATTTATTATTCTATTAACATATTTATTTGTTAATTTATTATTTCCTTATATACTCATTCATTTATATCGTTTTCACCTTGCAGACAATTCCGGAAACTGGTGTTTGTCGAAGGTGGTTCTGTGGCGCCACCTTGTGGCAAAAGCCCGAACTGCTGCCTGCAAACGAAGGAACGGGAAATTGAGAGGGATGGTCTGTGACTCGAACCCGGCACAAGGAGCTTTCTGGAGGCCAAAATGGGAAGGGGGAACTTCCTTGACTAAACCATGTCGGTGGGCTCTCTCTGGACAGTACATAGAAGTGGAATCCTACCAGATGGGGTCTTTACTTTTTTTTTTAAGATTTTTTTTTATTGATTGGCCAGACCGAGACCACAAGTAGGCAGAGAGGCAGAGAGAGAGGGGCAAGCAGGCTCCCCGCTGAGCAGAGAGCCGGATGCGGGGCTCGATCCCAGGACCCTGAGATCACGACCCGAGCCGAAGGCAGAGGCTCAACCCACTGAGCCACCCAGGTGCCCCCCATATGGGGTCTTTACTGCATTTGACTCCTTTCACTTAGCTTACTCTTTTCAAGGTTCAGAAGTTTTATTTATTTCTTTAGTCGGTTACGTACTCACTTACTTTCTCACTCACTGATTCATTCATTCATTCATTCATTCATCCATTCATTCATTCATAGAGCTATGTATTTTACACGTTATGGACAATACTCCAGAGTGGAGTTTGATGATGGTATTTCTTTGGGGCCACCTTGTGGCCAAAGGCTGAACTGCTCCTGGAACGCTAAGGAACAGGAAACTGGAAGGGATGGTCTGGCACACAAACCCACCACACAGAACTTTCTGGAGGTCGAGATGGAAAGTGAGGAATTCCTCCACTAAACCATATAGGTGGGCACTCTCCGGACACTATATGTAAATGGAAACAGTTTTATAGAGAAACACAAGACATATGAGTGGTCTGTTGCGTTTTCTGGCCCTTTCGCTCGGCTCACTGCTTTCAAGGGTCATCCGCTGTGTTCTCACGTATTAATTTATTCATCCTTTCATTCATTCGTGTATTTATTATTTTATTTCCATACGTATTTATTTGTTAGTTTTTCATTGAACTGACTTACTCATTCGTGTATAGATTTCACAGCTGGCAGACAAGTCCTGAAAGTGGACGCGGTCGATGGTGGCTCCGTGGCTCCACCTCGTGGCAAAAGCCCGAACTGCTGCCTGAAAACGAAGGAACGGGATATTGAGGGGGATGGTCTGCGTGTGACACAAACCCACCATGCAGAACTTTCTGGAGGTCAGTTTGGGAAGTGGGGACTTCCTTGACTAATCCATGTTGGTGGGCCCTCTCTGGGACAGTCCAGCGAAGTGGAATCATACAATACGTGGTCTTTACCATTTCTGAGTCCTTTCACTGAGCCGAATATGTTCAAGGTTCATAAATGTCATGTATTTACTTACTTACATATTTATTTGCTTATTTATGTATGGATTTCACACTTGCAGATGATACCTGAGAGTGGAGTTTGATGATCGTGGTTTACATACATATGGGACGGAAACTCTCTCTCTCGTGGGCCACCTTGTGGCAAAAGCCTGAACCGCTGCCGGAAAACTAAGGGACAGGAAAAGGGGCGGGATGATCTGTGACACAGACCCACCACACAGAATTTTCTGGAGGCGAAAGTGGAACGTGGGGAATTCCTGGACTCTGCCACGTAGGTGGGCTCTCTCTAGACACGACAAAGAAATGCACTCATTTTTATAGACAAATGTAGACATACTGTGGTCTTTCAATTGTCGACTCCCTTCGCTTAGCTTAATACATTCAAGGCTCCTCCATTTACTTTAGTTATATGTTACTTTGTTACTTTCTTTCTTATTTCCTTGTTGATGGGCTGACTGATGGATTGATTGACTGACTGAGGTGGCGTTTCAGGACGGCGGTTCTTTGGGGCCACCTTGTGGCCAAAGCCTGAACGACTCCTTGAACGCTGAGGAACAGGAAAACGGAAGGGATGGTCTCCGACACAAACCCACCACAGAGAGCTTTCTGGACGTCAGAAAGGAAAGTAGGGAATTCCTTGACTAAACCTTATAGGTGGGCTTTCTGGACATTATACATCAATGGCATCATTTTTACAGAGAAACAGAAGACATATGTGTGGTCTGTTGCATTTTCTAGTCCTTTCACTTAGCTCACTGCTTTCAAGGGTCATCCACTGTATTTTCACTTATTTATTTACTCACTCCTTTATCATTTTACTTACAGATTTATTTATCTGTCCATTTTTTAGTTTTATTTGTTTGCTCATTCTTTATATATTTTCCACCTGGCGGACAATTCTTGACAGCGGACATTGATGATGGTGGTTCTATTGCGCCACCTCGTGTCCAAAGCCTGAACTGCCGCCTGAACACCTAGGAACAGGCAGTTGAGAGGGATTGTCTGGGACACAAGCCCACCACACAGACCTTTCTGGAGGCCAGCTTGGAAAGTGGGGAATTCCTTGACTAAGCCCATGTAGGTGGGCTCTCTCTGGACACTATGTAGAAACGTAATCATGGTAATAGACAAAGGTAGACAGAGTTGCTGTCTGTTGCCTTTTCTACTCCTGTCACTGAGCTTAATACTTTCAAGATGCATTCATTTGGTTGATGTAGTTCGTCAGTTGGCTACTTCCTGTCTTGCTTTCTTACTTACTTCATTATGCACATATTTATTTATGTATTCATGTCTGTATGCATGGATTTATGTACGTATGTATGTTACACCTCATAGACAATACTTGAGAGTGGAGTTTGAGGACGTGATTCTTTGGCGCCACCTTGTGGCAACAACCTGAACCGGTGCTGGCGCACTAAGGAGCAGGAAAATGGAAGGGAGGGTCCGGGACACAAACCCACCAGACAGAGCTTTCTGGAAGTCAAAATGGAAAGTGGGGAATTCTTGGACTAAACCATATCAGTGGGCTCTGTCTGGACACTACATATCAATGGAATCTTTCTTAGAGGCCTATATATGTATACCTCCATATATATACACATATACATGTATATGTGTATATATATATGGAGGTATACAAATATAGGCACGCATGTATATATATATACACATATACATGTATATGTGTATATATATATGGAGGTATACAAATACACACACGCACGCGCGCGCACGTATGCACACACACACACACACACACACACACACACATATATATTTGTGGTCTTTGGCATTTTTGAGTCCTTGAACCTACCTTATCATTTTCAAGGTTCATCCATTCTTTTCTTGATTGATTGATGGGTCTACCAATCCATTTATTATTCTATTAACATATTTATTTGTTAATTTATTATTTCCTTATATACTCATTCATTTATATCGTTTTCACCTTGCAGACAATTCCGGAAACTGGTGTTTGTCGAAGGTGGTTCTGTGGCGCCACCTTGTGGCAAAAGCCCGAACTGCTGCCTGCAAACGAAGGAACGGGAAATTGAGAGGGATGGTCTGTGACTCGAACCCGGCACAAGGAGCTTTCTGGAGGCCAAAATGGGAAGGGGGAACTTCCTTGACTAAACCATGTCGGTGGGCTCTCTCTGGACAGTACATAGAAGTGGAATCCTACCAGATGGGGTCTTTACTTTTTTTTTTAAGATTTTTTTTTATTGATTGGCCAGACCGAGACCACAAGTAGGCAGAGAGGCAGAGAGAGAGGGGCAAGCAGGCTCCCCGCTGAGCAGAGAGCCGGATGCGGGGCTCGATCCCAGGACCCTGAGATCACGACCCGAGCCGAAGGCAGAGGCTCAACCCACTGAGCCACCCAGGTGCCCCCCATATGGGGTCTTTACTGCATTTGACTCCTTTCACTTAGCTTACTCTTTTCAAGGTTCAGAAGTTTTATTTATTTCTTTAGTCGGTTACGTACTCACTTACTTTCTCACTCACTGATTCATTCATTCATTCATTCATCCATCCATTCATTCATTCATAGAGCTATGTATTTTACACGTTATGGACAATACTCCAGAGTGGAGTTTGATGATGGTATTTCTTTGGGGCCACCTTGTGGCCAAAGGCTGAACTGCTCCTGGAACGCTAAGGAACAGGAAACTGGAAGGGATGGTCTGGCACACAAACCCACCACACAGAACTTTCTGGAGGTCGAGATGGAAAGTGAGGAATTCCTCCACTAAACCATATAGGTGGGCACTCTCCGGACACTATATGTAAATGGAAACAGTTTTATAGAGAAACACAAGACATATGAGTGGTCTGTTGCGTTTTCTGGCCCTTTCGCTCGGCTCACTGCTTTCAAGGGTCATCCGCTGTGTTCTCACGTATTAATTTATTCATCCTTTCATTCATTCGTGTATTTATTATTTTATTTCCATACGTATTTATTTGTTAGTTTTTCATTGAACTGACTTACTCATTCGTGTATAGATTTCACAGCTGGCAGACAAGTCCTGAAAGTGGACGCGGTCGATGGTGGCTCCGTGGCTCCACCTCGTGGCAAAAGCCCGAACTGCTGCCTGAAAACGAAGGAACGGGATATTGAGGGGGATGGTCTGCGTGTGACACAAACCCACCATGCAGAACTTTCTGGAGGTCAGTTTGGGAAGTGGGGACTTCCTTGACTAATCCATGTTGGTGGGCCCTCTCTGGGACAGTCCAGCGAAGTGGAATCATACAATACGTGGTCTTTACCATTTCTGAGTCCTTTCACTGAGCCGAATATGTTCAAGGTTCATAAATGTCATGTATTTACTTACTTACATATTTATTTGCTTATTTATGTATGGATTTCACACTTGCAGATGATACCTGAGAGTGGAGTTTGATGATCGTGGTTTACATACATATGGGACGGAAACTCTCTCTCTCGTGGGCCACCTTGTGGCAAAAGCCTGAACCGCTGCCGGAAAACTAAGGGACAGGAAAAGGGGCGGGATGATCTGTGACACAGACCCACCACACAGAATTTTCTGGAGGCGAAAGTGGAACGTGGGGAATTCCTGGACTCTGCCACGTAGGTGGGCTCTCTCTAGACACGACAAAGAAATGCACTCATTTTTATAGACAAATGTAGACATACTGTGGTCTTTCAATTGTCGACTCCCTTCGCTTAGCTTAATACATTCAAGGCTCCTCCATTTACTTTAGTTATATGTTACTTTGTTACTTTCTTTCTTATTTCCTTGTTGATGGGCTGACTGATGGATTGATTGACTGACTGAGGTGGCGTTTCAGGACGGCGGTTCTTTGGGGCCACCTTGTGGCCAAAGCCTGAACGACTCCTTGAACGCTGAGGAACAGGAAAACGGAAGGGATGGTCTCCGACACAAACCCACCACAGAGAGCTTTCTGGACGTCAGAAAGGAAAGTAGGGAATTCCTTGACTAAACCTTATAGGTGGGCTTTCTGGACATTATACATCAATGGCATCATTTTTACAGAGAAACAGAAGACATATGTGTGGTCTGTTGCATTTTCTAGTCCTTTCACTTAGCTCACTGCTTTCAAGGGTCATCCACTGTATTTTCACTTATTTATTTACTCACTCCTTTATCATTTTACTTACAGATTTATTTATCTGTCCATTTTTTAGTTTTATTTGTTTGCTCATTCTTTATATATTTTCCACCTGGCGGACAATTCTTGACAGCGGACATTGATGATGGTGGTTCTATTGCGCCACCTCGTGTCCAAAGCCTGAACTGCCGCCTGAACACCTAGGAACAGGCAGTTGAGAGGGATTGTCTGGGACACAAGCCCACCACACAGACCTTTCTGGAGGCCAGCTTGGAAAGTGGGGAATTCCTTGACTAAGCCCATGTAGGTGGGCTCTCTCTGGACACTATGTAGAAACGTAATCATGGTAATAGACAAAGGTAGACAGAGTTGCTGTCTGTTGCCTTTTCTACTCCTGTCACTGAGCTTAATACTTTCAAGATGCATTCATTTGGTTGATGTAGTTCGTCAGTTGGCTACTTCCTGTCTTGCTTTCTTACTTACTTCATTATGCACATATTTATTTATGTATTCATGTCTGTATGCATGGATTTATGTACCTATGTATGTTACACCTCATAGACAATACTTGAGAGTGGAGTTTGAGGACGTGATTCTTTGGCGCCACCTTGTGGCAACAACCTGAACCGGTGCTGGCGCACTAAGGAGCAGGAAAATGGAAGGGAGGGTCCGGGACACAAACCCACCAGACAGAGCTTTCTGGAAGTCAAAATGGAAAGTGGGGAATTCTTGGACTAAACCATATCAGTGGGCTCTGTCTGGACACTACATATCAATGGAATCTTTCTTAGAGGCCTATATATGTATACCTCCATATATATACACATATACATGTATATGTGTATATATATATGGAGGTATACAAATATAGGCACGCATGTATATATATATACACATATACATGTATATGTGTATATATATATGGAGGTATACAAATACACACACGCACGCGCGCGCACGTATGCACACACACACACACACACACACACACACACACACACATATATATTTGTGGTCTTTGGCATTTTTGAGTCCTTGAACCTACCTTATCATTTTCAAGGTTCATCCATTCTTTTCTTGATTGATTGATGGGTCTACCAATCCATTTATTATTCTATTAACATATTTATTTGTTAATTTATTATTTCCTTATATACTCATTCATTTATATCGTTTTCACCTTGCAGACAATTCCGGAAACTGGTGTTTGTCGAAGGTGGTTCTGTGGCGCCACCTTGTGGCAAAAGCCCGAACTGCTGCCTGCAAACGAAGGAACGGGAAATTGAGAGGGATGGTCTGTGACTCGAACCCGGCACAAGGAGCTTTCTGGAGGCCAAAATGGGAAGGGGGAACTTCCTTGACTAAACCATGTCGGTGGGCTCTCTCTGGACAGTACATAGAAGTGGAATCCTACCAGATGGGGTCTTTACTTTTTTTTTTAAGATTTTTTTTTATTGATTGGCCAGACCGAGACCACAAGTAGGCAGAGAGGCAGAGAGAGAGGGGCAAGCAGGCTCCCCGCTGAGCAGAGAGCCGGATGCGGGGCTCGATCCCAGGACCCTGAGATCACGACCCGAGCCGAAGGCAGAGGCTCAACCCACTGAGCCACCCAGGTGCCCCCCATATGGGGTCTTTACTGCATTTGACTCCTTTCACTTAGCTTACTCTTTTCAAGGTTCAGAAGTTTTATTTATTTCTTTAGTCGGTTACGTACTCACTTACTTTCTCACTCACTGATTCATTCATTCATTCATTCATCCATCCATTCATTCATTCATAGAGCTATGTATTTTACACGTTATGGACAATACTCCAGAGTGGAGTTTGATGATGGTATTTCTTTGGGGCCACCTTGTGGCCAAAGGCTGAACTGCTCCTGGAACGCTAAGGAACAGGAAACTGGAAGGGATGGTCTGGCACACAAACCCACCACACAGAACTTTCTGGAGGTCGAGATGGAAAGTGAGGAATTCCTCCACTAAACCATATAGGTGGGCACTCTCCGGACACTATATGTAAATGGAAACAGTTTTATAGAGAAACACAAGACATATGAGTGGTCTGTTGCGTTTTCTGGCCCTTTCGCTCGGCTCACTGCTTTCAAGGGTCATCCGCTGTGTTCTCACGTATTAATTTATTCATCCTTTCATTCATTCGTGTATTTATTATTTTATTTCCATACGTATTTATTTGTTAGTTTTTCATTGAACTGACTTACTCATTCGTGTATAGATTTCACAGCTGGCAGACAAGTCCTGAAAGTGGACGCGGTCGATGGTGGCTCCGTGGCTCCACCTCGTGGCAAAAGCCCGAACTGCTGCCTGAAAACGAAGGAACGGGATATTGAGGGGGATGGTCTGCGTGTGACACAAACCCACCATGCAGAACTTTCTGGAGGTCAGTTTGGGAAGTGGGGACTTCCTTGACTAATCCATGTTGGTGGGCCCTCTCTGGGACAGTCCAGCGAAGTGGAATCATACAATACGTGGTCTTTACCATTTCTGAGTCCTTTCACTGAGCCGAATATGTTCAAGGTTCATAAATGTCATGTATTTACTTACTTACATATTTATTTGCTTATTTATGTATGGATTTCACACTTGCAGATGATACCTGAGAGTGGAGTTTGATGATCGTGGTTTACATACATATGGGACGGAAACTCTCTCTCTCGTGGGCCACCTTGTGGCAAAAGCCTGAACCGCTGCCGGAAAACTAAGGGACAGGAAAAGGGGCGGGATGATCTGTGACACAGACCCACCACACAGAATTTTCTGGAGGCGAAAGTGGAACGTGGGGAATTCCTGGACTCTGCCACGTAGGTGGGCTCTCTCTAGACACGACAAAGAAATGCACTCATTTTTATAGACAAATGTAGACATACTGTGGTCTTTCAATTGTCGACTCCCTTCGCTTAGCTTAATACATTCAAGGCTCCTCCATTTACTTTAGTTATATGTTACTTTGTTACTTTCTTTCTTATTTCCTTGTTGATGGGCTGACTGATGGATTGATTGACTGACTGAGGTGGCGTTTCAGGACGGCGGTTCTTTGGGGCCACCTTGTGGCCAAAGCCTGAACGACTCCTTGAACGCTGAGGAACAGGAAAACGGAAGGGATGGTCTCCGACACAAACCCACCACAGAGAGCTTTCTGGACGTCAGAAAGGAAAGTAGGGAATTCCTTGACTAAACCTTATAGGTGGGCTTTCTGGACATTATACATCAATGGCATCATTTTTACAGAGAAACAGAAGACATATGTGTGGTCTGTTGCATTTTCTAGTCCTTTCACTTAGCTCACTGCTTTCAAGGGTCATCCACTGTATTTTCACTTATTTATTTACTCACTCCTTTATCATTTTACTTACAGATTTATTTATCTGTCCATTTTTTAGTTTTATTTGTTTGCTCATTCTTTATATATTTTCCACCTGGCGGACAATTCTTGACAGCGGACATTGATGATGGTGGTTCTATTGCGCCACCTCGTGTCCAAAGCCTGAACTGCCGCCTGAACACCTAGGAACAGGCAGTTGAGAGGGATTGTCTGGGACACAAGCCCACCACACAGACCTTTCTGGAGGCCAGCTTGGAAAGTGGGGAATTCCTTGACTAAGCCCATGTAGGTGGGCTCTCTCTGGACACTATGTAGAAACGTAATCATGGTAATAGACAAAGGTAGACAGAGTTGCTGTCTGTTGCCTTTTCTACTCCTGTCACTGAGCTTAATACTTTCAAGATGCATTCATTTGGTTGATGTAGTTCGTCAGTTGGCTACTTCCTGTCTTGCTTTCTTACTTACTTCATTATGCACATATTTATTTATGTATTCATGTCTGTATGCATGGATTTATGTACCTATGTATGTTACACCTCATAGACAATACTTGAGAGTGGAGTTTGAGGACGTGATTCTTTGGCGCCACCTTGTGGCAACAACCTGAACCGGTGCTGGCGCACTAAGGAGCAGGAAAATGGAAGGGAGGGTCCGGGACACAAACCCACCAGACAGAGCTTTCTGGAAGTCAAAATGGAAAGTGGGGAATTCTTGGACTAAACCATATCAGTGGGCTCTGTCTGGACACTACATATCAATGGAATCTTTCTTAGAGGCCTATATATGTATACCTCCATATATATATACACATATACATGTATATGTGTATATACACACACATATATGTGTATATATACATATACATGTATATGTGTATATATATATGGAGGTATACAAATACACACACGCACGCGCGCGCACGTATGCACACACACACACACACACACACACACACACACACACATATATATTTGTGGTCTTTGGCATTTTTGAGTCCTTGAACCTACCTTATCATTTTCAAGGTTCATCCATTCTTTTCTTGATTGATTGATGGGTCTACCAATCCATTTATTATTCTATTAACATATTTATTTGTTAATTTATTATTTCCTTATATACTCATTCATTTATATCGTTTTCACCTTGCAGACAATTCCGGAAACTGGTGTTTGTCGAAGGTGGTTCTGTGGCGCCACCTTGTGGCAAAAGCCCGAACTGCTGCCTGCAAACGAAGGAACGGGAAATTGAGAGGGATGGTCTGTGACTCGAACCCGGCACAAGGAGCTTTCTGGAGGCCAAAATGGGAAGGGGGAACTTCCTTGACTAAACCATGTCGGTGGGCTCTCTCTGGACAGTACATAGAAGTGGAATCCTACCAGATGGGGTCTTTACTTTTTTTTTTAAGATTTTTTTTTATTGATTGGCCAGACCGAGACCACAAGTAGGCAGAGAGGCAGAGAGAGAGGGGCAAGCAGGCTCCCCGCTGAGCAGAGAGCCGGATGCGGGGCTCGATCCCAGGACCCTGAGATCACGACCCGAGCCGAAGGCAGAGGCTCAACCCACTGAGCCACCCAGGTGCCCCCCATATGGGGTCTTTACTGCATTTGACTCCTTTCACTTAGCTTACTCTTTTCAAGGTTCAGAAGTTTTATTTATTTCTTTAGTCGGTTACGTACTCACTTACTTTCTCACTCACTGATTCATTCATTCATTCATTCATCCATCCATTCATTCATTCATAGAGCTATGTATTTTACACGTTATGGACAATACTCCAGAGTGGAGTTTGATGATGGTATTTCTTTGGGGCCACCTTGTGGCCAAAGGCTGAACTGCTCCTGGAACGCTAAGGAACAGGAAACTGGAAGGGATGGTCTGGCACACAAACCCACCACACAGAACTTTCTGGAGGTCGAGATGGAAAGTGAGGAATTCCTCCACTAAACCATATAGGTGGGCACTCTCCGGACACTATATGTAAATGGAAACAGTTTTATAGAGAAACACAAGACATATGAGTGGTCTGTTGCGTTTTCTGGCCCTTTCGCTCGGCTCACTGCTTTCAAGGGTCATCCGCTGTGTTCTCACGTATTAATTTATTCATCCTTTCATTCATTCGTGTATTTATTATTTTATTTCCATACGTATTTATTTGTTAGTTTTTCATTGAACTGACTTACTCATTCGTGTATAGATTTCACAGCTGGCAGACAAGTCCTGAAAGTGGACGCGGTCGATGGTGGCTCCGTGGCTCCACCTCATGGCAAAAGCCCGAACTGCTGCCTGAAAACGAAGGAACGGGATATTGAGGGGGATGGTCTGCGTGTGACACAAACCCACCATGCAGAACTTTCTGGAGGTCAGTTTGGGAAGTGGGGACTTCCTTGACTAATCCATGTTGGTGGGCCCTCTCTGGGACAGTCCAGCGAAGTGGAATCATACAATACGTGGTCTTTACCATTTCTGAGTCCTTTCACTGAGCCGAATATGTTCAAGGTTCATAAATGTCATGTATTTACTTACTTACATATTTATTTGCTTATTTATGTATGGATTTCACACTTGCAGATGATACCTGAGAGTGGAGTTTGATGATCGTGGTTTACATACATATGGGACGGAAACTCTCTCTCTCGTGGGCCACCTTGTGGCAAAAGCCTGAACCGCTGCCGGAAAACTAAGGGACAGGAAAAGGGGCGGGATGATCTGTGACACAGACCCACCACACAGAATTTTCTGGAGGCGAAAGTGGAACGTGGGGAATTCCTGGACTCTGCCACGTAGGTGGGCTCTCTCTAGACACGACAAAGAAATGCACTCATTTTTATAGACAAATGTAGACATACTGTGGTCTTTCAATTGTCGACTCCCTTCGCTTAGCTTAATACATTCAAGGCTCCTCCATTTACTTTAGTTATATGTTACTTTGTTACTTTCTTTCTTATTTCCTTGTTGATGGGCTGACTGATGGATTGATTGACTGACTGAGGTGGCGTTTCAGGACGGCGGTTCTTTGGGGCCACCTTGTGGCCAAAGCCTGAACGACTCCTTGAACGCTGAGGAACAGGAAAACGGAAGGGATGGTCTCCGACACAAACCCACCACAGAGAGCTTTCTGGACGTCAGAAAGGAAAGTAGGGAATTCCTTGACTAAACCTTATAGGTGGGCTTTCTGGACATTATACATCAATGGCATCATTTTTACAGAGAAACAGAAGACATATGTGTGGTCTGTTGCATTTTCTAGTCCTTTCACTTAGCTCACTGCTTTCAAGGGTCATCCACTGTATTTTCACTTATTTATTTACTCACTCCTTTATCATTTTACTTACAGATTTATTTATCTGTCCATTTTTTAGTTTTATTTGTTTGCTCATTCTTTATATATTTTCCACCTGGCGGACAATTCTTGACAGCGGACATTGATGATGGTGGTTCTATTGCGCCACCTCGTGTCCAAAGCCTGAACTGCCGCCTGAACACCTAGGAACAGGCAGTTGAGAGGGATTGTCTGGGACACAAGCCCACCACACAGACCTTTCTGGAGGCCAGCTTGGAAAGTGGGGAATTCCTTGACTAAGCCCATGTAGGTGGGCTCTCTCTGGACACTATGTAGAAACGTAATCATGGTAATAGACAAAGGTAGACAGAGTTGCTGTCTGTTGCCTTTTCTACTCCTGTCACTGAGCTTAATACTTTCAAGATGCATTCATTTGGTTGATGTAGTTCGTCAGTTGGCTACTTCCTGTCTTGCTTTCTTACTTACTTCATTATGCACATATTTATTTATGTATTCATGTCTGTATGCATGGATTTATGTACGTATGTATGTTACACCTCATAGACAATACTTGAGAGTGGAGTTTGAGGACGTGATTCTTTGGCGCCACCTTGTGGCAACAACCTGAACCGGTGCTGGCGCACTAAGGAGCAGGAAAATGGAAGGGAGGGTCCGGGACACAAACCCACCAGACAGAGCTTTCTGGAAGTCAAAATGGAAAGTGGGGAATTCTTGGACTAAACCATATCAGTGGGCTCTGTCTGGACACTACATATCAATGGAATCTTTCTTAGAGGCCTATATATGTATACCTCCATATATATATACACATATACATGTATATGTATATATACACATATATGTGTATATATACATATACATGTATATGTGTATATATATATGGAGGTATACAAATACACACACGCACGCGCGCGCACGTATGCACACACACACACACACACACACACACACACACACACATATATATTTGTGGTCTTTGGCATTTTTGAGTCCTTGAACCTACCTTATCATTTTCAAGGTTCATCCATTCTTTTCTTGATTGATTGATGGGTCTACCAATCCATTTATTATTCTATTAACATATTTATTTGTTAATTTATTATTTCCTTATATACTCATTCATTTATATCGTTTTCACCTTGCAGACAATTCCGGAAACTGGTGTTTGTCGAAGGTGGTTCTGTGGCGCCACCTTGTGGCAAAAGCCCGAACTGCTGCCTGCAAACGAAGGAACGGGAAATTGAGAGGGATGGTCTGTGACTCGAACCCGGCACAAGGAGCTTTCTGGAGGCCAAAATGGGAAGGGGGAACTTCCTTGACTAAACCATGTCGGTGGGCTCTCTCTGGACAGTACATAGAAGTGGAATCCTACCAGATGGGGTCTTTACTTTTTTTTTTAAGATTTTTTTTTATTGATTGGCCAGACCGAGACCACAAGTAGGCAGAGAGGCAGAGAGAGAGGGGCAAGCAGGCTCCCCGCTGAGCAGAGAGCCGGATGCGGGGCTCGATCCCAGGACCCTGAGATCACGACCCGAGCCGAAGGCAGAGGCTCAACCCACTGAGCCACCCAGGTGCCCCCCATATGGGGTCTTTACTGCATTTGACTCCTTTCACTTAGCTTACTCTTTTCAAGGTTCAGAAGTTTTATTTATTTCTTTAGTCGGTTACGTACTCACTTACTTTCTCACTCACTGATTCATTCATTCATTCATTCATTCATCCGTTCATTCATTCATAGAGCTATGTATTTTACACGTTATGGACAATACTCCAGAGTGGAGTTTGATGATGGTATTTCTTTGGGGCCACCTTGTGGCCAAAGGCTGAACTGCTCCTGGAACGCTAAGGAACAGGAAACTGGAAGGGATGGTCTGGCACACAAACCCACCACACAGAACTTTCTGGAGGTCGAGATGGAAAGTGAGGAATTCCTCCACTAAACCATATAGGTGGGCACTCTCCGGACACTATATGTAAATGGAAACAGTTTTATAGAGAAACACAAGACATATGAGTGGTCTGTTGCGTTTTCTGGCCCTTTCGCTCGGCTCACTGCTTTCAAGGGTCATCCGCTGTGTTCTCACGTATTAATTTATTCATCCTTTCATTCATTCGTGTATTTATTATTTTATTTCCATACGTATTTATTTGTTAGTTTTTCATTGAACTGACTTACTCATTCGTGTATAGATTTCACAGCTGGCAGACAAGTCCTGAAAGTGGACGCGGTCGATGGTGGCTCCGTGGCTCCACCTCGTGGCAAAAGCCCGAACTGCTGCCTGAAAACGAAGGAACGGGATATTGAGGGGGATGGTCTGCGTGTGACACAAACCCACCATGCAGAACTTTCTGGAGGTCAGTTTGGGAAGTGGGGACTTCCTTGACTAATCCATGTTGGTGGGCCCTCTCTGGGACAGTCCAGCGAAGTGGAATCATACAATACGTGGTCTTTACCATTTCTGACTCCTTTCACTGAGCCGAATATGTTCAAGGTTCATAAATGTCATGTATTTACTTACTTACATATTTATTTGCTTATTTATGTATGGATTTCACACTTGCAGATGATACCTGAGAGTGGAGTTTGATGATCGTGGTTTACATACATATGGGACGGAAACTCTCTCTCTCGTGGGCCACCTTGTGGCAAAAGCCCGAACTGCTGCCTGCAAACGAAGGAACGGGAAATTGAGAGGGATGGTCTGTGACTCGAACCCGGCACAAGGAGCTTTCTGGAGGCCAAAATGGGAAGGGGGAACTTCCTTGACTAAACCATGTCGGTGGGCTCTCTCTGGACAGTACATAGAAGTGGAATCCTACCAGATGGGGTCTTTACTTTTTTTTTTAAGATTTTTTTTTATTGATTGGCCAGACCGAGACCACAAGTAGGCAGAGAGGCAGAGAGAGAGGGGCAAGCAGGCTCCCCGCTGAGCAGAGAGCCGGATGCGGGGCTCGATCCCAGGACCCTGAGATCACGACCCGAGCCGAAGGCAGAGGCTCAACCCACTGAGCCACCCAGGTGCCCCCCATATGGGGTCTTTACTGCATTTGACTCCTTTCACTTAGCTTACTCTTTTCAAGGTTCAGAAGTTTTATTTATTTCTTTAGTCGGTTACGTACTCACTTACTTTCTCACTCACTGATTCATTCATTCATTCATTCATTCATCCGTTCATTCATTCATAGAGCTATGTATTTTACACGTTATGGACAATACTCCAGAGTGGAGTTTGATGATGGTATTTCTTTGGGGCCACCTTGTGGCCAAAGGCTGAACTGCTCCTGGAACGCTAAGGAACAGGAAACTGGAAGGGATGGTCTGGCACACAAACCCACCACACAGAACTTTCTGGAGGTCGAGATGGAAAGTGAGGAATTCCTCCACTAAACCATATAGGTGGGCACTCTCCGGACACTATATGTAAATGGAAACAGTTTTATAGAGAAACACAAGACATATGAGTGGTCTGTTGCGTTTTCTGGCCCTTTCGCTCGGCTCACTGCTTTCAAGGGTCATCCGCTGTGTTCTCACGTATTAATTTATTCATCCTTTCATTCATTCGTGTATTTATTATTTTATTTCCATACGTATTTATTTGTTAGTTTTTCATTGAACTGACTTACTCATTCGTGTATAGATTTCACAGCTGGCAGACAAGTCCTGAAAGTGGACGCGGTCGATGGTGGCTCCGTGGCTCCACCTCGTGGCAAAAGCCCGAACTGCTGCCTGAAAATGAAGGAACGGGATATTGAGGGGGATGGTCTGCGTGTGACACAAACCCACCATGCAGAACTTTCTGGAGGTCAGTTTGGGAAGTGGGGACTTCCTTGACTAATCCATGTTGGTGGGCCCTCTCTGGGACAGTCCAGCGAAGTGGAATCATACAATACGTGGTCTTTACCATTTCTGACTCCTTTCACTGAGCCGAATATGTTCAAGGTTCATAAATGTCATGTATTTACTTACTTACATATTTATTTGCTTATTTATGTATGGATTTCACACTTGCAGATGATACCTGAGAGTGGAGTTTGATGATCGTGGTTTACATACATATGGGACGGAAACTCTCTCTCTCGTGGGCCACCTTGTGGCAAAAGCCTGAACCGCTGCCGGAAAACTAAGGGACAGGAAAAGGGGCGGGATGATCTGTGACACAGACCCACCACACAGAATTTTCTGGAGGCGAAAGTGGAACGTGGGGAATTCCTGGACTCTGCCACGTAGGTGGGCTCTCTCTAGACACGACAAAGAAATGCACTCATTTTTATAGACAAATGTAGACATACTGTGGTCTTTCAATTGTCGACTCCCTTCGCTTAGCTTAATACATTCAAGGCTCCTCCATTTACTTTAGTTATATGTTACTTTGTTACTTTCTTTCTTATTTCCTTGTTGATGGGCTGACTGATGGATTGATTGACTGACTGAGGTGGCGTTTCAGGACGGCGGTTCTTTGGGGCCACCTTGTGGCCAAAGCCTGAACGACTCCTTGAACGCTGAGGAACAGGAAAACGGAAGGGATGGTCTCCGACACAAACCCACCACAGAGAGCTTTCTGGACGTCAGAAAGGAAAGTAGGGAATTCCTTGACTAAACCTTATAGGTGGGCTTTCTGGACATTATACATCAATGGCATCATTTTTACAGAGAAACAGAAGACATATGTGTGGTCTGTTGCATTTTCTAGTCCTTTCACTTAGCTCACTGCTTTCAAGGGTCATCCACTGTATTTTCACTTATTTATTTACTCACTCCTTTATCATTTTACTTACAGATTTATTTATCTGTCCATTTTTTAGTTTTATTTGTTTGCTCATTCTTTATATATTTTCCACCTGGCGGACAATTCTTGACAGCGGACATTGATGATGGTGGTTCTATTGCGCCACCTCGTGTCCAAAGCCTGAACTGCCGCCTGAACACCTAGGAACAGGCAGTTGAGAGGGATTGTCTGGGACACAAGCCCACCACACAGACCTTTCTGGAGGCCAGCTTGGAAAGTGGGGAATTCCTTGACTAAGCCCATGTAGGTGGGCTCTCTCTGGACACTATGTAGAAACGTAATCATGGTAATAGACAAAGGTAGACAGAGTTGCTGTCTGTTGCCTTTTCTACTCCTGTCACTGAGCTTAATACTTTCAAGATGCATTCATTTGGTTGATGTAGTTCGTCAGTTGGCTACTTCCTGTCTTGCTTTCTTACTTACTTCATTATGCACATATTTATTTATGTATTCATGTCTGTATGCATGGATTTATGTACGTATGTATGTTACACCTCATAGACAATACTTGAGAGTGGAGTTTGAGGACGTGATTCTTTGGCGCCACCTTGTGGCAACAACCTGAACCGGTGCTGGCGCACTAAGGAGCAGGAAAATGGAAGGGAGGGTCCGGGACACAAACCCACCAGACAGAGCTTTCTGGAAGTCAAAATGGAAAGTGGGGAATTCTTGGACTAAACCATATCAGTGGGCTCTGTCTGGACACTACATATCAATGGAATCTTTCTTAGAGGCCTATATATGTATACCTCCATATATATACACATATACATGTATATGTGTATATATATATGGAGGTATACAAATATAGGCACGCATGTATATATATATACACATATACATGTATATGTGTATATATATATGGAGGTATACAAATACACACACGCACGCGCGCGCACGTATGCACACACACACACACATATATATTTGTGGTCTTTGGCATTTTTGAGTCCTTGAACCTACCTTATCATTTTCAAGGTTCATCCATTCTTTTCTTGATTGATTGATGGGTCTACCAATCCATTTATTATTCTATTAACATATTTATTTGTTAATTTATTATTTCCTTATATACTCATTCATTTATATCGTTTTCACCTTGCAGACAATTCCGGAAACTGGTGTTTGTCGAAGGTGGTTCTGTGGCGCCACCTTGTGGCAAAAGCCCGAACTGCTGCCTGCAAACGAAGGAACGGGAAATTGAGAGGGATGGTCTGTGACTCGAACCCGGCACAAGGAGCTTTCTGGAGGCCAAAATGGGAAGGGGGAACTTCCTTGACTAAACCATGTCGGTGGGCTCTCTCTGGACAGTACATAGAAGTGGAATCCTACCAGATGGGGTCTTTACTTTTTTTTTTAAGATTTTTTTTTATTGATTGGCCAGACCGAGACCACAAGTAGGCAGAGAGGCAGAGAGAGAGGGGCAAGCAGGCTCCCCGCTGAGCAGAGAGCCGGATGCGGGGCTCGATCCCAGGACCCTGAGATCACGACCCGAGCCGAAGGCAGAGGCTCAACCCACTGAGCCACCCAGGTGCCCCCCATATGGGGTCTTTACTGCATTTGACTCCTTTCACTTAGCTTACTCTTTTCAAGGTTCAGAAGTTTTATTTATTTCTTTAGTCGGTTACGTACTCACTTACTTTCTCACTCACTGATTCATTCATTCATTCATTCATCCATCCATTCATTCATTCATAGAGCTATGTATTTTACACGTTATGGACAATACTCCAGAGTGGAGTTTGATGATGGTATTTCTTTGGGGCCACCTTGTGGCCAAAGGCTGAACTGCTCCTGGAACGCTAAGGAACAGGAAACTGGAAGGGATGGTCTGGCACACAAACCCACCACACAGAACTTTCTGGAGGTCGAGATGGAAAGTGAGGAATTCCTCCACTAAACCATATAGGTGGGCACTCTCCGGACACTATATGTAAATGGAAACAGTTTTATAGAGAAACACAAGACATATGAGTGGTCTGTTGCGTTTTCTGGCCCTTTCGCTCGGCTCACTGCTTTCAAGGGTCATCCGCTGTGTTCTCACGTATTAATTTATTCATCCTTTCATTCATTCGTGTATTTATTATTTTATTTCCATACGTATTTATTTGTTAGTTTTTCATTGAACTGACTTACTCATTCGTGTATAGATTTCACAGCTGGCAGACAAGTCCTGAAAGTGGACGCGGTCGATGGTGGCTCCGTGGCTCCACCTCGTGGCAAAAGCCCGAACTGCTGCCTGAAAACGAAGGAACGGGATATTGAGGGGGATGGTCTGCGTGTGACACAAACCCACCATGCAGAACTTTCTGGAGGTCAGTTTGGGAAGTGGGGACTTCCTTGACTAATCCATGTTGGTGGGCCCTCTCTGGGACAGTCCAGCGAAGTGGAATCATACAATACGTGGTCTTTACCATTTCTGACTCCTTTCACTGAGCCGAATATGTTCAAGGTTCATAAATGTCATGTATTTACTTACTTACATATTTATTTGCTTATTTATGTATGGATTTCACACTTGCAGATGATACCTGAGAGTGGAGTTTGATGATCGTGGTTTACATACATATGGGACGGAAACTCTCTCTCTCGTGGGCCACCTTGTGGCAAAAGCCCGAACTGCTGCCTGCAAACGAAGGAACGGGAAATTGAGAGGGATGGTCTGTGACTCGAACCCGGCACAAGGAGCTTTCTGGAGGCCAAAATGGGAAGGGGGAACTTCCTTGACTAAACCATGTCGGTGGGCTCTCTCTGGACAGTACATAGAAGTGGAATCCTACCAGATGGGGTCTTTACTTTTTTTTTTAAGATTTTTTTTTATTGATTGGCCAGACCGAGACCACAAGTAGGCAGAGAGGCAGAGAGAGAGGGGCAAGCAGGCTCCCCGCTGAGCAGAGAGCCGGATGCGGGGCTCGATCCCAGGACCCTGAGATCACGACCCGAGCCGAAGGCAGAGGCTCAACCCACTGAGCCACCCAGGTGCCCCCCATATGGGGTCTTTACTGCATTTGACTCCTTTCACTTAGCTTACTCTTTTCAAGGTTCAGAAGTTTTATTTATTTCTTTAGTCGGTTACGTACTCACTTACTTTCTCACTCACTGATTCATTCATTCATTCATTCATTCATCCGTTCATTCATTCATAGAGCTATGTATTTTACACGTTATGGACAATACTCCAGAGTGGAGTTTGATGATGGTATTTCTTTGGGGCCACCTTGTGGCCAAAGGCTGAACTGCTCCTGGAACGCTAAGGAACAGGAAACTGGAAGGGATGGTCTGGCACACAAACCCACCACACAGAACTTTCTGGAGGTCGAGATGGAAAGTGAGGAATTCCTCCACTAAACCATATAGGTGGGCACTCTCCGGACACTATATGTAAATGGAAACAGTTTTATAGAGAAACACAAGACATATGAGTGGTCTGTTGCGTTTTCTGGCCCTTTCGCTCGGCTCACTGCTTTCAAGGGTCATCCGCTGTGTTCTCACGTATTAATTTATTCATCCTTTCATTCATTCGTGTATTTATTATTTTATTTCCATACGTATTTATTTGTTAGTTTTTCATTGAACTGACTTACTCATTCGTGTATAGATTTCACAGCTGGCAGACAAGTCCTGAAAGTGGACGCGGTCGATGGTGGCTCCGTGGCTCCACCTCGTGGCAAAAGCCCGAACTGCTGCCTGAAAATGAAGGAACGGGATATTGAGGGGGATGGTCTGCGTGTGACACAAACCCACCATGCAGAACTTTCTGGAGGTCAGTTTGGGAAGTGGGGACTTCCTTGACTAATCCATGTTGGTGGGCCCTCTCTGGGACAGTCCAGCGAAGTGGAATCATACAATACGTGGTCTTTACCATTTCTGACTCCTTTCACTGAGCCGAATATGTTCAAGGTTCATAAATGTCATGTATTTACTTACTTACATATTTATTTGCTTATTTATGTATGGATTTCACACTTGCAGATGATACCTGAGAGTGGAGTTTGATGATCGTGGTTTACATACATATGGGACGGAAACTCTCTCTCTCGTGGGCCACCTTGTGGCAAAAGCCTGAACCGCTGCCGGAAAACTAAGGGACAGGAAAAGGGGCGGGATGATCTGTGACACAGACCCACCACACAGAATTTTCTGGAGGCGAAAGTGGAACGTGGGGAATTCCTGGACTCTGCCACGTAGGTGGGCTCTCTCTAGACACGACAAAGAAATGCACTCATTTTTATAGACAAATGTAGACATACTGTGGTCTTTCAATTGTCGACTCCCTTCGCTTAGCTTAATACATTCAAGGCTCCTCCATTTACTTTAGTTATATGTTACTTTGTTACTTTCTTTCTTATTTCCTTGTTGATGGGCTGACTGATGGATTGATTGACTGACTGAGGTGGCGTTTCAGGACGGCGGTTCTTTGGGGCCACCTTGTGGCCAAAGCCTGAACGACTCCTTGAACGCTGAGGAACAGGAAAACGGAAGGGATGGTCTCCGACACAAACCCACCACAGAGAGCTTTCTGGACGTCAGAAAGGAAAGTAGGGAATTCCTTGACTAAACCTTATAGGTGGGCTTTCTGGACATTATACATCAATGGCATCATTTTTACAGAGAAACAGAAGACATATGTGTGGTCTGTTGCATTTTCTAGTCCTTTCACTTAGCTCACTGCTTTCAAGGGTCATCCACTGTATTTTCACTTATTTATTTACTCACTCCTTTATCATTTTACTTACAGATTTATTTATCTGTCCATTTTTTAGTTTTATTTGTTTGCTCATTCTTTATATATTTTCCACCTGGCGGACAATTCTTGACAGCGGACATTGATGATGGTGGTTCTATTGCGCCACCTCGTGTCCAAAGCCTGAACTGCCGCCTGAACACCTAGGAACAGGCAGTTGAGAGGGATTGTCTGGGACACAAGCCCACCACACAGACCTTTCTGGAGGCCAGCTTGGAAAGTGGGGAATTCCTTGACTAAGCCCATGTAGGTGGGCTCTCTCTGGACACTATGTAGAAACGTAATCATGGTAATAGACAAAGGTAGACAGAGTTGCTGTCTGTTGCCTTTTCTACTCCTGTCACTGAGCTTAATACTTTCAAGATGCATTCATTTGGTTGATGTAGTTCGTCAGTTGGCTACTTCCTGTCTTGCTTTCTTACTTACTTCATTATGCACATATTTATTTATGTATTCATGTCTGTATGCATGGATTTATGTACGTATGTATGTTACACCTCATAGACAATACTTGAGAGTGGAGTTTGAGGACGTGATTCTTTGGCGCCACCTTGTGGCAACAACCTGAACCGGTGCTGGCGCACTAAGGAGCAGGAAAATGGAAGGGAGGGTCCGGGACACAAACCCACCAGACAGAGCTTTCTGGAAGTCAAAATGGAAAGTGGGGAATTCTTGGACTAAACCATATCAGTGGGCTCTGTCTGGACACTACATATCAATGGAATCTTTCTTAGAGGCCTATATATGTATACCTCCATATATATACACATATACATGTATATGTGTATATATATATGGAGGTATACAAATATAGGCACGCATGTATATATATATACACATATACATGTATATGTGTATATATATATGGAGGTATACAAATACACACACGCACGCGCGCGCACGTATGCACACACACACACACATATATATTTGTGGTCTTTGGCATTTTTGAGTCCTTGAACCTACCTTATCATTTTCAAGGTTCATCCATTCTTTTCTTGATTGATTGATGGGTCTACCAATCCATTTATTATTCTATTAACATATTTATTTGTTAATTTATTATTTCCTTATATACTCATTCATTTATATCGTTTTCACCTTGCAGACAATTCCGGAAACTGGTGTTTGTCGAAGGTGGTTCTGTGGCGCCACCTTGTGGCAAAAGCCCGAACTGCTGCCTGCAAACGAAGGAACGGGAAATTGAGAGGGATGGTCTGTGACTCGAACCCGGCACAAGGAGCTTTCTGGAGGCCAAAATGGGAAGGGGGAACTTCCTTGACTAAACCATGTCGGTGGGCTCTCTCTGGACAGTACATAGAAGTGGAATCCTACCAGATGGGGTCTTTACTTTTTTTTTTAAGATTTTTTTTTATTGATTGGCCAGACCGAGACCACAAGTAGGCAGAGAGGCAGAGAGAGAGGGGCAAGCAGGCTCCCCGCTGAGCAGAGAGCCGGATGCGGGGCTCGATCCCAGGACCCTGAGATCACGACCCGAGCCGAAGGCAGAGGCTCAACCCACTGAGCCACCCAGGTGCCCCCCATATGGGGTCTTTACTGCATTTGACTCCTTTCACTTAGCTTACTCTTTTCAAGGTTCAGAAGTTTTATTTATTTCTTTAGTCGGTTACGTACTCACTTACTTTCTCACTCACTGATTCATTCATTCATTCATTCATCCATCCATTCATTCATTCATAGAGCTATGTATTTTACACGTTATGGACAATACTCCAGAGTGGAGTTTGATGATGGTATTTCTTTGGGGCCACCTTGTGGCCAAAGGCTGAACTGCTCCTGGAACGCTAAGGAACAGGAAACTGGAAGGGATGGTCTGGCACACAAACCCACCACACAGAACTTTCTGGAGGTCGAGATGGAAAGTGAGGAATTCCTCCACTAAACCATATAGGTGGGCACTCTCCGGACACTATATGTAAATGGAAACAGTTTTATAGAGAAACACAAGACATATGAGTGGTCTGTTGCGTTTTCTGGCCCTTTCGCTCGGCTCACTGCTTTCAAGGGTCATCCGCTGTGTTCTCACGTATTAATTTATTCATCCTTTCATTCATTCGTGTATTTATTATTTTATTTCCATACGTATTTATTTGTTAGTTTTTCATTGAACTGACTTACTCATTCGTGTATAGATTTCACAGCTGGCAGACAAGTCCTGAAAGTGGACGCGGTCGATGGTGGCTCCGTGGCTCCACCTCGTGGCAAAAGCCCGAACTGCTGCCTGAAAACGAAGGAACGGGATATTGAGGGGGATGGTCTGCGTGTGACACAAACCCACCATGCAGAACTTTCTGGAGGTCAGTTTGGGAAGTGGGGACTTCCTTGACTAATCCATGTTGGTGGGCCCTCTCTGGGACAGTCCAGCGAAGTGGAATCATACAATACGTGGTCTTTACCATTTCTGAGTCCTTTCACTGAGCCGAATATGTTCAAGGTTCATAAATGTCATGTATTTACTTACTTACATATTTATTTGCTTATTTATGTATGGATTTCACACTTGCAGATGATACCTGAGAGTGGAGTTTGATGATCGTGGTTTACATACATATGGGACGGAAACTCTCTCTCTCGTGGGCCACCTTGTGGCAAAAGCCTGAACCGCTGCCGGAAAACTAAGGGACAGGAAAAGGGGCGGGATGATCTGTGACACAGACCCACCACACAGAATTTTCTGGAGGCGAAAGTGGAACGTGGGGAATTCCTGGACTCTGCCACGTAGGTGGGCTCTCTCTAGACACGACAAAGAAATGCACTCATTTTTATAGACAAATGTAGACATACTGTGGTCTTTCAATTGTCGACTCCCTTCGCTTAGCTTAATACATTCAAGGCTCCTCCATTTACTTTAGTTATATGTTACTTTGTTACTTTCTTTCTTATTTCCTTGTTGATGGGCTGACTGATGGATTGATTGACTGACTGAGGTGGCGTTTCAGGACGGCGGTTCTTTGGGGCCACCTTGTGGCCAAAGCCTGAACGACTCCTTGAACGCTGAGGAACAGGAAAACGGAAGGGATGGTCTCCGACACAAACCCACCACAGAGAGCTTTCTGGACGTCAGAAAGGAAAGTAGGGAATTCCTTGACTAAACCTTATAGGTGGGCTTTCTGGACATTATACATCAATGGCATCATTTTTACAGAGAAACAGAAGACATATGTGTGGTCTGTTGCATTTTCTAGTCCTTTCACTTAGCTCACTGCTTTCAAGGGTCATCCACTGTATTTTCACTTATTTATTTACTCACTCCTTTATCATTTTACTTACAGATTTATTTATCTGTCCATTTTTTAGTTTTATTTGTTTGCTCATTCTTTATATATTTTCCACCTGGCGGACAATTCTTGACAGCGGACATTGATGATGGTGGTTCTATTGCGCCACCTCGTGTCCAAAGCCTGAACTGCCGCCTGAACACCTAGGAACAGGCAGTTGAGAGGGATTGTCTGGGACACAAGCCCACCACACAGACCTTTCTGGAGGCCAGCTTGGAAAGTGGGGAATTCCTTGACTAAGCCCATGTAGGTGGGCTCTCTCTGGACACTATGTAGAAACGTAATCATGGTAATAGACAAAGGTAGACAGAGTTGCTGTCTGTTGCCTTTTCTACTCCTGTCACTGAGCTTAATACTTTCAAGATGCATTCATTTGGTTGATGTAGTTCGTCAGTTGGCTACTTCCTGTCTTGCTTTCTTACTTACTTCATTATGCACATATTTATTTATGTATTCATGTCTGTATGCATGGATTTATGTACCTATGTATGTTACACCTCATAGACAATACTTGAGAGTGGAGTTTGAGGACGTGATTCTTTGGCGCCACCTTGTGGCAACAACCTGAACCGGTGCTGGCGCACTAAGGAGCAGGAAAATGGAAGGGAGGGTCCGGGACACAAACCCACCAGACAGAGCTTTCTGGAAGTCAAAATGGAAAGTGGGGAATTCTTGGACTAAACCATATCAGTGGGCTCTGTCTGGACACTACATATCAATGGAATCTTTCTTAGAGGCCTATATATGTATACCTCCATATATATACACATATACATGTATATGTGTATATATATATGGAGGTATACAAATATAGGCACGCATGTATATATATATACACATATACATGTATATGTGTATATATATATGGAGGTATACAAATACACACACGCACGCGCGCGCACGTATGCACACACACACACACATATATATTTGTGGTCTTTGGCATTTTTGAGTCCTTGAACCTACCTTATCATTTTCAAGGTTCATCCATTCTTTTCTTGATTGATTGATGGGTCTACCAATCCATTTATTATTCTATTAACATATTTATTTGTTAATTTATTATTTCCTTATATACTCATTCATTTATATCGTTTTCACCTTGCAGACAATTCCGGAAACTGGTGTTTGTCGAAGGTGGTTCTGTGGCGCCACCTTGTGGCAAAAGCCCGAACTGCTGCCTGCAAACGAAGGAACGGGAAATTGAGAGGGATGGTCTGTGACTCGAACCCGGCACAAGGAGCTTTCTGGAGGCCAAAATGGGAAGGGGGAACTTCCTTGACTAAACCATGTCGGTGGGCTCTCTCTGGACAGTACATAGAAGTGGAATCCTACCAGATGGGGTCTTTACTTTTTTTTTTAAGATTTTTTTTTATTGATTGGCCAGACCGAGACCACAAGTAGGCAGAGAGGCAGAGAGAGAGGGGCAAGCAGGCTCCCCGCTGAGCAGAGAGCCGGATGCGGGGCTCGATCCCAGGACCCTGAGATCACGACCCGAGCCGAAGGCAGAGGCTCAACCCACTGAGCCACCCAGGTGCCCCCCATATGGGGTCTTTACTGCATTTGACTCCTTTCACTTAGCTTACTCTTTTCAAGGTTCAGAAGTTTTATTTATTTCTTTAGTCGGTTACGTACTCACTTACTTTCTCACTCACTGATTCATTCATTCATTCATTCATCCATCCATTCATTCATTCATAGAGCTATGTATTTTACACGTTATGGACAATACTCCAGAGTGGAGTTTGATGATGGTATTTCTTTGGGGCCACCTTGTGGCCAAAGGCTGAACTGCTCCTGGAACGCTAAGGAACAGGAAACTGGAAGGGATGGTCTGGCACACAAACCCACCACACAGAACTTTCTGGAGGTCGAGATGGAAAGTGAGGAATTCCTCCACTAAACCATATAGGTGGGCACTCTCCGGACACTATATGTAAATGGAAACAGTTTTATAGAGAAACACAAGACATATGAGTGGTCTGTTGCGTTTTCTGGCCCTTTCGCTCGGCTCACTGCTTTCAAGGGTCATCCGCTGTGTTCTCACGTATTAATTTATTCATCCTTTCATTCATTCGTGTATTTATTATTTTATTTCCATACGTATTTATTTGTTAGTTTTTCATTGAACTGACTTACTCATTCGTGTATAGATTTCACAGCTGGCAGACAAGTCCTGAAAGTGGACGCGGTCGATGGTGGCTCCGTGGCTCCACCTCGTGGCAAAAGCCCGAACTGCTGCCTGAAAACGAAGGAACGGGATATTGAGGGGGATGGTCTGCGTGTGACACAAACCCACCATGCAGAACTTTCTGGAGGTCAGTTTGGGAAGTGGGGACTTCCTTGACTAATCCATGTTGGTGGGCCCTCTCTGGGACAGTCCAGCGAAGTGGAATCATACAATACGTGGTCTTTACCATTTCTGAGTCCTTTCACTGAGCCGAATATGTTCAAGGTTCATAAATGTCATGTATTTACTTACTTACATATTTATTTGCTTATTTATGTATGGATTTCACACTTGCAGATGATACCTGAGAGTGGAGTTTGATGATCGTGGTTTACATACATATGGGACGGAAACTCTCTCTCTCGTGGGCCACCTTGTGGCAAAAGCCTGAACCGCTGCCGGAAAACTAAGGGACAGGAAAAGGGGCGGGATGATCTGTGACACAGACCCACCACACAGAATTTTCTGGAGGCGAAAGTGGAACGTGGGGAATTCCTGGACTCTGCCACGTAGGTGGGCTCTCTCTAGACACGACAAAGAAATGCACTCATTTTTATAGACAAATGTAGACATACTGTGGTCTTTCAATTGTCGACTCCCTTCGCTTAGCTTAATACATTCAAGGCTCCTCCATTTACTTTAGTTATATGTTACTTTGTTACTTTCTTTCTTATTTCCTTGTTGATGGGCTGACTGATGGATTGATTGACTGACTGAGGTGGCGTTTCAGGACGGCGGTTCTTTGGGGCCACCTTGTGGCCAAAGCCTGAACGACTCCTTGAACGCTGAGGAACAGGAAAACGGAAGGGATGGTCTCCGACACAAACCCACCACAGAGAGCTTTCTGGACGTCAGAAAGGAAAGTAGGGAATTCCTTGACTAAACCTTATAGGTGGGCTTTCTGGACATTATACATCAATGGCATCATTTTTACAGAGAAACAGAAGACATATGTGTGGTCTGTTGCATTTTCTAGTCCTTTCACTTAGCTCACTGCTTTCAAGGGTCATCCACTGTATTTTCACTTATTTATTTACTCACTCCTTTATCATTTTACTTACAGATTTATTTATCTGTCCATTTTTTAGTTTTATTTGTTTGCTCATTCTTTATATATTTTCCACCTGGCGGACAATTCTTGACAGCGGACATTGATGATGGTGGTTCTATTGCGCCACCTCGTGTCCAAAGCCTGAACTGCCGCCTGAACACCTAGGAACAGGCAGTTGAGAGGGATTGTCTGGGACACAAGCCCACCACACAGACCTTTCTGGAGGCCAGCTTGGAAAGTGGGGAATTCCTTGACTAAGCCCATGTAGGTGGGCTCTCTCTGGACACTATGTAGAAACGTAATCATGGTAATAGACAAAGGTAGACAGAGTTGCTGTCTGTTGCCTTTTCTACTCCTGTCACTGAGCTTAATACTTTCAAGATGCATTCATTTGGTTGATGTAGTTCGTCAGTTGGCTACTTCCTGTCTTGCTTTCTTACTTACTTCATTATGCACATATTTATTTATGTATTCATGTCTGTATGCATGGATTTATGTACCTATGTATGTTACACCTCATAGACAATACTTGAGAGTGGAGTTTGAGGACGTGATTCTTTGGCGCCACCTTGTGGCAACAACCTGAACCGGTGCTGGCGCACTAAGGAGCAGGAAAATGGAAGGGAGGGTCCGGGACACAAACCCACCAGACAGAGCTTTCTGGAAGTCAAAATGGAAAGTGGGGAATTCTTGGACTAAACCATATCAGTGGGCTCTGTCTGGACACTACATATCAATGGAATCTTTCTTAGAGGCCTATATATGTATACCTCCATATATATACACATATACATGTATATGTGTATATATATATGGAGGTATACAAATATAGGCACGCATGTATATATATATACACATATACATGTATATGTGTATATATATATGGAGGTATACAAATACACACACGCACGCGCGCGCACGTATGCACACACACACACACATATATATTTGTGGTCTTTGGCATTTTTGAGTCCTTGAACCTACCTTATCATTTTCAAGGTTCATCCATTCTTTTCTTGATTGATTGATGGGTCTACCAATCCATTTATTATTCTATTAACATATTTATTTGTTAATTTATTATTTCCTTATATACTCATTCATTTATATCGTTTTCACCTTGCAGACAATTCCGGAAACTGGTGTTTGTCGAAGGTGGTTCTGTGGCGCCACCTTGTGGCAAAAGCCCGAACTGCTGCCTGCAAACGAAGGAACGGGAAATTGAGAGGGATGGTCTGTGACTCGAACCCGGCACAAGGAGCTTTCTGGAGGCCAAAATGGGAAGGGGGAACTTCCTTGACTAAACCATGTCGGTGGGCTCTCTCTGGACAGTACATAGAAGTGGAATCCTACCAGATGGGGTCTTTACTTTTTTTTTTAAGATTTTTTTTTATTGATTGGCCAGACCGAGACCACAAGTAGGCAGAGAGGCAGAGAGAGAGGGGCAAGCAGGCTCCCCGCTGAGCAGAGAGCCGGATGCGGGGCTCGATCCCAGGACCCTGAGATCACGACCCGAGCCGAAGGCAGAGGCTCAACCCACTGAGCCACCCAGGTGCCCCCCATATGGGGTCTTTACTGCATTTGACTCCTTTCACTTAGCTTACTCTTTTCAAGGTTCAGAAGTTTTATTTATTTCTTTAGTCGGTTACGTACTCACTTACTTTCTCACTCACTGATTCATTCATTCATTCATTCATCCATCCATTCATTCATTCATAGAGCTATGTATTTTACACGTTATGGACAATACTCCAGAGTGGAGTTTGATGATGGTATTTCTTTGGGGCCACCTTGTGGCCAAAGGCTGAACTGCTCCTGGAACGCTAAGGAACAGGAAACTGGAAGGGATGGTCTGGCACACAAACCCACCACACAGAACTTTCTGGAGGTCGAGATGGAAAGTGAGGAATTCCTCCACTAAACCATATAGGTGGGCACTCTCCGGACACTATATGTAAATGGAAACAGTTTTATAGAGAAACACAAGACATATGAGTGGTCTGTTGCGTTTTCTGGCCCTTTCGCTCGGCTCACTGCTTTCAAGGGTCATCCGCTGTGTTCTCACGTATTAATTTATTCATCCTTTCATTCATTCGTGTATTTATTATTTTATTTCCATACGTATTTATTTGTTAGTTTTTCATTGAACTGACTTACTCATTCGTGTATAGATTTCACAGCTGGCAGACAAGTCCTGAAAGTGGACGCGGTCGATGGTGGCTCCGTGGCTCCACCTCGTGGCAAAAGCCCGAACTGCTGCCTGAAAACGAAGGAACGGGATATTGAGGGGGATGGTCTGCGTGTGACACAAACCCACCATGCAGAACTTTCTGGAGGTCAGTTTGGGAAGTGGGGACTTCCTTGACTAATCCATGTTGGTGGGCCCTCTCTGGGACAGTCCAGCGAAGTGGAATCATACAATACGTGGTCTTTACCATTTCTGAGTCCTTTCACTGAGCCGAATATGTTCAAGGTTCATAAATGTCATGTATTTACTTACTTACATATTTATTTGCTTATTTATGTATGGATTTCACACTTGCAGATGATACCTGAGAGTGGAGTTTGATGATCGTGGTTTACATACATATGGGACGGAAACTCTCTCTCTCGTGGGCCACCTTGTGGCAAAAGCCTGAACCGCTGCCGGAAAACTAAGGGACAGGAAAAGGGGCGGGATGATCTGTGACACAGACCCACCACACAGAATTTTCTGGAGGCGAAAGTGGAACGTGGGGAATTCCTGGACTCTGCCACGTAGGTGGGCTCTCTCTAGACACGACAAAGAAATGCACTCATTTTTATAGACAAATGTAGACATACTGTGGTCTTTCAATTGTCGACTCCCTTCGCTTAGCTTAATACATTCAAGGCTCCTCCATTTACTTTAGTTATATGTTACTTTGTTACTTTCTTTCTTATTTCCTTGTTGATGGGCTGACTGATGGATTGATTGACTGACTGAGGTGGCGTTTCAGGACGGCGGTTCTTTGGGGCCACCTTGTGGCCAAAGCCTGAACGACTCCTTGAACGCTGAGGAACAGGAAAACGGAAGGGATGGTCTCCGACACAAACCCACCACAGAGAGCTTTCTGGACGTCAGAAAGGAAAGTAGGGAATTCCTTGACTAAACCTTATAGGTGGGCTTTCTGGACATTATACATCAATGGCATCATTTTTACAGAGAAACAGAAGACATATGTGTGGTCTGTTGCATTTTCTAGTCCTTTCACTTAGCTCACTGCTTTCAAGGGTCATCCACTGTATTTTCACTTATTTATTTACTCACTCCTTTATCATTTTACTTACAGATTTATTTATCTGTCCATTTTTTAGTTTTATTTGTTTGCTCATTCTTTATATATTTTCCACCTGGCGGACAATTCTTGACAGCGGACATTGATGATGGTGGTTCTATTGCGCCACCTCGTGTCCAAAGCCTGAACTGCCGCCTGAACACCTAGGAACAGGCAGTTGAGAGGGATTGTCTGGGACACAAGCCCACCACACAGACCTTTCTGGAGGCCAGCTTGGAAAGTGGGGAATTCCTTGACTAAGCCCATGTAGGTGGGCTCTCTCTGGACACTATGTAGAAACGTAATCATGGTAATAGACAAAGGTAGACAGAGTTGCTGTCTGTTGCCTTTTCTACTCCTGTCACTGAGCTTAATACTTTCAAGATGCATTCATTTGGTTGATGTAGTTCGTCAGTTGGCTACTTCCTGTCTTGCTTTCTTACTTACTTCATTATGCACATATTTATTTATGTATTCATGTCTGTATGCATGGATTTATGTACCTATGTATGTTACACCTCATAGACAATACTTGAGAGTGGAGTTTGAGGACGTGATTCTTTGGCGCCACCTTGTGGCAACAACCTGAACCGGTGCTGGCGCACTAAGGAGCAGGAAAATGGAAGGGAGGGTCCGGGACACAAACCCACCAGACAGAGCTTTCTGGAAGTCAAAATGGAAAGTGGGGAATTCTTGGACTAAACCATATCAGTGGGCTCTGTCTGGACACTACATATCAATGGAATCTTTCTTAGAGGCCTATATATGTATACCTCCATATATATATACACATATACATGTATATGTGTATATACACACACATATATGTGTATATATACATATACATGTATATGTGTATATATATATGGAGGTATACAAATACACACACGCACGCGCGCGCACGTATGCACACACACACACACACACACACACACACACACACATATATATTTGTGGTCTTTGGCATTTTTGAGTCCTTGAACCTACCTTATCATTTTCAAGGTTCATCCATTCTTTTCTTGATTGATTGATGGGTCTACCAATCCATTTATTATTCTATTAACATATTTATTTGTTAATTTATTATTTCCTTATATACTCATTCATTTATATCGTTTTCACCTTGCAGACAATTCCGGAAACTGGTGTTTGTCGAAGGTGGTTCTGTGGCGCCACCTTGTGGCAAAAGCCCGAACTGCTGCCTGCAAACGAAGGAACGGGAAATTGAGAGGGATGGTCTGTGACTCGAACCCGGCACAAGGAGCTTTCTGGAGGCCAAAATGGGAAGGGGGAACTTCCTTGACTAAACCATGTCGGTGGGCTCTCTCTGGACAGTACATAGAAGTGGAATCCTACCAGATGGGGTCTTTACTTTTTTTTTTAAGATTTTTTTTTATTGATTGGCCAGACCGAGACCACAAGTAGGCAGAGAGGCAGAGAGAGAGGGGCAAGCAGGCTCCCCGCTGAGCAGAGAGCCGGATGCGGGGCTCGATCCCAGGACCCTGAGATCACGACCCGAGCCGAAGGCAGAGGCTCAACCCACTGAGCCACCCAGGTGCCCCCCATATGGGGTCTTTACTGCATTTGACTCCTTTCACTTAGCTTACTCTTTTCAAGGTTCAGAAGTTTTATTTATTTCTTTAGTCGGTTACGTACTCACTTACTTTCTCACTCACTGATTCATTCATTCATTCATTCATTCATCCATTCATTCATTCATAGAGCTATGTATTTTACACGTTATGGACAATACTCCAGAGTGGAGTTTGATGATGGTATTTCTTTGGGGCCACCTTGTGGCCAAAGGCTGAACTGCTCCTGGAACGCTAAGGAACAGGAAACTGGAAGGGATGGTCTGGCACACAAACCCACCACACAGAACTTTCTGGAGGTCGAGATGGAAAGTGAGGAATTCCTCCACTAAACCATATAGGTGGGCACTCTCCGGACACTATATGTAAATGGAAACAGTTTTATAGAGAAACACAAGACATATGAGTGGTCTGTTGCGTTTTCTGGCCCTTTCGCTCGGCTCACTGCTTTCAAGGGTCATCCGCTGTGTTCTCACGTATTAATTTATTCATCCTTTCATTCATTCGTGTATTTATTATTTTATTTCCATACGTATTTATTTGTTAGTTTTTCATTGAACTGACTTACTCATTCGTGTATAGATTTCACAGCTGGCAGACAAGTCCTGAAAGTGGACGCGGTCGATGGTGGCTCCGTGGCTCCACCTCGTGGCAAAAGCCCGAACTGCTGCCTGAAAACGAAGGAACGGGATATTGAGGGGGATGGTCTGCGTGTGACACAAACCCACCATGCAGAACTTTCTGGAGGTCAGTTTGGGAAGTGGGGACTTCCTTGACTAATCCATGTTGGTGGGCCCTCTCTGGGACAGTCCAGCGAAGTGGAATCATACAATACGTGGTCTTTACCATTTCTGAGTCCTTTCACTGAGCCGAATATGTTCAAGGTTCATAAATGTCATGTATTTACTTACTTACATATTTATTTGCTTATTTATGTATGGATTTCACACTTGCAGATGATACCTGAGAGTGGAGTTTGATGATCGTGGTTTACATACATATGGGACGGAAACTCTCTCTCTCGTGGGCCACCTTGTGGCAAAAGCCTGAACCGCTGCCGGAAAACTAAGGGACAGGAAAAGGGGCGGGATGATCTGTGACACAGACCCACCACACAGAATTTTCTGGAGGCGAAAGTGGAACGTGGGGAATTCCTGGACTCTGCCACGTAGGTGGGCTCTCTCTAGACACGACAAAGAAATGCACTCATTTTTATAGACAAATGTAGACATACTGTGGTCTTTCAATTGTCGACTCCCTTCGCTTAGCTTAATACATTCAAGGCTCCTCCATTTACTTTAGTTATATGTTACTTTGTTACTTTCTTTCTTATTTCCTTGTTGATGGGCTGACTGATGGATTGATTGACTGACTGAGGTGGCGTTTCAGGACGGCGGTTCTTTGGGGCCACCTTGTGGCCAAAGCCTGAACGACTCCTTGAACGCTGAGGAACAGGAAAACGGAAGGGATGGTCTCCGACACAAACCCACCACAGAGAGCTTTCTGGACGTCAGAAAGGAAAGTAGGGAATTCCTTGACTAAACCTTATAGGTGGGCTTTCTGGACATTATACATCAATGGCATCATTTTTACAGAGAAACAGAAGACATATGTGTGGTCTGTTGCATTTTCTAGTCCTTTCACTTAGCTCACTGCTTTCAAGGGTCATCCACTGTATTTTCACTTATTTATTTACTCACTCCTTTATCATTTTACTTACAGATTTATTTATCTGTCCATTTTTTAGTTTTATTTGTTTGCTCATTCTTTATATATTTTCCACCTGGCGGACAATTCTTGACAGCGGACATTGATGATGGTGGTTCTATTGCGCCACCTCGTGTCCAAAGCCTGAACTGCCGCCTGAACACCTAGGAACAGGCAGTTGAGAGGGATTGTCTGGGACACAAGCCCACCACACAGACCTTTCTGGAGGCCAGCTTGGAAAGTGGGGAATTCCTTGACTAAGCCCATGTAGGTGGGCTCTCTCTGGACACTATGTAGAAACGTAATCATGGTAATAGACAAAGGTAGACAGAGTTGCTGTCTGTTGCCTTTTCTACTCCTGTCACTGAGCTTAATACTTTCAAGATGCATTCATTTGGTTGATGTAGTTCGTCAGTTGGCTACTTCCTGTCTTGCTTTCTTACTTACTTCATTATGCACATATTTATTTATGTATTCATGTCTGTATGCATGGATTTATGTACCTATGTATGTTACACCTCATAGACAATACTTGAGAGTGGAGTTTGAGGACGTGATTCTTTGGCGCCACCTTGTGGCAACAACCTGAACCGGTGCTGGCGCACTAAGGAGCAGGAAAATGGAAGGGAGGGTCCGGGACACAAACCCACCA